>NC_072014.1:9722512-10029642 GCF_027791375.1 Indicator indicator | reverse complement strand
TTAAGCCATTGAGAAGCACTATTTATAGCCCTGACTCTCAACTGCTATTTCATGCACTGGGGGTACAGGCTATTCCTCCGTCATCTTGGTTATTGATTCGTAATGTGCTGTACGATGTGACTTACAAAACTGCTCCACTGCATAGTTTTAAAGAAACCATTGCAGAATGGTTGGGGTTGGAAGGGACCATTGGAGATCATCTAGTTCAACCCCTGAAATACAGGTACACCTAGATCAGGTGTTTGAGATCATCAAAATGTTTAGCTTCCTTGGAATTTTTTGCTACCAAGAAGTAAAGAATCAAATGACAGGACACAATTACGTGCAGATTTTCTATATATTTCTCTGGTTCATCTCCTTACATCTGTGGAGTTGGCATAATTTCTCAGGAATGTTCAACATTCAAGGATGTTATTTTTGCTTTCTTGCAGCTATTCTTCTCCTTTATCTTCAGGTGGACTGTAATATCTTTTTAGAAAATTGTTTTTGTGCTCTTTTGTGTATTCACAGATGATTTGGTTAAACCTATTTCCAAGGAAACCTCAGTGAGAGAACCAGCTTCTCTCTTCTGTAGTCAGAAATTTTCTGTGCATGTGCTGCGTTGTGACCTCAGACTGCTGAGGAAATGTCCCTACCAGGCTGCTTGCTTGCCTGGCAGATAGCTTTAGCTGCAATGAGATCCCTGAACTCCAGAGTGGTGTGTGGCCTTGCCAGTTGTTTTAAAGCAATTACACCTGTCCATTCAGAAGGAATGAAGGCACTCATAGGTTGTATTTAGACTTCATCAGTTACTACAGTTTTTATTCTGATCTTCTTTCTTTGTGATGTTCAGTTGAAGAGTGCTCTATAAATTATTTTTCCTCTTCCCTGATGCATGTAGATTCGACGGCAGATATGTCCACATCAGCTGACTCAGGCTTTGAAAAAAAGAGTAAGAAGGAACAGATAAAAATGTGGTTCAGCCCAAAGAGTAGGAAGATTCGATGTGTCCTGACCAAGAGACAGCCTGACATCAAAAGTGATGCCCTCTGCCAAGACACATCTTCAGTTTATGATTTCTTTCCTTCTCCTCCTCACAAAAAGCCCTCCAAAACAACAAAGAAGCTCATGCCGACACATAAGAAGAAGAAGAAGAAAATTCTAGCAGACATTAACAAAGTGTGGAGCTTAGAGAAGCCTGAGCAGAAAGGAGGAGTTGAGAAGACTCCCAAGGAAAAGCATGTTACCATCTGCAGTCAACCAGTAGTCCTGGACCCTCCAGAACCAAACAGCCCTGAAGAGACACTTCAGCAGGAGTCTGTAAAGGAAGCTGACTCCATAAAAAGTACAGAAAATGTGGAGATACCACCACAAGTAAAATCCTCAGAGAAGAAGGATGACAGTGAGGTGATGTGCCCTGCACAAAACAGCAAGGAAAAAAGCAATGCTACAGAAACTTCATTGTCAATAGAAAATGAGGCTACACCTTTAAAACGTGGAAGGGAGCAATCCAAACTTCCAGTTACGTCTCAGTCTAAAAGACAAAGACTAAGTGAGAGGAGCAGTATTAGGAAGTCAGTGAGGCAGGCAGATTGTGCAGAGGAGGTACCTCTGGGTTGTCCGAACTCCCCAGCAACAGAGCACAAAACACCAGTTCAGATTTCTTCCTCTACATTGAAACTTGCCAACACTGTAATGAAAACAAGAAGCTCTGCAGCTTCTTCACTTTCAGAATCTCCTTCTACCTCACCTACTTCTAAGACTTTTAATCAAATAGGAATATCACACATTCCTTCTGTGTTGAAGTCCCCTGGCAGTAACACAATTGCCAGAAGAAACTACAAAGGAGAGACTCTGCTCCATGTTGCCTCCATCAAGGTAGGACCATCAGCCTCTATTTCAACTTTAAACAAAGATATGTGAAACACTGTTGTATTGAAAATATCCTGGAAACCAGTTACTTCATCCTCTTTTGGGGGTGGGGGAATCTCATCATCATCTGGGTTTATTGAGGAGTTTCCAACCTGATTCTCTGATTTCATAACAAAATGATGGAATGATGCAAGATGATTATACTTGAAACTTGATGTGCTATGGTGTCAGTTATGAGTTCCAAGAAGTGATCAGCATTGAAACGTCTTTGCCTTATGTGCCAGAAAGCTGTGGTTTTTCATAAAGGGATTAGCTAAATATTTCAGATCTCACCAAGTGATCTTGATCCATTTAGCTTGTCCTGGTAACTCAGCCAGGGCAAGATCTGAATTATCTGCATTAAGGTAACTCTCTGCAACCTTAACTGAGGTTAACTATTTGATAATCTGAGAACCTCCATCTGGTGCAAGTGTTGGTTCGAGAGGAACAAAATGCTGCACCCTGGGATGCCCATGCTGAAACCTCTGCTCTTGAGCATGTTGTTCTCAGATAGTGGAGAAGGGAGAGTTAGAACCCACTTGAGATGTTCTCAGTGTGACTTTACTGTTATTCATGGAATGGCAGTTATCACTCATTTTGCTGTTATTATCTTAGCCAGTTCCTGCTGCGGTAGAACTTCGTGGCTTTGCTTCCCTATTACTGTGTAAGTGCTACCTGCAGGTAGGGTAGGTGGAATGCTTACAGTCAAACTCATTGGGCGCACTAACAGAGCAGTTCTCTTCTGAGAGGTCATTTCAAAGAGTTTGTAGTCTGGCAATTTAAATGTACTTTGTGCTAAATCATAATAAAGAAATACTGTGCAGTTCATAAACTACTGGAGTTGATTCACCTGTAAGCATCCTGACATTTATACAGCTCTTCTATCTGTTGTGACAGAGGCTGTTCTTGATAAGGAACTGTGTCCTCTTTCAAAGGCATTCTAATAAGCCACTCCTGCTGCATGAGGTCTTTTTAAATGGAAGTGGCAGCTCAGCTGAGTTGGGTTCAGATATCGTACTTGATACTATGAATATGGAAGTAGGGTGGAGAAAATGAAACATTGTCCTCATAGGACTCAAGAGCTCTAAGGAGAAATCTCTTCTTACTTCTCATCCTAAGTCTTATATATTCCTCTTTATTGAAGCACTGTTTATAAATTATCCTTCCATGAATTTCAGGGAATTTGTAAGGACTACTACTATGACTGGTCAAAAAAATATTTGTCTACCTTGGCAAATTTTCACCTACATATGGCTTCTGTCAATGTGTCTGATACTTATTGGGAGATTTGGATTAAACAGTGATGTGCCAATACTGTGGGTTTTCACTGTAAAAAAAAAAAAAAATTGGAGATGAATGAGTAAAAACTGATCCTGTAGACCCAAAGAATAAACAAGTTTTGATTATCCAGGTTTTGTGGTGTAGCTGGCCTTGCTTGTTGGCATTGGTACAGCCCCCTCTGAAAAAGGGATAGGGCTGTTGCAGTGGGCTGAAAAGTGTAGGCTGCAAGGTCAACAAGCACAGGAATGCTTTTCTCAGCCTTGTGTGTGAATTCGTTGTGGTGCTCTCTTTTAATGTGTATTGATCTAAAATGGGAAGTTGCTTCTGTTCCTCGTTAGTTCTGCTGTGGATTTAATCTGTCAATTCCATTTGCATTGAGGTGCTCATTAATAAAGGCTTGTTTAACTAGGTAGGGCTTCAGGGTGATCCCAAAATTACCACTAGCTTTTAAAGGTCACTAAAATAAGACAAGGAGAGTGGTCTTTTTGGCTTTGGTCATAGTTGCACCTACCTTTGTTTCCTGCTACTAAATTTCCAGTGCAACTCTAACAAAGTTGTCACGCTGTCTCTGAACCTCAGATCCTCATTTGTAGAATGAGATGATACAGGTTATCTGCTTTCATTTGTAATGTTCTTTGTTCTTGTTACATAATTGTGGGCATTATGATGCCATTCTGAGAAGTTGCTGCATCCCCTGGTAAATAGTGAATGTAGGCATAGTTACTAGTCCATATCAAAGTGAAGACTGAGAGAGAGGAGAGGAGTTGGTCTTTCCAGAAAACTATTGGTCATGGGTTTTGCTAACGTTTTACTTTGTGAAACAGTAAACAAGAAACAGCAGCAATTAATTGCCGTGAATCTGCTGGGGATGTGTGGCAATTGCAAGTATATTTCATACAACCTGTGTGTTTTTAGATCACTCTTCTAGAGTGTAGGAACTCTGCTATGGAACTGTATTTTCTCAGAAAAATACTTCATGCTCTATGTATATTCTCATTGTGGTTTTGTTTGTGTTTTTTTCTTTTTTTCTTTTTTTCTTTTTTTTTTGGGTTTTTTTTTGGTGGTGGTGGTGGGTTTTGATGGTTTCGTTT
The DNA here is from genome assembly GCF_027791375.1 of Indicator indicator. NCBI lineage: Eukaryota > Metazoa > Chordata > Aves > Piciformes > Indicatoridae > Indicator > Indicator indicator. Next base: position 10,025,380 of record NC_072014.1, on the reverse strand, counting down.
GTTTGGTGGTCGTTGGTTTTGGTTTTGGTTTTTTTTTTTTTTTTGTCCAAAATAATCTTGTCATTTTTTGTTTCTGGAAGAAGTATTTCACTTCCAGTTTTGTTTTGGAGGTGATTTTTTTTTTTTTCCGCTTGTTCTTTCCACAGCCAATAATGTTTTCCCATGTGTGTAATGGGAAAAACTTGTAGCTGCCACCTTCCTCCCCAAAGTGAAATAAAGTCTGATTTTCCAGGAATTCATTAATTATAAAAAGAAATCTGTATTATTTTCATTAACTGTTAGGGTCTAATACCCCAAATTTAATTAAAGCTAATTGATTTTTCCCTTTTCTTTGTTATTTAAAAGAGATAATAAAAATTATCAGACATTAAAATTAAGTGCATTGTGCTCTTTCAAATAATTTTGAGGGATTCTCCCCATTTGCTACCATTAGTTGATTAACTTACTGAAATCGAAATGATTCCAAGAAAGGTTCTAGCGTGGATGAATTTAATGCTAAGGTACACTAATAAATGGGAATAAATGTGGCTCTTCCCATAGCAAACAACAGTCATGTTTGTCCTTTTCTTATAACTATTAAAGGTAAAACTTCCAATTAGTTAAAATACAAAACGTGAGTTGTTGTGCTCCTGATATTCTAAATGGTGGGAAATTGCCTAATCAACAGCTCTTATGCAAGATTTTTTTACAGCAAAATAATGAGTTGTTCACAGGACAGGCTCTAATGTGACAATTAAAAATGCTTCACTGTATTACTGAACTAGTTAGTACAGAATCTTCAGTCTGTGGAGAGAAAAAAAGCATGGTTTCTTGGTGCAGTGTTTCAGGTCTTGCTTGTGTTTCTTCTGTGTTGATAAGAGAGATGATGGAGCAGTTCACAGTGTGGAATTGCTGCCACTGTGGATTCCAGGAAGAGGAATAGCAAAGCACAGTGCAAACAGAACAACAGAGGACCAGAGCAATAGTCATACTGTTACAAATCAGTAAATGGGATGCAGCTCAGAGAAAGTTTTTCTTTTTATGCTTCAAATTGGAATCAATTGAAGAGTCCTGAGGATTTTTTGTGAGGAGGAGGAGAAGGAAAAAAATCATAAACTGAAGATGTCTTGGCAGAGGACATCACTTTTGATGTCAGGCTGTCTCTTGTTCAGGACACATTGAATGTCCTGTCCTGAGGAAAGAACATCTACTTAGGCTGAGGAGAGAGAGAAGGAGCACTGGGACCAGTTTTGGTTACCTTCTGTTTGGGGAACCCTTTAGTTTTGACAGTTAACCGGGAGTCAAAGCAATCCATCTTCCCCAGTGCTGATGTGAAAGCTTAGAAACAAATTGCTCTTTCTTCTTGGATAGTGCTTAGTCCTTACTCCTCTTGTTTCTGAGGTGGTTTAAACTTAACTTTTGAATGTTTATGTTAAAGGCTAAGCACAGCTAGCTGTGTGCTTGTTGGTTAATAAATGGGCTGCTGGGTAGGGAATTAATTTGGACAAATCTGAGGTGAGAAATTTACTAATTCCTGGTAATAGTTGATTGGAGCACTCAGTTACAGTAATCTCTCTAATTTATATTTAGCCTCTTTATAGGCCTCCTTATTGTGGCCTTTAGTATCTGAAGGGGGCCTACAAGAAAGCTGGGGAGGGACTTTTTAGGATATAGGTGGTGATAGGACTAGGGGGAATGGAATAAAGCGGGAAGTGGAGAGATTCAGACTGGACGTGAGGAAGAAGTTCTTCACCATAAGAGTGATGAGAGCCTGGAATGGGTTGTCCAGGGAGGTGGTTGAGGCCCCATCCCTGGAGGTGTTTAAGGTCAGGCTGGATGAGGCTCTGGCCAGCCTGATGTAGTGTGAGGTGTCCCTGCCCATGGCAGAGGGGTTGGAACTAGATGATCCTTGTGGTCCCTTCCAACCCTGACTGATTCTGTGATGATTTGACCACTTATGAGTTGTAAATAACCTAGTTCTCCTTCCCCAACTCCCTGCTGTCAGTACTGTATTAGGGTTTGAAAGGGGATTTTATTCATGTTTGACCTAATGATTGGATACCTTTGCAAATAAAGGGAGAAGTGATTGGTTGAAGTGGTACAGGTTTTTAGCATCATCTTCATGTACTGCCCTAATTCTTTCGATCTCTCTTTGAACTGGTAGAATACTTTTTCATTAACTTAATTAAAATGTGACTTTTGCATGGAAAATATTGATGGTTAATGGAACTAGTAAAGGGCAAAATGGGGGAAAAAAACCCCACCTATAAAATAGGGCTGAAAGGACACTTACAGTTCTTCTTAACCACCTGTCTTCATGAAAATCATAACACAATTGACTTGGGAAAAAAACCAACACAAAACCTTCTCAAAGCCAAGTGAGGATGGTTTTCTGGTCTTACGCCATCAGTATCTGCAGGAATTAAATTCTCATTGGGAGGGAAGTGTTTGTAATCTGTGTAAATGCCCTCCTCCATGTAAGCTAATGCTGTCTTCTAGATCTGCCAACAGATGGCCCCAATGCCTTTCTTGCTTCTGTGGTTTTCAGAGCTCCCTTAATCTGTAGTAGAGGAAGAGCAGCCCCATTGCATTATTGTGTTGTCAATATACATAAGCTTTGTTACGAGCTTAAAATGTCCTTTGCTTTGCATCTTCCAAATGGATAATTTTACATTCTGTAGTAGTTTCTGCCTTTTCAGAAGTCGGTTGTAATCCTTCACTGATAATGAGATTTAAAAATAAACGCTTCCCTGTGATTTGTTAATGTTAGCAGTTTTCTACCTGGTGTTTGTCCTGTTCTCTGTTTCTGAACAAGTAGTATCTCCAGTTACATTTCCACTCCGCTGCTGTTGCAGACTGCTAAGACAAGCAGTGAGGACCCCTCCTTGTATCATTTGACATGGTTACAACACTCTATTTGAGACTGGTGATTTTATGCTAGCATTGCTAGATCAAGTAAACTCCAGGGACTAAATGTGCAAAGTGAATTTTAATACTGGTTAAAGCACAAATTCATGAAGTACATTTGAATTGGTGATTCCAATGTAATAGATGTAGTCTCTTCTGCTTTCTTACTTGTGGAAGAAATATGGTGTATAGATGTTTGTGGCTAGTAGTTACCCCTACAGGATGCTTAACCTTTCTTGGTTAGAGCTGGGCAAAACATTTATTAACTTCTAAATGTGTGAGTAATTCCATCAACTCTGGTAAAACTGGTCAAGGTGTTAGATGCACCTTTTTTACTTCTGGATCACTAGCAGATGACAGTGGTCCTCTTTGCAGGAGGGACCCTAACACAAGCCTTCTAAGGTTTTGCATCTTGAAATTTTGTCTTCCTTAATCCAAATAGTCATCATGAAATAAGTGACTAAAGAGTCTCTGAGGAGATGGAAGGCATGTTCTAGCAATCAGCAACTTTGACTGCACCTACCCAGTAACTGCACAATACAACTGCTGTGACAGCTTCCTCTCCCTTCCCATCACTCTCATTGCTAGGTGCTGTTTTTCCTTTTTATTGCTTTAGTACAGTATATGACACATTAGAAAAGAGGTGGAAAGAGAGCAGCTCAGAGGACACTAGGAGGGTCCAGCTGTGCAGCACAATTCCCCTCTTGCACCTAAAGGCTCAAGAGAAAAGGCAAGAGGGCAGATGTGCATCCCAGGTACTTATGACCCAACACTCAACTAAGGCTAGATGTTTGAAAAAAGATTTAGAAGGTGTTCTTATGTTGGCCATCACATGCTTGCAAACCACAGAAAGAGAGAGGAAGCTGTCATGCTAGTTGTACTGTGCAGTTACTGGATAGGTGGTGTCAATCCAGGATTACAAGGGAGATGTTAACAAAGTTGTTGATTGCTGGAACATGCCTTCCATCTCCTCAGAGGCTCTTCAGTCACTAATCCAAATATTCGTCATAAAATAAAAGAAGGAAGACAAAATTTCAAGATGCAGAACCTTAGAAGGCTTGTGTTAGGGTCCCTCCTGCAAAGAGGACCACTGTCATCTGCTAGCGATCCAGAAGTAAAAAAGGTGCTCTCCCTTCCCATCACTCTCATTGCTAGGTGCTGGCTGCAGGGAGCAGGCTCCCATTTACACCTGAGGTTATGACAATATTTGTCTTCTGTAAACAGCAAAACACCAATTTTCTAATGTTTACTTGGACCTGGATTTCATTCTGTGCATGTTGTCAGTACTGGTGTCCACACCAGCAAGGTTTCCTTTGGTAAAGCTGCAGCAATGTTTTACCAATCAATGTTCACATAATTGTTCTGAAAAACTGTGATAGTACCTAATGCCCACACAAATTATTAGCTATGCTTGTTGTGCTAAAGGATTACTCTTAAAGTGTCAAACCCTTGCTGTATGTGTTTGCAAACTTAACTTTAAATGATAAGCTCAGATCTCACTCATTATAGATAATTGTATATCTTCTCTGTAGGAAAAGATGTAATGCAGAACACTGTCTATTACCTTGCAACCATAAAGTATTCTAACAGCAGTATATCCTTTAATTGCTTTGAAAGGTAACATTTTGCTGGGCCAGCTAGGTTGTGAATATAACACATGAGATTTATCTCTGATGTGTTAATTTGCTTGTCTGTTGTAAAGACAGTGATTCTCAGCATTTTTTGGGTGAATTTTGAGTTTCCAGTTGTTGCTTGCTGGATTTATTTCTGCTGAGCAGTCTGCCTTAATAGTTTATCTAACTAAAATGTAAAGATTAAAGCTATTTTGCTTTCCCAAATTGTTCCTTGGTAGCAAAAAATGGGATTAAGTCTATTTTTGTTGTACTTAAATCTTAATTTAATAGTCTCTCAACCTTTGCTAAGGTACATTGTGAAGTAACAGGTAGGAATTTCTTGTCACTATGTAAGGGCATGGAAAATACTGCATATCATGAATTAAACCTCACTTCTGTCTGCCCACATCCTAATATTTACATATTGGCCAAGGACAAGAGCTAAGTATCAATTAGTACATTAGTCTCTTCATTTCAGATTGCAGTACCCTGATCAAGGGAAAGTGGTGGTTGTCTTGAAGTGCCTGGTTTGGATGGATCCTCTGATTCATGAATTCTGTCCAGTTGCTTCCTTTGCCTTGCCCTCTACTCAGCATCTTCCTTCTCTGCATCAGTTTACATCCATTTTCCACATACATTTCTTTGCTTATAGTGAAAACTGAGCAAATGAAAACTATTTTGGTAGAATAACTGTCAGAGAAAGTGTCAGTGAGGTTCACCAGGAGTTGTGATTGCAGTGGTAAATGAAACTTTCCCTTTTCCTTTTGACTTATGGGAAAACAATTTATAGAAACTTGTCAGGCTTATTAATCTATTTCACCTATGCATGTTTCTAGCTAGTTATTTAGATTAGTTTTTGGGGAAAAAAGTCCAGTCTGAAGGACAAGGAAATTTTGAATAATGTTCTTGATTTTAATCTTTTCAATTGACTCTAGTGGGCAGATTGCAACCAGCACAAATGTGTCCATTTATTCTAAGTTGCGTGTTATGTGCATCATCTTTTATCTCAAAATATGTATTTTTGTAAAACGTGTAGGTGCTTCTAAACGAACAATAATAGTAAACTGTGGTCTGCAAACCAGTTGAATTTTACTATCCTGACAATATCTAAATGGAAGTTTTGTATCATTAGATTTTTATTGTGGTTAAACTGATAAATCTGCACCTCTTAAATTTTTGTTATCTTCTTAATTACTTTTTAATATTTTTTGTTTTTTCGTTTTTTTCCTATGTAGGGTGACTTAGCAGCTGTTGAACAGTTGCTGAAAAATGGGGCAGATCCTAATGTTAAAGATAATGCTGGCTGGACACCACTGGTGAGCATCAAAGACTTCTGTCATCGTTACCCTGATCAGATTTCATTTCACCCCTGCTTTCACACATTCGAGTTGCTTTTACATCCATTTAGGTGACACAATTATGCAAAGTGAAGAAGTGATGATAAGGAAGCTTAACTTATTGGCAACTACTGATCTGCCCAAGTCTAACTCCTTTGTGGAGTAGGGCATGTCAAGAAATCTATGAGCCTGCCATCTGCAAATGCAGAAAATATAGCCATGAATGCTGGAGAATAATCAGTTGCAGATGAGGTGTATATTTTATGTGTTCTTAATTCCTTCATGTTCTTTATCATTTTGGAAATTTATCAAGTAGTTGAATGAAAAACTTGCTCACTTGAATTACAGAAAATAAGCAAAAGGTTATTTTGACCCATGACTACTTCCTCTCTTGTCAGAACCTGTAATCTGGGAGGCCTCCTTCCCCGTAGTCTAATTTGCACACAACTGGCCTTTTGTAGTTCTTCTCTGTGCTTTTTCTTACTGTTAGGTTCCAAGGTTAATTCATGTCAGGAACGTGGTGGTGGTGTATCCTTGGATTGTCTTCCCCAACCATCTACTGAGAGGTGTTTGAAAATCAATGTGCTAACTGTTGTGACACAAGTCCTTTCTCTGACTTCTTTTTCACTTGAGTTTCCTCTCTTACGTATTTACCCAACCAGCATGAGGCATGTAATCACGGGCACACAGAAGTGGTAGAGCTGTTGCTACAACACAAGGCGCTGGTGAACACTACAGGGTACCAGAACGAATCGCCGCTTCACGACGCTGCCAAGAACGGGCACGTGAGCATTGCTGAGCTCCTGCTTCTCCATGGTGCTTCCTGTGATGCGGTGTAAGTAGATGTGGGATGCTATTTAACTGTGGCTTTAGCTACAGCTACAACTTCCAGGGTGTGTGTTAAGTAAATATGAAGCAAAGCTGGTAATAAATGGGATGTATTTGAAGTGAGGAGGTGGATGTTAAATGTATACTCCACTGTACTTGCATTCCCCTTTCCCAGGTAGGTCTTTCCTTTCCATTTCCCTTGTCCTTAGCTTTTCTGGTGGCAATCATAGACAGCTGGAGTATTGTACTGGGAAAGTAACAAAATGTGCTAACCCTAATTTTACACTGCTCTGTTGGCATCTTGTTACATCTACTGTCAGCACTAAGATGCTGAGCTAGATGAGTTTTGAACTGCTACAGTTGTTTATTGTCTCTACTTTTACTACACTGCTTGCATTTTCATCCAGGCTTTTCTGCATGCACAAATGGCATAAACACAGGTTGGGATTTGGGGGATGTTTGTTGGTTTGTTGTTGTTTTTCCATTCTGGATCAAAGCACTAATCCTTAGTACACTTTTTAATTAAAAAATAAATCTTAGAAATATTTTCAGCTGAATCTTCTATACAGTTATGCCTCCTGAAGCTTTTGGCATTTGTGTATAGGAAGTGCTAAAGAATCAGTTAGGCTATGGCTAACCCTGCAAGCTATAAGTATTTAGACACTAAATGTGGTTTTAAGTGTTGTAGATTTGTGGTTGTGGCAGGGCCTGTGTGTATGAAATTTGAGGGCAATGCATGTTGTCAGTAAGTGTGTGTATATAGTAACACGATAGGATGAAGTCTTGCATGACATGATTTCCTTTCCAGCTGCATCAAGAAGCATAAACAAGTTCAGCTTGATCACCTCAGCTTTCAATATTCACTCTTGAAGCTTACAGAATTAAGGTATTTTGTGGAAGAGCACAAGGTTTTCAAAACCAGTCCTAATCTTGAATATACTGATGTTTAAAAACAACAAAACAACACAGCCCACAAAACTTTAGCATGAAAAAGTAAACCAAGGATCAATTGTTCATTTTCACTTTGTTTTTGAACAACATAGGCCAGGACATCACACCTTGAGAAGCTGACAACTTCAGAAACTAATTTTCAAGCCACTTGAATATCAAGAACTGGTTGTGTGGCACTTATCACTTGTCTATCTAGTATTTGAAAGTGTAGTACAGCCAACGGCTTTAATGCATGGTTTTGACATGATTTAGGCACTGGAAGATTTGGATTCAAGACTCCAAATGCCAGCAGTGGAGTCTTTAGGTCTCTTAGCCTTAGTTTCTGCCCCATATGTTCATGCGAACTGAGACGAATCTGAACCTCTTTCAGTTCATTCTGCCTGAGCAAACGTGACCTTCTATTGAAACAAAAGCCTTTTAATCAGGGAGGGAGAGATTTATGTAAACTTTAAACTTTGCACTAGCTTTTCACTGAATACAGGTAAGCAACCAGCTACCACTTGCAGTACCTCTAAATATAAAAAATGGCTTCTTATCCACTTCTGAGTATGTAATGTGCTTAAATTAATTTCCAGGGTGCTTGGAATCTCTAGTGTATAGTGGTAATAAATTTCTTTTTATTTTTACTTAAAATCTTCTTGGAAAGAAATTTAGCTGCCTTTAACATTTGTTTCATTTGTCTGGCAAAAGCAGCCACAAGTGCTTTGGCAAAAATCCAGTGCTGTACATCCCTCCCTGGAAAAACTGAGGCTTCCAAATCTTCTGTAGGTTGTCCTGTCTCTGGCTGAAATGCTACTGTGCATGTAACTATTGCCTTCACGATGGGAAGGGGTTAGAGGTTTTCCCCTAATTTTTACAGAGTACTAGAGACAGTGAAAGGGATATGCAAGCAAAGTGTTCAGGCTTGAATATTAAGATTTTACTGACATCTTCCAAGAAACAACGGAAACATGAACTGCATGTCTGAGACTTCAGAAAACCTGTCCTGTGTCTCCATTCCTTCCTGTGCCCTGCTAGTTTCCCCCAATGAGGAGTGTTTTCTTGGATCATGACTTTGCAAATCTTGCAGGTTTCTGTCATAGTTGTAGTCCTAATTAAACAGTGGTTGGATTTGTTTAGGTGAGTGAGCGTGAACTTGCTTTAATGTAGAAGGCTTAATTTTTTTTCCCCCTAGTGAATGCATGCATACTTATAATGAAGTCATAATCTGACAAGAAGCTTCGGGTTTTTTTTTTTTCAGGGATATTTTTCCTAGATCATTGAGACCTGCAGAATGCAGCTTTAAAAACAGGAGGCAAGCACAGGGTGGTCGCTTCAGATGGTGCAAGTATAAATCTTTTCAGATAACAAGTGATAATTCTTATCACTAGTTATAACTGGCCTCTTTGTACTTGATGCAGGATCTACTCACCTTCACATTATTACTGTAGGATCTTTAAAGCAGAAATAGAGCTGTGATGAGTTGAACTTGCATCTCTTCTCAAATGTTTATTTTATTTAGGGATATGCCAGAGGAGTGCATTAACTCTTTAGAGGTATGCAGTGAGTAAGCTAAGACCAAACCCACTTTGCCGAACTGATACATTTGTCTAATTTTAGTTTGCCTCTTTTTTTTTATGTATGTGTGTAGTCCTTTGCCTCTTTAGGACCTCGGTGAACTAATTTTCAGGGTAGGAAAGGGCTCTCTTTATCCTAGTGTATTAAAGTGATTCTTCATTACCTCTCTGGGGTGGGGAGCAAAGTTTGATTACTTCACTATGGTTACTTAAAGTATTTTCCTTTAGCTAAGCTAAGTAAAATGTGAACATGATGAATGTATTCAAATGTTACTTGGGACATTATCAAATATAGAGCATAAAGCCATAGAATTAACTTGGGTTTGTGTCTCGATGTCCATTGTGTGTTGGAGAGTTAATCCACTGGAATAAAAACAGTGCTTGTGTTGAATGGCCTGCTTAGAGGAGAAGCTTTGAAATTTAGTATGGTAGTCAATCGTGCAAGATGAAAATATTTTAAAGATATGCAATATTTACTGACTGCAGGCTCAAAGGCAGGTGAGATCCACTGGCCTGTAGAAGGACGTAAGATCAAGGAGCAGATACAGACTCCTTGTAAGGGACCTCAGTTCATGAAGTGTGCAGATATTAGCATAACCCTTGCTATCAGAGAGCTGAGACTTTACCATTTCAGATTTAGATCATCAGGTTTATGGACCCATCAAGTACGTTTCATTCCAAGTGTCTCTCAGGCTAGTTTTTTTTTTTTTCTTGCATGTTAATAGAGAGTGCATTAAGAAGTAACTGTATGTAATAAGAAGCAGCTACATGTCTTCTGGACCAAGCACATACAGGTAGAACTACCTCCTCTGCCAGAAAGCAATCTTTGGATTTTGGTATTCCTTGGCTAAATTTTTATATTTAAATCTGTAACATTTAATAGTTGTGGCACTTCATTTGGCAGTTGAGGCTTTCAGTGACTGGGAAAGATATGAACTACAAATGAAAAATATTATATGGACCAGTGGACCTATTAATTGTCCCCCTGGTCTAGTTAATTTTTTTAAGTTAATCTCCTGCACATAGCTAATTTTTATTTTTATAGCTTTTTTTTTCTCATGTGCTCGCTCTCTTGAATTCTTTCGTCCTTGCTTCACAGCAAGCCAAGTGATTTGAAAAATTAGATCTGTGCATTTGCAATTTCACAGTACTTCCTAAATGCTTTAACTCAAATGGGCTATCTTGCCAGTTCTTCATGCACAGTAAGTTTAGCATTAGTAAAAATGGTCATGTTGTCTTTTTTTTTTTTTTTTTGATGCTTGCTCTCTTCAAGTAGTAGAGTCTGATTCTCATCAAGACCTTGGTAATGAATAGAGATAGATAGAATGTGGTCCTCAATTATGAATGGCATGTGGACAAAAACTATAACTTGCAGTTAATTCCAGGAGGCATTTGACCATGGCACTGACATAATTTTGTCTCCTTTTACTATGTTGAGTTTGTGCAGGAGTTTAGGTTCAAACAGTGTGCAAACAACCTGCTGACTGCAAGTTAATTAAAACCCTGGCCCTGTTTGGATATCAAGGATGGTCTTTCTGGCTACACAGACTATTTAGGTTTGGGTTTTTTTTGTTTGTTTTACACCTGTGAAGTTAAAAAAAAAAAAGGATTGCAGCTTCCCACATTCTAGTAATACAAGTACTGACTGGGAAGCCCCAACCTTGTCATTTCCATATTGGAATTAGTGGTTACAGTAATGCACTGGGGCCTGGTCGCAGGATTTCCATTCAATACTGAATTCATTTTGTGGAGCTGGGGTACAACTGGGTTTGTGTAACTTCTAATGTGAAAATGGTGCAGCTTAAAACTCCTGATTACAAAGTATTTTGCTTTGTAAACAAAGTCATTGTTTGCTTGTATCAAAAGCTGTGAAAGTTTGAGGCTTTTGAAGAATTGACAAGGCCATGTCTCCCTGTTTATCATCTCTCTTTTGGTAGCTTATTTGCTGAAAGTTTACTGAAACATTTTAGAAGGTAACTGTTACGTTTCTTTTTGACTACAGCAGTAACCTCTGTTTCTTTGTACCTAAGACTTGAGCAATGTTGCTCCATAAACTGAAATCCCATTTCTACAGCTTTTCATAAGAAGTTCTTTGATCTGTCAGTCCTTAAGATATCACTTGTCATTTCATGTAAAATCATACTCAGCAGATTACATGGAGTTGCTCTTCATTGGGCTCATCTTTGTTCTCAGCACAGACATCCTACTCTTTGACTGGAATTTATTCCATCTGTAAGAGCCCTCTGCTTGACTATTCAGTACCTTGATGACTGAATAGTAGGAAACTGCTTGCATCAAAGTGTACATCTGACTCTTGAATGTTTAAAGCAACTTGCAAAAAGCCTCCTTGCATTCTGGTAAAACGAAGTGTGCCTTAGAGACCTGCTCTTCTAACTTAAGCACCGGAGACACTTACTCCTCTCGTGTAGAAACAATTGTCTGTCTTCTTTGTGAGTGGGAAACTTGTCCTGTTAAGCAGTCATGTGCACCAGACACATTTTGAACAGGAGGGTTGTGGAGTCTCCCTCTCTGGAGATACTCACTCTGGATGCAATCCAGTGTGATCTGGTATTAGGTGATCCTGCTCTGGCAGGGAGGTTGGACTAGATAATCTTTTGAGGTCCCTTGCAGCCTTTAACATTCTGTGGTTCTGTGAAACCCAGACCTATAGTAGGAACACACAAGCATAATTACTGATATTTCTAAAAATGCTGGATTTAGGTCTTAGGATGGACCTAACTTAATTTTGTTTTGCAAAGTGGATCAAAATTGATGATATTTTTTTAATGTTTTTTTTTCTTTTTACACTGTGAACCAGGTGGATCGTTTCTCATGCTCATCTTGCCTGAATGATGACAGATTTGAGCACACTTTTGACAAAGTTTCTTTTTGCTGTTCTGATGGTCTTGTGGCTGCGTTTGTCTGGTCCTTGATAACTAATCATAGGGCTAAAAATATTATGCATTCCTAATATATTAAAAATGGTTCTTTAAGTGACTGCACTGATAATTGTACCAGCCTGAGAGGACCAGACAAGATCTCTTTTCATGATTATTTGCTTCTTGGATGGTTAGTGCTTAACTAAAAGGAACAAACCTGGGTTTTATCCTTTTTCTTTGAAAAGGATATGTAAAATAAAGCAACACTACACTTGAAATCTGCCATCTGGGTCTGTTCCTTAGTTTCCCTTGGGTTGGTGTTCCTTTTTTCAGACCTGAGCTCCCAAGTTTGTTTTACTTTAACTATGCCACCTTAACATCCTATGAGTGGCCATTAATTCTTTAGTGCTTCATAATGATGGGATGGTGTTTTGCAACACTGGTAAGAAGTGATTGAGATGACCTTAAAAATAGAGAGGAATAAAAGAGTGGAGTACAGAGGGGTTGGCTGGAGCTCTTATTTGTCTAGTTTAATTGGCAAAATAAATTTCTATATTTAACTGTGTTGGCCTGCATAGCTATGGTAAACATTCATGAGGATTTTTTCCAAGACAAAGATCTTACTGTGACTGGACAGGGACAGAAAGACACTCCCAAACCTCTGCTGCTGACATGCAGTCCTATCCTCCCCCTGCTTAGTTCACAGTAAAAGGTCAGCCATTTAGTCTAAAGGTGATTTTTAGTGAATGTGCTAATATTTTAAATTGTTTTTTCTCCCTCTCTGGATGTATTGTTCAAAGGAACTGTCCTGCGGTAGTTTGAATTGCACCTGGCCTTTATTTAAAGAAAGGGCAAGAGCTACCCTGATGATGCATGACAAAGCAGGAACAGCATGACAATATTTAATGGGCTTGCAACTCCCAGGACTGGGCTGAGATTTAACCAATTATCTTTTAGTCTGCAGAATGTGTATTATGCCAGCTCTTCGCTCATTAGCAACACAGAAAAGCTTGGGGTTAGTAATACTGTAGGATTAGCAATTTTAAAATACCATCCCAGAACCTCCTGTGTGGGATTTTTGTGGATTGTTGTTTTCCCAAGAGCCTGTGTTAGTGAGCAGTGCTCAGTCAGGAGCACAGAAAGCTGCTAAGGTCAGATGTTACTTTCAGCTTCGCACTGGCCAAAGCCCCCCCGGTTAAGTCAGAATGAAGACATAATGATTTGAGCCTCTCTTTGGGCTGGATTGGGTCATGGACTTATGAGGAATTCCCTATAAAGCTTTCTAGATGCCTACTCTGCAGAGGAACGTGTGGCTAACTAGGAGACAGCACTTCAAAGCTGCAGTGGTTTTTGACCTCTTTAAATGGTTCATTGTTTGGTGACTAAACTTACCGGATTTCAGATACTGAGTCAGGGCTTTGTTCTCGGTGACAAGCTTCCCCTTCATAACGAGCTCCTATTCATGCTTTTTGAGAGCTGGAGCTACGTGAGGTGGGGAGAAGAGGATCAGCTGGAATAGCCATTATTCGAAGAAAGGGCAAAGCAAGCAGAATTCTTCCTAAGAGTACTGGCAGAGGATCATGCTTGTTAACAGCAATTATACCTGTTGTGGTTTCAAACTGTTCTCTACAAATTGCTATTCAGTATCTGCAAAGTTGTGTGAGGACCTAGAAGCCATGGTTGTGCTTGATGTTGTGTTTATAGCAAATCATATCTGTCTGAGTAATGGTAAAAGAATGGGGGAGGAAATTTGTTTTGAAGCGTGTCTTAACTACAGGATGCCAGGTAGGATGAATAGCGGTCAACAAAATTGGCAAACCAACTAAAATCTGAATGAATTGTTGTGTTCTGTGGAACAGCATGCTGAGGGAAATTGAGATGCATACTCAAATTTTGGAAGTAAGGGAACCACAGTTCCCGAGTAGGAAGCAGATAGCTTTTCCCATAAAAGCGTAACCACGTTGAGCTCCAATGTTTCAACACAGTGTGCAGAGCCTTCTGGCTTGTCTTTTTATGGCAAATGGGTAAAGCCAGAAATGCGTTTCTTGGTTATATGATTGCATTGAAAGATTAAAGCTGAAAGTTCTCGGAGTTGTGAATGATCTATACCAAAGTGCACCCTGAAACAGTTTTAAAAGACTGGTTTATTGAACTGAACATCCTGCTCTGAACATCCCTTGCTCCTCAGCTGGGTGTAGCAGCTTCAGTATGCAGTTCTTACTTGAAGATTTGTGGGCTTTTAGCAGAAATTACATATTAATAAGAAAGTGGGAGGGAATGCCATCCAGCTAATGTGCCTGGTTAGTTAAGAATCAAGTCACATTTTATTTACTTAAAACCATCTGTGCTTGTTTTGCCAGTAACAAATTTGGTCTGCGGCCTGTGGACTATGCACAAAGTGAAAAGATGAAGTCTGTGCTAATGTTAGCAGTGAAGAATGAATCATTTTCACTTAAACAACCCTCTGATGAGGTAAGTGTGTGTGGTGGATTTTTCACTTTGTTTTGCTTTTTAAAAAAACATAAGCTTCATTCTGTAAGCGTTGAAGGCTTGGACTGAAGTACAGTATATCATCTGCCTGTAAGGATTACAGGGAGATTTGAAATAGGCTGGGAAACTGACTTGGACAACATCTCTAGAATGTATGTGGGACAGATACATGTTATGATTTCCTGTTATAGCTTTGCCTGGGAAAACAAAAGATGTTTCTTGTAGTGTGGCTTTATCATAGGAGGATGAATGCTGTGTTGTTCTTGAAATATCAGTGATCGAACTTTGCTCTTGTTGTTGTTTTTCTTCCTATTTGAATTTGTTCCACTTGCCAAACTGGCTGAAAGCAGCAGCAGTCTTTGTTCCAGGTTCTTTTTGTGTGCCTTTAAAAGGCTGTTGCAATATCATCCTTTGTCCAGCAATGAAGATACCAGCTCAGCAGTTGAAAATTTTAGTAGATTGTTTTGGACTTCTCATTTTTGTTCTCTCTTCTTGCCAAAGATTTTTCAAGACCAAAATCAGGTTATTCAGACTTGGTAAGTCACTGCATTATTAAATGCTTTGTGCTTCCTAAGGAATGGTGATTAAACTGACCTGGTTGATCCAAGCAATTCTAGTCGACTCCAGAGCATACACCCCGTTATGATCTCTCCTCATTGATGCCTATCGGCCAAAAGTAAAACATTGCAGCTAAATTGGCAAAGATACAACTGTTCTCTCACCTGCAGAAAATGTAAGATGCAGCTCTTTTGCCACAAAGAAACCATTTGATATTTACATTTGCTTTGGGATGAGTGTGTGCCGATGGATGGTCACCAGCTCATACGAGTGACTTGATCCAAAGCCTAAGGCTTTAGGGTAACTGGGTCTCAAAGGTGTATCTGTATATGGAATCTGGAAAGACCCAGGAGCTGAAGCATCACATCCTTGTCAGGATGAAACTTGAGTAAGCAGCTCCTGTTACTTTGTACTGGTTAGTATCTGCATAACACACACAAACAAACAAAAAACCCCAGCCAAAAATAAAATAAGAAAAACAACCCACAAAAACAATCAAAAAACCAAACCAACTTGAGCATTCATTACTTAGAGGGTAATGTATTATGGACTCTTTGGTAAAAGGAAAGACAGGTGCTAATTATATAGGTTACTCAACATATTGGTAGCATATCTGTTGGTGATCTCATGAAAAGTAGGAGGCTTTACTGAGAAATGTTTCTTTTTTCTCCTTCAATACTGCTGTTAGTCAGGCTGTTTGCACACAGCTCAACCACCTGTAGGTGTGCACACTACTGCCTTCTTATTCTTAAACAAACAATCACAAAACACCCCAGCCAAACCAAACCCACAAAAAAAAAAAAAAAAAGCCCAAAACAACCCCAGCGCCAAAACCAAAGAAAGCAAGAAAGAGAAATCTGATGCACAAGCTGGTTCTGTACCTTGCATAAGCTAAAACAAGCACCTCTAATGCTGAGCTTATGGACCCTGTCCACTCAGCTTACAATGAATTGTTTTTCAATGTGTTTACTCTTATTAAACAAAGCTGTCAAACAAATTAACTGGTTGCTTTACGTACCCAAACGTTTATCTTGTTTATGCAGTCACTGAGCCCCAGCCAGCCAAGAGATGGACCAGTTGGTATACTGGGTAGCAATCTTAGCTTGAAGCAACAGAAATTGCTGAACAAACTTGCCATAGTTCTGAAGGCTCAAAGG
Organism: Indicator indicator; assembly: GCF_027791375.1. NCBI lineage: Eukaryota > Metazoa > Chordata > Aves > Piciformes > Indicatoridae > Indicator > Indicator indicator. The sequence continues at coordinate 10,009,125 of NC_072014.1, read as the reverse complement.
CATACTGAATTTAACAGCAGAGGTATGTATTCTTGGTGAAATGTCTTTGTCCAAATATAACTACAGTCCTGCACTTTAAGATACTAGCTGCAGCATGGTTTTTCTTTCCTGTGAAGTGCAGTTTCTGAAATCTCTGCCTATGTAGCCATAGTAGAATGATGGTGTGTTGTTGCATCAGAACACATAGGAATCTTGCTTGGTTACTTGAGGCAGGAGACTTCTAGGGAAGCCACAGTTTGGTCTTTTAATTAAAATCTCTATGTCCTTCTCAAAGATCTTTTTTCCCACTTCTTTTACCAACTTGAAGGTCTCTGCTTCACTTCCTTAAGATGATAAAGCCAAATTATGGGGCTTGGGATCTTATTTTTTGTTGCCTTTTGAGGGGATCATTTTTTTAATCTTCCCTACTAGTGTTGCTTTTCTTGCCTGTGAGAGAAATGCTAAGGTGATTTTCCCCTACCATCTTTCACACCCTGATTACTACTCCAGAATTGAGTCCTGCTAGCTTCGTGTCTAAAGCAGTGAGATTCCATAGTAAGATTCCTGTCAGAGTTGAATGTAACTTTAAAAGCATTAGAAAAAAAGTAGCATCCTGCAACCCAGAGCTGCCTCTGAAGATGTTATCTTAGAACTGTAAAAACGTGACTTCCCTTTTTCAGAGTGAGTATATGCTGAAGCTCACAATTCCTAATAGCCCTCCTACTTACTTGTGCCCTAGTCTGAAAAATCACAGACTTCTGCTGGAAAGAGTGGTTGATAAATTATCATAGTCTGTTTATTCTTTAAATAGTGATTGATGCTTTTCAGCCAGGCAGAGTTCTGGTTTTTTTATGTGCTTGTAGTTTGACTGATGTAATCTTTCTCCTAGTAACTCATCTTGTTATCCCTGATGTTCCCATGCCAAGTACTGTCAAATGCATGATGGCTGTTCTAACTGGATGTTGGGTCCTCAAGTTTGAATGTAAGTAGTAAATATATGGGATTCTTTGGGCTTTCTAACTGAAAATTGTGAGGGTTTGGGTTTTTAATCTCCTAAATAACAAGAAATTTAATGAAAATAAAACTACTCCTTCCTTGGCAAATGTGTGCATTTCATTCTTAAGATTGGGTAGGGAGGGAATTTTTTCATTGCTACATTGAGTGACTATGAAAAATATCCTGGGAGAAGAGGAAGGAGTTTAGTAAGTTCTTGGGTTTCTAGTAAGCAGCTTCTATTGAAATTGATGGGAAACTTACTTTTGTATGTGATTGAGGCCTGTAGGAAGGGAAGGTGCTGCCTTTTCATGTGTAAGCTGAGATCTGTTGAAAGTTGTAACTTCTAACCAAAGTTAGACTGTCAGCTGATCATAACTCCTGTTTGTACTTTCCACTGAAGTTCTCTGTTGAGAGAACTCTCTGTGCAATCACAGGCTCGGGCAGGTCAAACATACAAGTGAGTTTCAATACCCATTTACACACAAGCCCTGAGTGCTCTTCAACTGAAATAGTACCCTTCCAGTGAAGATGACTTGCATAGTGTCCCCTTAGCATGCAAGTAGTTATTTTGATGTCACCTTTCATGCAGTGTGTAATCTGGTTTTGTACAGTGCAAGCTTTTTTGTACAGCTGTTCTGTGGACTTACACCCCAAATTCTGCTTCATAATGTTTCTTTCTGATGTACTTCTTACTATCTCTTTTCACAGATGGCTTTTCAGGCTGCCTTTCCCCCCCCTTGACCTTTATGACAAAGTCTTTTTAGATAATGAATACACTATAAATGAGTTAATTATCCATGGAAAACTGACAGGCACATTTCATTCCAGTTTTCTACTGTGTGACTAAACATCAGAATCTAAGGATTCTTTAATGGTCTGAATTTTTTAGTCAGGAGTGTTTATGAAGACACTGCTTATAGTTTGAAATGAAGCAGAATAGGTTTTCAAATAAGACACATCATCAGGCACTTTGAACACTGGACTCTTTTTCAAAAGAGTGTTCATTTGGCTTCCAGATAGTCAGTGGATGTGTTCCAGGCTTTTTTGAGGGGACAAATTCAACAGACGCTCTTTAATATTTTGTGCAGCAGCTGCAGAGTGGCTTCTGTTTGTGGCCTTATAAGAGTGTGCAAAAGGAAAACATTGTGTCCTCTTTGTACTGTGATTCTTACAAAAAGGAGTAGCTCCTTGTTGAATGGGTAGCATGAAGAAAGACTGTCTGTGCTTAAGCAAGCAGATGGATTTAATAACCTCCAGACACTATGCTGATAAGCAGAAGGGAAATTGTTTCCTCTTTGGAGGTAGGGATGCAGCAGGAAACTCAGAAGTCCTAGAAGCAATGTTTAGGTTGTAGAGGCTGGAAAGGGTGTGTGCAGGTGCTCTGCAATGGTATCCTGTTTAACTCAGACTAATCTGTTTCTGTGATGAATCCCTTGCAGGTCCCTGGCTTCACTCCATTCAGGAGGCCTGCATACCTTTTGGTGTGTGCTGGGGTGGTTTTTCTTTATTTCATTATCTTTTTTGCTAGTCAGATGCTTAGAAAAATTCAGCTTAGTGGTAGGGAGATTTAATTAGTAAGACCTGAGTTTAAATCTTTGTGGAAGAACTTTTTCCAATCACTTCTATGTTTAAATAAAATAGAGGGGGAGTTATTGATGGAATATCTTCATTTTTTTTTGTTTGCAGCTGAGTTGTATTTATGTTGTTAGTACTGATTAGTACAGTCCTGGCTGCTAATGCTCCCAGCTTAGTAAGCAACATACTACTTAAAAGCAAGTGATTCTCCTCCCTAGTGAGAAATGTTAGTAATAACTCATGGGGTCTGATGCAGCTAAGTGCCTATAATTAACAGCACCACTCCATCTGTTCTCACCAGTCTGTTATTAGTCTTCTTCAGAGTTATTACAAGTTAAAGATTGTATAACAAATAATTGGACTCCTACTGATGGAACATTTGTCTAGGAAAAAGATATTTGCTTTTATGTTCCATCATTTTCTCTTTATCATGGATTTTGATTTTTATTTTTATTTGGATAAGTTTCCTTAAATGTGATACAAATAAACTTCTAAAAGTGTGTGCCTGTTCTGGCTTACTTCTCACAAAGTCATGGCAAATAAATTGAAAGAGCTGCTTATAGTTCAGTGTTCTAAACTGTTTACTTACAAAGTAAATTCATGTTCAAAAACTTCACTGAAATATATGAAAAAACAAAGCTTGGTGTGGCAGTTAATGAAATGCTGACTATGTATAAGTGAGTATTTGAATAATTTTTTTAAAGGTAAGCTGCATTTGACTTATTTCTCAAGTTATATTTATAGCTTGCACATAATTATACCACTTCCCAAAAAACATTGCATCCTTGCAAAACCCAGTATTTCATTTGACTGTATTTCTTCTGTTAACTCTTCCATTATAGCAGGCTTTCAAGCTGTATTTCTCTAACAAAAAGCCATTTCCCTCTCATGCATAATTCTATGGTGTTTCCGTTTACGTGTGTCTATGCACGCAGATACAGCATCCCCTACTATCAGCAGAGAGGTAATGTGGCATTTTCCAGCAGAGTTTGAGCTAAGTGTAAGGCCTCTTTGTACTGGAGAGCCGGGATTTAAATATGTCCCTTCAGTTTTGGGGTTCCCTTTTGCCTTCAGGTAGAAGAGGAGGGTGAAAGGATGTCAGCCTGTAATCTTCACAGAAGAAAAATGTCACCTTATCAGCTGCAGTTCCATATTTTCTATATATAATACACTCTCAGCAATATATCCACTTTCAAAGCAGCATAGAATTCAATTGAGACTGTGTTGTTACTTTGCTCCTTGCCCTTGGCCATATCTTTCATTGATTTCATTATTTTATTACTTTCATTATTTCTGGGATGGTAATAGGGCACAAAGTAGCATATCATTATCCATCTGCAAGTAGGCTGAGACAAAGATTCAAGTATCACTGTATTTCCTCTGTCCTTTTTGTAGAGCATAGAATAGCATAATTAAAACCAGCAGAAGTCTTTAAGAGCTTTTCAGCTTGTTTTTTCTTGAACTGATTGTCATCTGGTAAAGCAGGGAAGGAAAAATGATCTGGGCAAGGCTATGCCTTGAAACAAGCTTGTGTCAGTCTTTGCAACAAAGTATCTGGCAGAATTCTAAGCATCTGCATGCTTATTCCTTCATTTATTTTGCTTACCTGGAGCAGCAGCAATGATTCAGCTCAGATTGTTAAAAAAATCTGCAAAAAAACCACCTCTTGTTTTTCTTGTAAGGACTCAGAACAACTGGGAGTTGACTGGAAGAGTGAGGAGATTGCTCCAAGAAATTCAGAAAGATGTTTTTGCCTTGGAATGTCAGTCATGCAATGTGTCCATCCTTGTTTAAGCTATTAGCCAAGGGAAGTGCAAAGCTGTCTCAGCAGTCTCCTGCTTAGGCCGGGCTGTCTCTCTTCCATGCATAAACATCCCTTAGATAACAGGCTGATGCTCAGCAAAGCCCTCCCTCCTTAGAAGTTTTCATCACTGGTGTTTCATGCTTGTTTTGTAGTTGGAGACTTACTTCAAGAGCCTCCTTCTACAAAGGGACTCACAGCTCTGTGAGAAGTGGTGGAAATACCTGGTGTGCATATGTGTGTTCTAGGTAGTTGTTGGGTGTACAGCTGAGGGGAATGTTTCACATCAGTGGAATCTGAACTTCTGCACTCCCACCACATCCACACCTCCTGGAAAGGAGAAGGGAAACATTTTGCTTCGAAGTCAGCACAAATTTAACCTCTGAAGCTGTTGGGTTTGCAGAAAAGAATACGGGAGTGAGAATATCTGAAAGGAGGGGTGTGTTTTTGTCTGCATAGCTAGGAAGTGGACTGGTTTGAAACAGGATCCGGAGGGAAAGGAAACTGTGTTTCCACTGCTCCCTCCATTATACTCAGCTTTTCATATTTAAAGAGTCTTTTTGCTCTAATTTTGCTTTTGGTTTGATGAAAACATTGAGTTAAGGAAGCCCATTATAAGGAAGAGGATGGCAAATACTGCCTCATTCATTTAAAAGCAAGTGATGGGATCCAGAGGATGAGTGGTCTCAGTGGGATTTTACCTCACCTTTACACCCTAGGAATGGATGCCTCCAGTCACTTTGATCAGTCTTGGAGAACAGCTGCAGCAAACAGTGGTTTCTTAAAGAGAACAGGGCACTTGGGGGTTTCAGTGAAGTGATGATTTTCATATTACATGTTCCTAGCTTCTGGGAAGTGATGTTTAAGGACTTCCTAAGCATCTGCTCCATCATATTTAATAAACATCACCTGGATTAACTTGTTAACTCCCATTCTTAAACAGATTCATTATAGTCTCTGTAGCATCTTGTCATTTCCATGTCTTGGAAAAATAGACTGCTTTTGTTTCACCAGATGAGATCTCTGCCTCACTCCATGAAAATCTGTGATTTTTAGTTACTTTATAAGCAGATTAAGAGACAGTATAAGAATTATTCGGTGTAGCAGAGAGCAGTAATGCTGTCATGAAAGCAAAGTGAAGCTAGCCATACCAAATTCCCCCAAGGCTTTCTTTCAGTCTGGATTTTTTCCTGTTGTAGGAAAATAATCCCAACAAGCTTTAGTCAATCTGCATATAAGTCTTAAGATCCTAAGATGAGGAAGTTTCATCTGCCATCTCTACTAGATCTTGGATGTGTAATGTTTTGTCTTTGTTGCTGTCATGTGTTTCTAAATTACTTTTAGCTGTTCTGAGAGATTTTTGGGACTAACCCGTTCTTTGCTTTATTAATGCAAATCCAACCAAACTCCACTAAGGCTAATTGAGTTACTGAGAGCTACCCCTGGGCATCTGTGGGTGATTACAGTTTGTTCTTGGCAACCAGTTCTTTTTGTTCTTCATCCTGTTCAAATTGGTTTTGCTGATGCAGTTAGCTTTGTTATAAACCAATAAGGATTACACGAATAAGGATTGTAGGGCTCTGATCTTAAATTTTGCAAATAATGATTTCTTTATTTCCACTACTGGTGGCTACAGTTGTATCAAAGGTCAATTAAAGATACTGTTGGAGCACATGCCCTGTTAACCTGCTTGCTCCTTACATGCTAGAAGGTGAGGAGGGGAGGGCAGCTGCTCAGTGAGGTAATAAGGATCAGTGTAAGTCGTGATGATTTACTGATCTTGCTAATGAGGGGAAAAGAAATAAGCAGTATTCTTCTTGCCAAATGTGGTGGCATCAAGCTAAAATGTGGCTCTATTAAGATAAAACCTTTTTCTGCAATATTTTCTAGGGACTTCAATACAGGCTCTGTTTTTGCTAGAATTTGGTGTGAATGATGTTGCTTATCTCTACAAATTGAAAGTGTAAAATCAGCTATTTAAGAGGCTTTTAGACTTCTAATGTTTTGTATTTCTAGGAAAAACCTTGCATGACCTCTCTGCACATGCCATCTTTCTCCAGTATGGTCTTCTGTCAGGCAAGCTTTATTATTGAGCACTTGCAGACTTGAACTGGGCATTGCAAAACAGCACTGGTCCATGAGAGATGGAAAAATGCCACCTGCCTTGGTACAAGTCTTACCCTTTTTGTGGGTAATTGATCCAACTACTGTGATTAAACTAGAGGGCCATTAAAGTATAATTGCAATAGTCACCCTCATCTCTTTAGGGAAGAGAACATGTTAAATGAGTAAACTGGATCAACCTCAAACCTAGAACGTCCACAGCACTCACTGGCAATAGCATGGAGGAATAAACCAAGGTTGGCTGAGATTCTGAGTAATTGGATGGTGTTATTTTATTTTATATCAGAACACTAGACTTTTGTTTTTTAGTTAAATTTGCCTGCAAATAACACACAGACTGCAAATGGGGGAAGGGAAACCATGTAACCCTGATTCCTACCCCCTCCTAAAATTGCAGGTTTCCTCTCAAAAGTGAGTTCACTTTCCTCTCAGAGAAGAGCTTCTTTAAAGACGTCTCTGTTATTTTGAGATTTAGGCCTGGGGGTTTTTTGTTTGTTTGTTGGGTTGTTTTTTTTTTTTTTTAATAAGTACTTAAGATGGCCATCTCCATTTCAGAAGGGACTTGACATAGTATTCATGGTATCCTGATCACTTTTTAATTAGGGTAATAATTTTTTCAGTCTTTTCATCTGACCAGTGCCTTGGCATAAGGTTCTCACTGATGCTGGACAGTGCCAATCAAATGAGAGTCTAATCTCAGGAGTTCTGAGAACCCATTTAACACAGCTCCTATCTGAAGTCAAAGGGTGCTTGCTATACCTTAGACTTAAATAGGTGCTGTAAGGTCAATAGAGCTTCTGGAAAAGTCCTTTTCAAAGTAGCAGAGTGATATACCTTTGAGTAGAGCATGGAATTTTATTTCTTTTTTTATACGTTCTCTTAATCAGGTTGACAGTCAATTGGATAGAGAGACTATTAAAAAGGAATTACGATGTTATCCAGCTACTTACACACATTAGCAGCATTAAAACTGATAATCCATACTCAAGAAAAAATCCTGGGCTTTACTGAGTGAACTCAGCTTATCACTCAGTGGTCAAAATAAAATCACCTGCTGTACGAAAAAAACCCAAAAATATTGGGAGGACCTACAGTATGCTCTAATCTTCTGCTTGTACCTCTACTCTTAGGCATGAAATTGAGAGGTGCTAGTATAAGGTCATCTTGTGCTGTGTTATCTTGTAGAAAAGTGGTAAGTCTTGGGCATGCCTCCAAATCAGAGCATAAAGCACCCAAAGCTGATTATACTGTTTTTGAGAAACCCCACTGTTGTATCCAGCTGGTGTCACTGTATCTGAACATGATAATGCAAAATCAGCGATTTCAAAGCAAGTGACTTGACACTAGGTTTTGTGTGACTAGGGAGAAGAGTGGGCAAATAAAAACCTTTTGTTTAAACAAATGTGTAATAAATTAGGTAGAAACACAGTTTGAATCTGTTGTCATTTTATCTCAAATGTAAGAATATGGAATATTTTTTTTACCTGCTGATTTTTTTACTTTTTTTTTTTTTTTTTAGTATGGGGTGAGAATCCTTTAATTCTTTAAATCAAAATCTCTTTCTGCTATGTAGGGCTTGAAAAGAAATTAGCAACTCAAGAAGAAATCAATCTGAACATAGTCTGCAGTGAAAGGACAGACTGGTGTCTGTCACCTAAATTATTTTCACTTCCTTCTAGTTGGGAAGCCTTTCCCCACTGATAGACACGCTTTGACTGTTCACTAAAGGTTGCAAGCACCTCCCTCACACATTGGTTGACAACTGCTCCAGTTTTCTGAATGTATAGCTAGCCCATGACTGATGACATGTGACATGCTGTTTGCTTAATTTCCTTGTGCCTTGTGGTGGTTTGAAACTGTCTTTTTAATTTTTCCTTGCAAAGTTCAGAACAGAGAAAGTGAAAGAATGTAAATAAGTCACTATTGGGTGTAAGAAAGCAAAATAACGATTGTTCTAAACACTTCCATTGGATAGATAGAAATGTTTAAGAACTATTACCCAAAACAAAGTAGGCACTCTGCACATTCTGCGTTCGGCAGTGGGGGCAGTTGCTGGGCTGTCTGGTTGCTGTTTCTTCTTCTCTTCTGGCTGAAGATAACACACTGACCTTGGCAGCTAAGTTAACAACTTTCTGCTCTAACTAAACTCTGCTTCTCTGTCCAGGGGGGTCTGGGGGGGAAGCTCCTGGGAGAGGGAGGCCCCTTTGGGAGGGTCCCCTTGCGGGGAAGCAAAGGGAGATCGGTTGTGCTTTTCTGTTGATTGTATATATTTGTAAATGTTGTGAATTTTGTATATTTGTACATATTCATTGCATTTCATCTGCTTGTAAATATAGCTTTTCATTTGCTTCCAGACTGATCTAGCCTGGTTATTGTCGGTGGGGGGGGAATTTCAGCTCACACCGACACACTTTTTATTTTGTGTAACTATGTCTGCCTGTGTACCCGAGTCTGTTATCTCAGATTCTGGCAAAGGTCCTGCAGCTACTGCTGCTGGCTCTGAGTCAAAACTATCGGCAGCTTTCTCACAAACCTGAACTGTGATTTCCTGGTCACCGTAATCAGAATCAGAAACCAATTCCGAACCTCTCTGAGCTTTTCTATGTTTCCCCTTACATCTACGCAGGTCGGAAGAGTGAGTAGCCTTACGTCTTTCTTGACACAGTGCTATCAGCAGCCATATGATTATTCCAAGAAACAACAAAATTAAGGCTAGCACAAGATATCTAGGGTACCACTGGTTCCAAAGACCCTCTGTAGTTGTAAGAGGAGTAACAAACTCAAATGTGTCTGCCAGCAGATTCATAGTTGAGTTACCATATCTTCTAAGCCCAATAAGACCACAACAGAATTCAACAGCATTCAGTAACTTGTTCTTAACCCAAAGAAATGACTTATATGCCACATATCTCACAATCTTGTCTATCATGCAGGAAACAGCCCAGCTGTAGACAATCACACTGATAACAGAGGAAATAAAATTACTCAAAATCCAAAACAGCTGAATTTTGCTTCCTAATCTGAGCAGGAATAAATCATACAAGCAATCGAGCCCCACGTTGGGCGCCAAAAATAAAAAGTGTGTCGGTGTGAGCTGAAATTCCCCCCCCACCGACAATAACCAGGCTAGCTCAGTCTGGAAGCAAATGAAAAGCTATATTTACAAGCAGATGAAATGCAATGAATATGTACAAATATACAAAATTCACAACATTTACAAATATATACAATCAACAGAAAAGCACAACCGATCTCCCTTTGCTTCCCCGCAAGGGGACCCTCCCAAAGGGGCCTCCCTCTCCCAGGAGCTTCCCCCCCAGACTCCCCTGGACAGAGAAGCAGAGTTTAGTTAGAGCAGAAAGTTGTTAACTTAGCTGCCAAGGTCAGTGTGTTATCTTCAGCCAGAAGAGAAGAAGAAACAGCAACCAGACAGCCCAGCAACTGCCCCCACTGCCGAACGCAGAATGTGCCGAATGCCTACTTTGTTTTGGGTAATAGTTCTTAAACATTTCTATCTATCCAATGGAAGTGTTTAGAACAATTGTTATTTTGCTTTCTTACACCCAATAGTGACTTATTTACATTCTTTCACTTTCTCTGTTCTGAACTTTGCAAGGAAAAATTAAAAAGACAGTTTCAAACCACCACATGCCTAAAGGTTCTCCTTTCACTGTTACCCTGGTAGTGTTGTCCTGTCTCTCTTCAACTGATATTATTACCATCAACAGCACAACTAATCCATAGAAAGACTGCCATGAAGCATGCTGAAACCTAAAGCACCACCTGAGGATTCCAGCGACTGACTTTCCTGTTTGGCAGACAAAGTGTTAGATGAGACTGCTTGAAATGTCCCTGAACACAATGGTTCCAAAAAGCATTTGTTCTTATCTATCAAATATAACAAGACCCAGGAGTCAGAGCAAATTCTGCTTCTATGGTTTGAACAAAAAACGGGAATTGAAATGTATTATTTTTCTATCACCAAAAACCAGGGAGTCTGCTCCAAAAAGGGTTGTGTGCATATAGGCCTGACAGTGTTGCCTTCAGCGTATTTCTGTTAAAGGAAAGCATCTACACACTGAGAACTTTATGCTTCTGGGTTTTTGTCCTATCTGCAATGCATAGCTTTTGTGCCATAAATCTGATCTGACACAGACCTGTTCCAGTTCTAGCTGGCTAAGAAAAGTGGCAATTAAGGAGAATGCTGATCATGCAGACCCTGGCTAGGGAAATGGTCTGTTTGCATATTTCCAGTTTTTCAAGGAAACATGTTTATCTTGTGGTTCTTGTAGATACAGTGAAAACAGGACCCTTGCAGATGAGTCTCTCGCTCTCTTGATGGGTTGTCACTGTGTGTGACAAGGAGCCCTGTATCAGGTGTACAGATCCTTTGTAGGACTTGGCAGTGTGAAATGGACAGGCATATATGCAAAACAGAACCTATTTTCTTGTTCTAACATAGACATCATTCCACTAACATTAATCACTTTCATCACTTCAGGTTTTTTTTTTCCCCCAGGCAAGTAACAGTACAGAAAGACATTGCAGTCTTTTGTATTCGTTCAACCTTTTATTACTTTAGTAGCACATTTTGCTCCATTTACTGATGCTGCCACTGGATGCTCAATTTATGAGGTACTCACCATATAAAAGCCTCATCTCTGCAGTGAAAGTCCTTGAAATTGAGCTTTTGATGGTAGATTGAAATAAAACATGCTCTTAATGAGTGGATGGTTCTGTTTTTAAGACTAGATGAGATGATTTTTCCCTTATTGTAAGTGGCACTGGTTGGCATCTCACTTGTCATGGAAGGAAAGAATATTTGTGTAAGTGGAGAGGCAAATCGACACAGGAAGTCTTGTTGAGTTGTGATGAGAAAAGTAGAATGGAAACATTTTTAAATTTATTTTTGAGTTATGAGTGCTTTGAAAATAAGTTACTATTATTCATTGCAGTTTTTGAGAATGAGTAAGTAAGCAGCTTTTCTGGAAAACACATGACCAGGTTACCTTCTGGTTTTGTACACATTCATTCCTTCAAGAAAAATTATCATGAATAAGTGCAAGTTATTGACCCAAACCTTGTACATGGAGGGAGATACATATTGTTGTTGGCTTCAGCCAGTGGTGGTTTTCTGTATAGGTTTTGCTTTGTTTTGGTTTGGGGTGTGCGTGGGTTTGGTTTTGGTTGGTTTGTTTGTTTGTTTTAAATGAAAGTAAATTGGAGGACTTCTGGTAACTAAAATTATGAATTCCTGTTGCATTTTGTAAGTCTATGAACTGGTAGTAAGTTACTAAGATCTCACTTTCAGAATCTCTCTAGATTACATATTCCTATCTCTTGGCTGCCATGGTATCCAAGTACTTCTGTCAGTGATGCTTCTCTTCATAGTTTTGGGGTTTCTTCCTTTTTAGACTCAGATTTCAGCATTTTTATAGCAGCCTCCCAATACCTGAAGGGGGCTACAAGAAAGCCAGGAAGGGATTTTTTTTTTTTTTTTTGAAGGCTTCTTGTGGTAGGATGAAAGATAATGGATTAAAGCTTGAGGAGGGAAGATTTAGATTAGATATTAGGAAGATATTTTTTTACAGTAAGGGTGGTGAGATACTGGAACAGGTTGCCCAGGGCGATTGTGGATGCCTCTCCCCAGAGGTGTTCAAGTCCAGGTTGGATGAGGCCTTGAGCAACCTGGCCTAGTGGAAGGTGTCCCTGCCCATGGTAGTTGGGTTGGAACTAGATGATCTTTAAGGCCCCTTCCAACTCAAGCCATTCTATGATTTTTCTTCTGATTTTGTTTAGTTTGGGTTTTTTTGAATACTGTGGGTTTCATATTTGCACAGTAGATCAAGAAACACTCTGTGAGGTATAAAATACTACTGTAAAAGTTACAACCTTGGCAACACTGCAAATCCTCGTGGAACAGTTTTCAAAACCAGCTTTGCAAACTAACTTTCTTGGGTAATTTTTATTAATGAGTGCAGGCAAAATGTTCCACCCTTGAATGGGTGGCTACAGCAATTTCTCTCTTCGAAGTGAGGTCAGGTAGTAGGTTTAACTGATGGTAGTGATATGTTAGCATCAGCGCATTCTGTGTTGGAAAAAACAAGGTAAAAACGTGTGGACTCTAAAAGACAACCTCATTATGTGCCAGTGGTAACAAAAACAAATGCCACTGTTCAACCCTAGCATAAATCTCCAGTTTGTGCTGATCTTGGAGACCTTGAAATCCCATCTGATTTGTTATTTGAGGCTATGGCTGTTTGGAAACAGCTTTGTGCTTGCTTTGTAATTGCTCTTTATAAGGCAATTGCTTCCATTTCATGACCGCAGAGTTGGTTCTACATGCTGGCTCTAAGCTTCCAAATGATCAGCAATTTGGCATTTGACATTAAGTGGTTGACCTTTAGTGGGTATGAGGAAAAGCTAATAATTCCTAGAGTTTACAGCACCGATTTTACTGTGATACTGCTTCTCTCTGCCTAACTTTCATCTTCAACCACTGTTGTACATTTTTTCAAGTTTAAAAGCAAATTGCTGAAGCACACAAGCTTTGATGCCGTTTTGCATCGTGGGTGATCCTTTTACTTTTACAGTGCAGCTCTTCAGTCCCCAAAATGTCATTCAAGCCTCTGTTAAAGCATGAGATCTGTCATCTTTGACTTCCTTATTGTGTGGCTGTTTTGTTTTTGCAGGGGTACAAGCCTGCCTACAAACCACAGTACGAGAACAAGAAGAGAAGTACGAAATCCAAGGCGGCCCACAAAGAGGCCGGCTCAACAGAGAACAGCTGGTGAGTTTTTTTTATTGCTTGAGACAGGTTATCTTAATGACCTTTGGTTTGTGCATGTCTGCCCTTTGCCACAGGTGCAGTAGGTGTAAAATTTTAATGTGGTCTTGTACAGAAATTTGATTATGTGCAAGGTGATGGAAAGAACCACGAACACCCATAAAGCTGTCATTATCCTCTATTAGTGGATATGTTGCTATAACCTTGTTAGAGGGAAGGCTGTAGTACACCCATGGAAGAAGCTGGGTAGGACAGGAAGTAATGCTGCTTTGACCTTTCCTGCTCAGCTTTAGAATCTAGCTGAAATTATCTTTTGTTTTTATTACTCCTTGGTTTCCACCTAAGGCTACTTTTATAGCTAACTGGGTTAATTTTGGGTTATTTTCTGGATTATGCTGGAGAAGTGTTGTAACAGTAGCTATAAATATTCCTAGCTCCTGGTTAAACCTTGTTGCACTGGAAAATACTTAAACATAAGTAAGAACTTACCATGTAAGCAAGCTTTCTTGATTGCATACTTAGACTGAGGACCTTGTACATAAAGTTGCTCTTGTAACTTTCAGTCTTCGTTTAACTTCCAATCTTGGTTACTTTAAATTGTGGGGGTTTTTTTCTGTAGGCTCTGCTTGTTTTTTTCCCCACTATTTTCCTGTGTACTCAATAATGAAGTCCTATTTTTATCTTTTTTCCCTTTAGCTGCCAAAGTTGTTTGATGGATGCTACTTCTATTTTTTGGGATCTTTCAGCCGTCACCAGAAGAGTGATCTTGTGGAGCTGGTCAAAGCAGCAGGAGGACAAATTCTGGTTAGGCAGCCAAAACCAGACAGTGATGTGACACAGACAATCAACACTGTGGCTTACCATGCAGAATCCACTTCTGACCAGAGATTTTGCACTCAGTATGTAATCTATGATGTGGCTTCTAAATTCAAGCCAGAGAAAATTCGTCAAGGCAAAGTCTGGATGGCCCCCTCCAGCTGGCTTATAGACTGTGTGATGTCATTTCAGCTCTTGCCTGTAAAATGAGTATTGCTGTCTCAAGGTTTTAAATGTGGTGAATCTTGAGCAGTTGGAATGAACACTCTGGTGATCACTGGTCTGAAGATGATGATTTGTGTTTTATGCTTTAGGAGTATGGGAGAGCTTTTGACTACTTCGGTAAGTTACTAAGATCATCACAGATACGCTGGGATGAATGAACATTCAGTGGAGGAGAGAGGCAAATACACCACCTTGGGTTATTCAGTATGCTTTATTTTTGCATTTGACTGCAATAATCACTGGCAGTTTGCAACTGAGATTTTTGCAAAATTAAGCTTTTTGCATTCTTGGTGTAAAGCAGCCCTTCCTAGGTGATAGAGCATTACCTGCTTGCTTGTGTTGTTGAATATCCATTGGCAAGGATCTGCTGTGTCTTGTGTCAAGATTTCTCAGCCTTAAAAACCCAAAAGGACCATGCGTTTGAACATGCATTTGCCTGCATTGACATCTTTTCTGTCAGGCACACATGATGTTTCCTCCTACTTCTTGCAACTCGATTTTGCAGGAAATTGTTGGCATGGGATAAGCCTTGCAGAAATTAGAGTGGAGCTAATGGGCCAATTTCATTTGAAGACAATTTTGAGAACACTAAAAATGTTGGTCTGAAATTCTTTATCTATAGCAGGAGAGATGCTTTACTTCTGTCCTCTTTGATCCTTGAAAATCCATAACTCCAACTCTACTTTTTGAAGGTTTCTAAGCATCAAGATCCCTATTAAGCTATTAAGATAAGAATTGCTGTAAGTATGGATCATGGATACCTTTAGTGAAAAAAATAATAATTAATGATGACAAAAGAATTACCTTGCCTTGTGCAATTGCACTCAAACTTACCAATGCTTGATTCCTTTGTATTTATTACACTATTTGTCATAATTGATCGTAAGTTATTATCAGAACTTTACTTCTTCATTCTGCCCTTCTGTAATGTGTCACATCTTTTGTGTTGTCTTAGTTTGTGAATTAATATTTTTAAAATGGTAGGTTGTAGTCATGTACAATGAGAATGATGGTTGTGGGATTTAAAAAAAAGAGATTTCTTGTTTGCTTTTGCATTTGTAATAATAAAACTTTGGTGCCAGCAAGTTTGGAGTATCTTACTGGATGAGCTTTGCTATCTCACTGGGTAAATAGAAAGGTAAGTACTGTTCTGTGAACCTGCCCCAGCTGTGAAGATAGCACATTCACCTGCAACAGCAACTCTTCCATGCAAGAAAATTGTTTTCTGTAGCCATCACTGGTGGAGATCTGCCAATTTTCAATATGTTCTGTAGAACTCCTGGAACTCTACACATCAAGGACAGCACAGGTATAACCTGCAATAGCATCTACTGGACTTCAGTCTGGGGAAGTATTTTGGTCTGCCACTTACGCTAGACTGAATCCTTGCTCTTCATTAAGTGCAGTTTTAATTACTCACATGACTGGGTGAACAAGTAAAAACATAAAGCTCATTAATAAATGGAACAGCCCTTGGAACTGATGTGTGTTGGGGGTTTGTGCAGATAAACACTGGCAGCGAAGAAGGTTCAGAGTCAATTTGGTGTGGAATTGGTCATTTATTTTACCAATTGTAGTGCATTTCAGCTTGGCATTTCATAGCACATCAGTGCAGTGTGCTTTGCAAAAGTAACAGTGAATCTCTACAAACTTCTTAAGAGTAGAGCTTTTCTGCTCAGGTCTTAGGGAGGAAATTGGCCCATTGGTAATCCTGTTGTGTCCTGAAGTAGAGGAAGCAGATTTATAAATTTTAAGGGCTCTTGTTCCTTGGCAGCTGAAAAGGCATTGTTAGAAAATTGCCATCAATGTTTGTGGTTTTTTTTTTTTTAAGTCATGCTCCACACTCTTCCTGAGGTCTTTGAATCATAGAATGATTTTTGGTTGGAAGAGACCTTAAAGATCAAGTCCACTCATTAAGCCAGCATTGCCAGGTTGTCACTAAACTATGCTCAGCACCAAATCTACACATCCTTTAAGTCTTTCCAGGGATGGGCAGCCTCTTCCAATTCTTGACAACCCTTTTGCTGAAGAAGCTTTTTCTTATGTCCATTGCAGACCTCCCCTGGTGTAACTTAAGGTCATTTCTTCTTGTCCTATTGCTTGTTACTAGAGAGAAAAGACTGACACCCACCTTGCTACTCTCTACTCTGTCCTTTCACATAGTTGTGGAGAGCAAGAAGGTCCCTCCTCAGCCTTCTTTTCTCCAGGCTAAGCAATCCCAGTTCCCTCATTGCCCTTCTCTGGACATGCTGCAGCACCTCAATGTCCTTGTGGTGAGGGACCCAAAACTGACCCCAGTATTTCAGGTGTAGAATCACCAGCACTGAGTACAGGGGCAAAATCCCTTCCCTAGTCCTGCTGGTCCCAAGATTTCTGATGTGTATCAGGATGCTGTTGGCTTTGGTCACCTGAGCAAATTGTGTACTGTTTTCAAGAACTCAGTCACATTGAGTTCTTCCATATAATACTGAGGAGTGATGCCATACTCTTCCTGTTGAAGTAAATACACAGGATTAATTGTGGTTTGTCTCCTTCAGCTCTCTTCAGTTTGAGTGTGTCCAATCTCTGTAGACTTAAACGCTTGCAGATCCTCACAGAACAGAAGTAGACTGACACCCAAACTGCAGCAGGGGTCAAACTTTAGTGAAGCAAGAGGTAAGTACATAGACCCTTGCTGCTCAGTAGAAGGATAGCACTAGATAAAACATGTCTTTAAAGAGTCTTAGAGTAAGGATAAATCAAGTCCCTTAATTGACTGGATGGATTCTGGCTCATGAGAGCAAAGTTATAAAATTGTGAGGCATAGAGTAATGGGTGTGTAGGGATCATTCCTCACTGCCTCTTCTAGTCCAAACCCAAGGGTGCATTAAAGGAAGCTAGGTAGGAAGCAAACTCAAACCAGAAGAGGTGTTTCAAGTTGCAGCTCATTATGGGTGCTGTACATTTTGGCACAGACTGAAGCAAGGAGTAGAAGAGTTCATCAAAGAATCTATTAAAGGTTAGTAGAGAACCTTATCTCTTCTCCCACTGAAGTGCATATACTTAATGTGCATTGATGGTTTGAAGAGATAGAAGTCTAAAGACTTGCATTCTGGATTGCACAAGTTTAATCTGCACTTTGGGGGACGAAATCTGGACATGAGCCAGCTCACAGCTTGCCATGTGCCTTTGCAGCCCAGATGGCCAGCTGTATCCTGGCTGACCATATCAAAAGCAGTGTGGCCAGTGGGTCAAGAGAGGTGATTCTACCCCTTTTATCTGATGTGAGACCCCACCTGCTCTGCTGTGTCCAGCTCTGGAGTCCTCAGCACAAGACAGACATGGACCTGTTGAACTGGGTCCAGAGGAGCTTACAAAAATGCTCAGAGGGTTGGAACACCTCTTCTATGAGGGCAGGCTGAGAGAATTGGGGTTGTTCAGCCTGCAGAAGGGAAGGCTTCAGTGAGATTTGATTGCAGCCATTCAACACTCAAGGGGACCTAAGAACGATGAAGACCATCTTTTTAGCAGGGTCTCTTGTGACAGGACAAGGGGTTAAGAATTTTAAACTAAGAGGGGAGATTTAAACTAGATTTAAGGGGGAGGGAAAAAAGAAAAATAGGGTGATGAAAGACTGGCCCAGGTTGGCCAGAAAGATGGTGAAACTCCCATGCCTGGAAACAGCCCAGGTCAGGTTGGATGGGGCTCTGAGCTACCTGATCAAGTTAAAGATGTCCCTGTTCAATGCAGGTGGGTTGAACTAGGTGACCTTTAAAGGTCTCTTCCAACCCTCATATTCTATGAGTCTATGATTTGTACCTCAAAAATGCTGTGAATCTCAGGCTAATGATTTTCAGGCAGCTTCCTTTGAAATTTCTCTCATCGCAAATTATTTCATCTGAGACGCCTAATAACACCTTCAGCAGCAATGTCTGGAGTTCAGTGGCATCAGTTCAACATCACCAATTGTTAGTAGAATGTAACATTTTTAATATATACTGTATGATATTTTTGAATGGCTGTGGTCTAAGGGAGACTGTATGAAGCCTGGTTGGTTGGTTTCTTTTTAGTCATTGTGTGGGGATTTGGGGTTTACTTTGTGTGTGTGTGTGTGTGTGTGTCTGTGTTTATTGAAATGACAGATACTTGAGAGCATGGAGATTGCTTCCCTGCCTTGGTGTCCTGAATAGATCCCAGGCAATGTAGTCATAGAATAGCTCAGACTTTGGCTGTTTCTACTTCTATCTGGTCACTTGTTTTCAAACCTTTCCTCAGTTTCTTTTATTCCTAAAACATCAATAGTTCTCTTCAGACTTTGTTCCTTTACCTATAAAATAAAATCTGTTTTTAGTTGCTGAACAGCAAGGATTCATTTGTTACTTGAGGTGCTCAGAAGTTTCTTTTCTGAGGTAAAAGCGAGTGGCCTACGAAGAAGAGCAGCTTATCAGAGCAACGTAGGAGAGTTGGATGTTGCATTATTTCGGTCAGTGTTTCAAGGAAACACCAGGCAAACAGGTACTACCAAACAGTGGTACTCTTTTGCTCTCCAATGAGAACTGGCACGCCTGGGAGGTGCTTGGGGTCTGTTGTCTCGCAGTCCTCTGCTGAAAGGAGAACAAGCATGGAAGGATCTGAAGACTTGCATCTCTCTAACAAGAAAGATTTCACCAAGGGCGCCAGCCAACTGGTTTCAGCACAACCTTCACTAGTCTAAGACGTTCTCTTCTGTTCTTTCACAAGTATCTGAGCTGAGGTTGGACCTGATCAGATGAGCAGGACCTGACACAGAATTATCCATGATCAGCCTCAGCAGAGTTTATAGAAGGAACAAGAGTGACTGAAGTGAAAAACATTGAACGGGAATCATTCCAAGCAGGAAATTGAAGTTGGTTCTATTCCCTGCCTAGGTCCAGTGTCTTATTTCAGACCAAACTTAACCTGGAGCAGTTATTTTATACTTCAGTCTTCTGGCAGATCACCACTGACTAAGGCAACTTGCAGGACAAAGATGTCTATGTGGGAGTTGGGGGTTTTTTCTCCTTTTCCCTGGAGGAAAGGTGACTCAGAAGAAACCTTCTTGCTCTCTACAACTACCTGAAAGGAGGTTGTAGCAGAGTGGGGTTTGGTCTTTTTTCTCTGGTAACAAGTGATAGATGAAGCAGCCTCCAGTTGCACCAGGAGAGCAATGTTGGCTGTTAGGAAAATTTTCTTTGCCAGAAGGGCTGTTGAGCTCTGAAACAGCCTGCCCAGGGAGGTGGTGGAGTCCCTGTCCCTGAAGGTATTTAAAAGACATGTAGATTTGTTTGAGTGACACAACTCAATGGTAGACTTGGCAGTGTTGGGCTAGCAGCTGGACTTGATGATCTTAAAGGTCTTTTCCATTGTAAATGATTCTGTGATTCTATTCTATGAAGCCTTAGACTGTTTAAAACTACTAGATTGGTACATACTATTTGGGGAGAACATGGGAATGTAGGGATCATCTGGTCCCCCTGCCCATGCTTTCTGAGCTGCTTCCACTTCTTGTGGGCTAGCTTTCCTAGCAGGGTGGCAGGGGGAAAGAGAGAAATCAGTATGTAACTGCCAGTGCTGTGGTGCCAATAGAGCTTCTGGGCAGGAGCATCTGTTCTGGCCTGACTGTAGATCTGCTGAACTGCCAGCAAAGTCTGGAGAGCAGTGGCATGAGATCTTGTTGGGGGACAGGTCTGTGAACCATGGCAGAGCAAAGCTTTTCTTTCTCCCCCTCATCTGCTTTGTACCTCAGTGCTGGGGAATCACCTGGGTTTGGAAATGGAGCAAATGTGATGTCAGGTTAATTGGTAGTAATAAGTTTGACCCTGTGTCCTTTTCCTGACTCCATACTTTTCAAGAACAAGCAGGCTGATGGCAAGGTTTGAATCTTTCTCTCTGACACCAAATCAGACCACACTGTGTTGCAAAAGCCAGCAAAGCAGGCTTCAATATCAGCTTAAAAAGTACTGTGAGAGGTCTTTGGACAGCCAGATATAATTGGCTGGGAAATGGGCAGCAGTGCCTCGGATGGAACAAATGAAGATTCAGCTGTTTTTAATAGCAGTGCAGCATGTTCTATCTTTTTAGGCTTGTTTGATTTAAATTAACGATAGTTTAACTAGTGTTAAATTGCCCTTAAAAGCAGAAGAACATTTTGTGTGTAATCAGATGGGGGAAGGGGAGGAAGGCTCCCACCTGTCTCTTTTTTTTTTTTTTTCTTTCCTATAGAGAAGCAGCATTTTCTGTGCTTCAATTTAATTCCTGGCAGGAGGTCTGATCTGATGGAGTAGCAGAGAACCATCAGCAGCTCCTGCTGTGTACTTGAGACACTGGTGTTATTCAACAAGCAGAGATGCTAAGGCAGTGAGAGGTAATGGGATGCCTGGTACCCACAGTTTTGTTATGCAGCAGGGGTTGCCATGTCTTGATTTCCTGGATGTTGGAACTGTTGGAAGAAGTGTGTAGTGCTAAGATTAGCTGCATTACAGTACCTACCCTACAAGTCCAAGAGTGTTTATGAAGCAGAGAGCTTTCTTCCCTGATGGGCACAGCTTTATAAGCCAAACAGCTCTTTCTCAGGTCTGGATTTACTTTGGGGCTATGGCTGTTGAGTTACAGTGCACATGGTGAGGATCAGTGCTGTGCTGTGCTGCCATGAGTGCATCACAAGAAGGAGCAGTGCTTACCTTCACAGCTAAACAAATACATGATGAGAATGGGGTTAAAATACGTACTAAAACATAGGGTATGAAAAAACAGCTAAGCTGGCTGCCTTGCTCAGCTTGCTGACCTGACAAAAATTTATTTCTTTCTTCAGCTACCATGGAGCTGGGTTAGTTTCCTCCTAGTGAACTACTACTAATACTCATAGGAGCCAAAAGAATTATTTTTTTGGTGGGGGGAGCAGGTGTGAGGCTGCCTCTTTTGGCAGCAATCAGCTAGGGCTCCACGGTGGTACAAAGGCCTCCAAAGTGAGGGTTTCCGATTGCCGTAATGCTTGAGTGCTCCACATTCCCCTGCCAGGGTCCCAGTTGTTTTACGAGGTTTGCACTGGGTCCTGCTGGCAGCCTGACCAGGGAAATGCTCTCCTGCTCCACTGGAAGGGTCAGCTTTGAACAACTGATGCCAGGGGAAAGCCAGACCAGCTTTAGTTTGAATCCAGTTGGAAGTCACGGTCTCTAGCAAAATTTAACTTATTTTTCTGCAGCATAAAATGTCAGAAGGAACATTTAAAAAATAAATTAAGGGACCTTCTAATTGAATACGATATTAATACGGATAATGCAATCAATGCTGTATTGATTGCATTAACCACAGTAATGTTTAATTCAATTAAGTCCACCAGTGCTGGATCTTTTTCTTCCCCTGTGTTTATTGTATGCTGTGCAGCAATGTACTGCCCATATGCTCTGCCCAGCTGTGTCCCCCAGGCTTGTTCTAGGAAAGCAGGAGGCGATAGCATGGAGAGGGCAAAAGAGCCAGGCTGCTCTCCGGGCTGTATTCCTTCATGTGCCCTCAGGTTGACTGTAAAAAGTCAAGGTCACCTGTATGGTCAATGTAACCCAGATTCAGACCAGCTGCTCTTTGTGGGATGCATAGGTTTTAAAGCCCAGACATAGACAATATTGCTGTTAATGTAAATGTTGTCCATGGTGTTCATGTACTTTGGAGCCTCAGCTCCATGCAGTGTTTCTTTTTTGCTCTCAGCAGTCGAGTTCCAGCAGCTGCAGGTGACAAAATGGGAAGGTTTTTCTACCCTAAGCTCTCTAACACGCTTCTGAAGAAGTGCCAGGTTTGGGTTTTAAACTCAGCCAAACCTGAGTGATTTTTATCTGTGGGTGTAGGCAGAAGGTTTTTATTATATTTAAAAGTCACAGTTTTGTTTAACTGAAAAATCGGAGGCAGATGTTCTCCCCAACTCAATTCACTCACAGAACAGGTTTTTTGGTCTCTGGTTCTTTGCTTGCTGTGTACAAGCAAAGAAAAATACCTGGGAACAGCCTGGGATAAGCATTTATTGGGTGGGTTTTTTTAGGATTTATCCAAGACTTTCCATGGAATACTGGCTTCAGGTTTTAGAAAACCTGCTGGATAAAACTGACCTTGACTCAATAATGAGCAATGGAGAAACTGCTTACACTGAATATGAAGTTCCCATGGTCTGTGCAGCAGCGTACATCTGCTGCTTAAAAGTGGGGTGTTCCTACCTAGCTCAGGTCTTGTGAGCTACAGATTTGCCCTCCCACCCCATTGCATGACAACAGGCTTGGGAGAATGCTTGGGCACATAGCCTGCCTTGCACCCTGGACTGGTGCAGAACACAACTGATGCTGCTGGCAAGGCAAGCTTTTGTCAATCCCTGTGGGTATTGAGGACGCTCTCATTGA
Organism: Indicator indicator; assembly: GCF_027791375.1. Classification (NCBI taxonomy): domain Eukaryota; kingdom Metazoa; phylum Chordata; class Aves; order Piciformes; family Indicatoridae; genus Indicator; species Indicator indicator. Next base: position 9,986,444 of record NC_072014.1, on the reverse strand, counting down.
CAGGTAGAGAAAGTAGGGGGAGAAAAGAGGGTGGGATTTGTTTTGGCCTTGTTGCATTCCACATACATGGAGCTGTAAAGAGAACAAAGTACTGAGAGCTCCAGCACCAGGAAAGAGTTTTTGTCAGGTCCAAACGCCACAGGGAGTCCCAGATCAGTGCTCACAGCTTCTGGCTGGCTCCAGATGGTAAATGAAACTGGACTGTGGCCTCTCCTGGTTGAGGAAGAAGATGGCTGTTGGCTGTGACTGCCAAGGAGGCTAAATCACAATTTTCTTCTGTGCCCTACAGGTGATAAATCTTTGTCCATTTTATAATATTTGAACAGCTGATGCCAGGGGAAAGCCAGACCAGCTTTAGTTTGGATCTAGCTGGAAGATATTTTATCATGGAGCAAAACACTTCCGAGTGCAGCAGGGGCAGAGGCTCAGGCCAGCCCCTGGGATGAGTTTGGTATTCCCACACCTAATTAGTGCACATTAAGGTAAATTTTGAAACTGTCTTCACGCATTAAATGATAATACTCACTTCTCTTTACATCCCTGAAAGAAAAGGGCAGAATTCCTGGAATGAATTGGAATGAGGAATGATATCTGTCTCCAATGCCATGGTCACCTCCACCTCTTCTGTTCCTGCTTCACACTGTGCCCAGGCTGCTCCTGGTATTTCTTTTCATCTTCAAAATGATGATCCTACCAAAAGATGAATTTTTACCTGCTTGGAAGACTGAAGAGTTGATTTCTCTGGGCAGCTGTTTCTGGGGTGATGCCCCTTAGCATGATGCCTCAGTTTCACTAGGAAAAAAGAACACCTTCTTGTGGTGTTTCTCCAAGCAATGAGGGATTGCTTTCCCCATGACAGGTGGGCGCCTTAGGTGCCCAAAAGATGGGGAGCATCATTTTGGTTCTTCCCAGGCCAGCACAAGCACTCGAAGGAGCCCAGGTAGTGTTGCCCTGCCTGCCAGCCAGGCATGCTATGGTGAGAGGCTGTGCTGAAGCAAGCAAAGCCATTTCATCTCCCTTACCACAACCTCCAGCAGTGAGATGGGCAATGCATAGACAGACAAGCAATGGAAGAGAAAGTTGCAAGAAAAATCTTGTGTGTGGCAGTGGAAAAGGTTTATGCAGGTGGTGCCCTTGAGGTGAGCAACAAAATTATTCTGCAAGAGAGGCAGCTGCAAAGCTGTTTCCAAATTCTCACCTCTCTGTACCCCATTTTTTTTCTTTTTCTTCCCTCTCCCCCCACCCCCCGCCCCCAGGATTTCTCTGCCCAGACCAAATCAGAAAGCTTGCTTTAATCATCTTGCACTTGCAGCCACCTTTGCACAGGTCTCTGTCCTTGCCATGCCCACCTCAGATTTTTACAGACTTAGTCCTGCCATAGCATTGACACACCATGGTTCCCAGACGTTTCCTTTTAACGGATTCTGCATTAGTAGCTAGTATCGGGAAATCTAGTACCAAAAGGTTAATGTACCTCCATTAGGCCTTTCCCCCCTCCCCCCCCTTTCTTTATGTGCTAGGAGAAGACAACCAATTTCAGTAACTACATTAGGTGTGGAAGGGGTCTGTAAGCACTTGAAATTCTGTACATGCAAAGCTGTGGGGCTATTGATAATGTTCTGTTGCAGCACTTGTGGGGAACATGGGATTTGCAGATGTTGAATGATGCCTTTCAGGTATCTTCCAACCTTTGTTTTCCTTTGGGGGTTTTTGAGACCTGCTCTTTTCATCAAGTGGATTGCTCTGCATCTCCTACAGCAGGAAGGGGAGATGCGCTTTCACCCATGTGCTCTCTCAACTATAGGCAAGCTAAGGAGGAATGATGCTGGGGCAGCTCAGGCTGCTGTGTGGGCAGATGAGCTAGCTTCAACAATTCCTCCACCTGCAGCAAATGGTTTTCTTCCTCCCCTCTCCAAAGCCAGCATGACAATTTCTGCTTCTGCTAATTAGAGTGAAGCCGAATTCTTAAGTGTTATCATATATTGCAATCTCTGACCTGCACTTCAGACAAGGTCAGACTGTCTCACTGAAAAAATTCTACTGCTCTAATGACCACAGGTGGCATGCAGAAGGATAGGGAGGGCTGGCTGCTGGCTATTTGTTTTGCCTCCTGATACACTTATGATTTTCAGAACTTGCCATATTCTTTAACAGAAACCTGTTTTTTTTTTGGTTGTTTTTTGTGTTCTTTTTTGTTTTGTTTTGTTTTTTGTTTTTTGGTTTTTTTTAGCACTGCAGGCCTTTGACAGGTAAGACTTTGGGTCATGATACTTTGGATGGATGTCTTTGTGTTTAGCACATAGTCAGCATGGCCTGAACCATCCTTGGAGCCAACCACTAAGGCCCTGCTGGAGAGCCACACCATTGTCCTTAGCCTTCTCATGCGCTTTTGTCTACCCCCAAACCAGGATTTAGCCTTCAGGTCTCTGATTTCCCCAAGGTTCTTTTGAATATAATATCCTGGTTCTCTCTGCTCCCTTGTACCCCACTTGCTACTCCTGTCAGAGCTGAGGGGCTGGGCAGCATCACGGTATGTGCAAGATGAGAAATGCTAACACTGCTCTGTGAACCAGCAGCTGATTTTGCATCTTGTCACTGTGTGGCAGTTTTAGGCTGATGCCTGGGAAATTTTGCACAGATCTTGAGTAGAAAGTAAATAAATTACCATTGGATGAAAAAGAAAAATAACGATAGGGTCTAAATAATCCTGTTGGTCTGATAACTAGCACAAAGTTAGTTGTATAAACTAGCTTTTTCTCTGCTTCTTCACTCTAGCTGATACCTTTTGCTTGGCTGTTGCTGACCTTGGCTGCACTCTAGTTCTGGCTAAATACTAACAAGCTACTCTCTGCTTTTCTCTATTCCCTTGTACAGGGGGGAAAGGGGACAGAGAGGGGGAAGCTATTGGTAGCCCCCTGGTTTTGTCTGGGGGCGGGGGGGGGTTCTTGTGTTGTTTATAAATTGTAAATATTGTATGTTTTGTACATATTCATCACATATTTCCTATTTCCAGATTTTAGTTTGCTTGTAAATATAGCTTCATTTGCTTCCATCCCAAACTGAACTAGTTAGTCTGGCAATTTTATTTTGAGGGGTAATTCCCTCCAATTCTCTCAACCCACCACACACTGTTATTTCCCAGTACCACACTTGTTGCTCAGATGGAAGACTCATGTCTGGCAATAAAATCTGAGAGTCACAGAGAACATCTGCATTGGTCTTACCTGCGCCCCAGTACGGACACCTCTGTGACAACTATTGCAGGCCAGACTGCTGCAGGATGGTCTTCCACTATGTCTGGGGCTCAGTCCTTCAAGGTGCAACATCCCCATACTCCTGACTTTGTTAGCCAGGTAAGATCTCCTCTACTGGAGGCTGGCTGATGTGAAGGTATTTAGGTGAAATGGGGGTACATGAAGTTGAGTGCATGAGCAGCTCTGGGTATGAGAACTCAAAATGTTGCAGAACCAAGGCCAAAAAAAAAAAAAATAAAAATCCCACGTGCTTTAATTCCACTTAATGAGAAACCATTCACAGCTTTCCATTTCTGATCTGTATCTTTCCATTTCTATTCTAATGGTAATTACTGGAGCAGTTTATTAACAAAGAAATCATTTGATCGCTTTCACATATTCACATACTTCAAGTATCTAACAACCTATTGATTTGATAGCTTGGCAGCATTCCTGATTGAGGAGCTGGACTTTGGGCTTTTTTCTTTTTTTTTAAGCACTCTGATCATTTCACATGCAAAGGATAATTATTTTTCTGGTTGAAACAAGGGATGGATCGCAGGTCGATGGAGCCTACAATATGTTCTTGTGTGTGATCCCTGACTCAGCCAGTCAGAGGAAGCAAAATCTGCATTTTTCTTATGGAAAGACTTTGGAAAGTTGTCATTGGGTTGGATTTCTGATCCCTGAGTTACTACAGTTTGCAATGAAAAGGTATTCTATTCAGCACACGTGCATAGAGCATCTACTCAGAACACAGAGTTGCTGGAGCATGTCCAGAGAAGGACAATGAAGGTGGTGAACAGTTTGGAGAGCAAGTCTTCTGAGGAGTGGCTGAGGGAACTGGGGTTGTATAGCCTGGAGAAGAGGAGGCTGAGGGGAGACCTCATTGCTCTCAAAGCTACCTGAAGGAAGTTGTAGCAACATGGGGCTTGGTCTCTTCTGCCTAGTATCAAGTGATAGAATGAGAGGAAATAGCCTGAAATAAACCCTGGAGAGGTTTAGACTGGATATTGGGGGCAAAAAATTACTGAAAGGGTTGTAAGGCATTGGAACAGGCTGCCCAGCGAAGTGGTGGGGGTCACTGTCCCTGGAGGTGTTCAAGAAACACATGGACATGTCCCTTCTGGACATGGTTTAATGGCCGTGGTGGTGCCAGCTCAATGGCTGGACTTGATGATCTTGGAAGTCTTTTCCAACCAAAAGCGTTTTCTGATTCTACGATCTCTTTATGAAGGGGTTTTGTGTTTGGAACTGTGTCCTTCTTCCCACAGCAAGATGCTGTGTGGAACAGGCTTTGCAATGGCAGTGCATGTTCATAGCCCTCACTTGACGCTGCTGGTTGCTTCACTGCCCCTGCTCTCACTTTCTGGATGGTGCCTCACTTTTTCAAGGTGGCTGGAGAAATTTTCCCTGACACCAGTTTACGCTGCTACAGAAGATCAGGGCACAGCAAGAACTCCTGGAGGGCTGCTCAATGTGTGACAAGTCAGTCTCCAAAGGACCACAAGCCCAGGCATGGTCCAACCACTCAGAGATAACCAGCAGCCAGTCTGTCACTGCACTGGAGTGGCTGGTGTGTGTAAGGTCTGTCAGAGGGTCACGGGAGTGAAAGCCAAGGTGGTGTTTCTGGAAGCAGTGTGTGGCACAGACTACTTGTGGACATTGCCTTTTGGAGATTTCTAGGAACTTATTCCCTATTATGCTGGATGCCTACATGGGAGTTGCTCTGCTGCTGTTGAATAGCTGGGAAACTTGCCTAGAAAGAGGCCCCAGCTAATTCAGTAAGCAAATGCCAGACACCTTTGGCTGCATCATGAGCCATTCTAGAAAAATTAAGGGGAGCAAAGTGGATGGAATTGACTTACTGGAATTGTCTTATGCAGGTTTGGAAACAACAGAAACACTTGACCTCTATGAGGAGAAGCTACTCCCTGTGTCCTCTAAGGGCTTTCTGAGCAGGTGACCCTGATGAGCTTCCTAACTGGTTGGCTAATAATTCATACACTTCTGAAACGGCCTGTTTTGACCATGCAACATCTAGGTGACCCTACAGCTTATCAGGAAGAAGGCACTGGGAGAACTTGAATTACAGGTCAGTCATTTTCCCACCTAATATATCACAGACTGAAAGCTTTATGTCTTCAGAGCTTACTGTATTAATTTTATGCATGAGTGCTTTATTTTTTGCCATACGAGATATATCACTGGCTTACTAGAGCAGAGTATCATTAGACCTGGAAAGGGATTTGGTCACTTATACTTTGTCACCAAGGATCATTGCACATAGATTATGCAGGTCTGTACTGTGCCATTTCTCATGTGTTTATGAAGTGATTATAAATACCGAACAGCATGCCTTCAGGGGACACTTGAGATCTGTTATTGTAGCAACATTTCATTTAGAAAGGTGGCACACAGGCAGTGATTTGTGCCTTGGGAGGACCTGTTGAAGGGTTTGTCTGATGAGAAGACAGAAGTAGCCTGTTCTGCCTCAAAGCAGCTCTCCTTTGTAGGTTTTAGTCTTAGTGGTTATCGCTGTGCATCTTCTCTCATCCTGGTCGCACACCGTGGTGGCTGGTGTTGAGGACAGGATCCTGAGACAAGCAGAGCACAGCATTACCTGTGCTGGAGCCATTGATTACATCACATGAAACTACTTTGGGTTCTTTGTTTTTTGTTTGTTTTTTTTTTTTTCCTGTCTCAGTTCGAGACATCAGCCTTGAAAACAACAAACTTGACTTTTCAGATGTGCTAAGCCCTCAGTCTTTATTGTTTCAATGATGGGGCTTGTAAATGAACCCATAAAATACAGCTGTTTACCCTGAACATTCAACCTACTTCTCCACAAGTCCACAGAAAAGAGCCTGTGGACATACCAATGGCTGAGGGACACTTGTGTCCCACCTTCTTGAGACCTTGGTGCCATTTCTCACAGCTTAAAGATATGCAGGAGTCCACCTCAGGGCTCTTCCACTCCTCAACCACTGAGACCAAAGGGCAGCTCTTATCTGCAGATTTTGCTTTCCATTTGCTGCCACAACTGCAAGTGAGCTGGAGTATTGTGTCAAGTCTTCAGAAGAGCTCTCTTCCTCTTTGGTCACAGAGTAGGGTTTGTTTATCCACAAAACCAAATAACTAGTAAAGCACCAGAGGGTTGGGCTTGATGATCTTAAAGGTCTTTTCCAATCAAAATGATTCTGTGAGTCAGTGAAGGCTGGGCCTCCTCTGTAAACTGGTACTGTAAGCTGATGCTTCATTTAAAGTTTCATATTAAAACATTTCCTGCTGGGTATGCAAAGCTGTTCTCCATTTCTGGATTTCCACTTACAACTGAACAACACAGGCTCACCTTTGATTACAGATACACAGAATAAAAAAAAAACCCTCTGCTATCTGCCTCTTCAACATTAATTAATGCTTCAGTGATCCATTAATGAAAAGGATCACCATGAGAACAAGAAAGTGAGCAATAAAAAGCTGTCTAAATTTGCCCACAAAACTGATGGAAGCCTGCAATTGTGTTCTGACACTGAGAACAGAGTGACATGATTTGTGACCAGGAGAAGGAGGAATTTCCTTGTGTTACATGACTGCATGTTTTTATTAGTTTGATGATGTGCAGTGGGACTATTCCTCTTGGAAATGGCTTTTTGCTTAACATTTCATTTTCCTTCCCGAAGTTTGCTCTCGCTCACAGCGATATGAAACACAGCTCCCTGCAACTGGCTATCCCCAAACTTTATTAATACCACTTCTTGTTGTTGTTGTAAATGATCTATTTCAGAACAAGTAATAAAGCTCTTGTTTTGCAGGCAGGCAAGCAAGCCCTCACCCTTTATTGTGTGGCATTTCCACAGCAGAGGAAGAATGAAAAATTCCTTAATAAAAAATAATAAGAATAAAACTGATAATCCATCGCATCAATAGTTATATCACTTCCATGCCAGCCTCTTCTCTTTAGGAATTTCAGGCTGTGCACTGATTTAATATCACTAAATTGGCCTGGGCTTTGATGTGCTCTACTGATATTGTGTTTGCCGCCTTTCTCACTTTTGTATTACAGAGTGCAGCTGAATAACAGCATCTGGAAAAGCAGCAGGTTCAATTTTACCTGTAAAAAGGCACAGATTTCCAGGGTCAGAGAGGTGGTACAGGTTAGCTGGTACTAGATTAACAGACATTTATGCCCAAGTAGATCTAGATTCATAGAATTGTTTTGGTTTGGAAGAGACCTTTAAGATCATTGAGTCCAACAGTGCCAAGTCATCACTGAACCGTGTCTCTCAGCACCACATCTACATGTCCTTTAAATATCTCAAAGGATGGGGACTACATCACTTCCCTGGGCATCCTGTTCCAGGGCTTGACAATCCTTTTGGTGAAGACACTTTTTCTAATGTCCAACCTAAACCTCCCCTGGTGCCACCTGACCCAGTTTCCTCCTTTTCTGCCACTTGTTGTTTAGGAGAACAGGCTGATGCTCACCTGTATGAGAAAATTGGATTGAGGCACCTGTTGCCCACACCCATGGGAATATTTCCCACGGTGAATGGAGCTATTCATGCTGGGACTGGGGAATGGCTAGAGACACCTGGTGATGGTGGATGTAGCATCTTTGCATGAGGCCAAGTTTTTTCTCCTGCACCTTCTCCAGGAGCAAGTTCTGGTCCAAATTCATACGAGTTTGAAGGTAATGTGGCTCAGCTGTTTTCATAATTCATTTGTTTCTGGTTTTCTAACCCACTCAGTTTCTCTTTTGTCTTTACTGGTAGCAAAAAGGCTGTGATACTTCAAGGTTTCCACAGGACAAGGCTCCAGCACTGTTGCCCAGTGGTTACCCCTGCACATGGAGGTAGCAAAATCTTTGCTATGTGTTAAGTTCCTACAGGTGTTTTTATTCTCTCAAAAACTAAGGCCAAACACCACTTGTTGAAAAGTGCATCTGACACAATGACAGAGCAAGTCTATAGTGCATGTGGGTTTCTCTCAGTCTCCTCTCCACCCTGCTCAAAGCTGGATGCACAACGGACTGGACCTTGCCAGTGAAACTTTCCATCCTTCAAAGGCTGTGAGTCTGCTTCACCAGTCAAAAAATTGAACATGTATCCTCCTATATTTCTATTTCTATGCTGACCTACTTCTCAGGATCTTGTCTCCCATTCGGCAACTTCTTATTTTTGCTTTTAACATGGTTTCAAAGAAGAAATTTCCTGTATTTCTGCTACAAGGCATCCAAGTCACTGGTAGCATACAAACACTGGGGGAGTTTGGCCTAGGAAAGGACGGGTTTGGGCTGTCATCTGCTTTCTCAGATCCAGAAGGATGGAGCCCAGTTTGCCACTAAGTTTTGGTGAGAGTTGTGATTGCAAATGATACATCAGTACTTAGGCTCTAGCTGAATGGAGACAAGCCCTGTATCTTCTCAGAAACACTCAAGAGGAGCAGGCAGGGAAACCTCATCATCTCATGACATCTGTGATATCTCCACCCTCATGTGATTTATATCTCCACTTTTCCCACACTGTCCACTATCCCAGGGAGACTTTTTCACCATTGGGGAAATTGTTAGGGCTGTCTTTTCCTGCATGCCTTTTGCTCCCTTTCTTGAGGCACCTGCACCTCCTTCTGTTTGTTGTTTTTCACCCTGCTGACAAAAGTGGTAGGACTTAGGATGCTTTAAGTAAACCCACGAGGGCTACAATATCCTGTGGGGCTTCACAGCCTGCTAACAAAGACACTTCACTTCCCAGTCACATCTCCATTTGCTTTCTTTTCACGCTGGCAGGGTGAGGAGGGGCAACACCATCATTTGTTTAGGAATGCAATTAGCCCGAGTGTGCAGGCCTGCAGCGAGCCGAGAGGATAACCTTGAATCCAGAGAAAGTTAGGGGGAATTTAAAGCCATCTGCAGCTCCAATGGGTCCCCACGCACCCCTTCAGCTCACAGTTTCTATTCATGCTGATAAAGTGCCAGAAGATATGCAATACAATGGGAAATTGCTTCTTTGGGTATTGTAGCATCTTGACTTAGAAGTGCTTTAACCTTGGCCTCATGCTTCCTGTGGGGCCTGTTGTATTTGCTGCAGAAGTACTGACACCAGCCAGGAACGTGTAGGATTTTTCATCTGAGTAAAATTAAAACTTGAAACCTTTACCATCCTCTCGGTGCCAGACATGCTCTACCTGCATTAACTTGAGCTTAATGGACTGCAAAATGAGCGTTCCAGCACGTATGGGAGTGGATTATTTGCAGAAGAGCAAGTTCTTCACGTTTTTATCTCTTCCCTTCACCAAAGCTTTTGTCCTTTAAAAAAAAAAAAAAGGAAAGAAAAAAAAAAAGGGCAAAGAAAAAGAAAAGAAAGAAATGGCAAATATTGCCAAATTAAAGGGATACACCTGGGCCCTAAGAAGCCAGGAAAGTGCTGGAGCAAGGCAGAGGCTGCGTCCATCAAGACAGCTGACTAATGAAAAGAGCAAAGGCTACCAGCCCCTATCTATTACACTGGAATGGTTTCTATTAACCAAATACTTGATGGCAGTATTGAAGATGATATAGACACTTAAGGTAACACTTTTCAGCAGGCCAGCTGGATGCCTCACCCTGGTTTTATGGTAGCCTCTCCTCAAGGGAGGACCCAAGGCTCCTAAAAGCCAGAATGTGCTGGCCCCAGCCACCCCAGCACTTTGCACACTGGCTACGAAGTTGGTGGTAGGAGACTCTTGTCTTTGTAGCCTGCTCTGAGACATGGTCTCCACTCTCTTCATCATGCATTGTTGAGAGAGACAAGGTAAAGCCTGCAAGCCTTTTTTGTCACCTGCTTTCTTGGAGGTTTGCCTTCCAGATTCATATGAGTTTTCCAGAACTCACTAGGCTGGGATGTGACTGTCTTTCCAGACAAAAAGCCAAGCCACTGGAGAAATACTGAAGGAATAATCCATTGCAGGTAACAGGATAACCCTGTGGGTAACCAGGTGTGAGGGTGGCACAGCAGTTTCTCTTCAAGCTTTTATGGGTTATCACTATAAAGAGAACAACAGCTTGAAACATTGTGTGCATGTGTTGTAATGGCTAAAAATACCTTGACTGTGTCCTTCCCAGTGCCAGATGCCTTACAGTCTAAATGAGCATCTTTAATACTGGCATTAATTATTATTGACATTCTGCTCTGTCTCACTGTAACAAGTCTAAAAGTTCTTTCTCTCCTTTCTGTCCCCAGATTTACATCTCCTCTATCTGATGCAAACATCAGAAAGTCAGACAGCAAAGGGTCCTTCTGGCTGACTAGCTGGGCCATCAAAGTGGAGAGGCCACAGAATTCTGCTGAGCTGGAAAGGAATCTGCATTGCATGGAGGACATAGCTCTGAGCTATGGACAACCAAGTTCATGGCGGTCCTACAACATCCTGTGCACTGAGGAGCCCCTTAAAGAGAACTTGGAGGATCTTCATCACCTTAGTATGTAAGCCAAAACAGTCATGTTCCTAGAACTCCTATGCTAACAGGGAAGTACATGTCACCATGTCATGTTGGGCATTACCCCATGTTGGGTGTATTTGGATGCAAACTTGCCAGTGCAGCTCTGTTTCACTAGGGTGTTGCTGGCTCTCCTGGAAGCATACAGGAAGAGTGTGGCTGAGTGGGGGCATCAACTGGCACCTTCTTAGCACAGAACTCTTCTACATACTGAAGTTAATCATGGTAAAAAGACAGCATTCCTAAAAACAAAACAAAACACTCTGAAAATGTAGTCAGTATACCTGCAAATATCAACAAATACATAATGGTATATTAAATATATAAATACAGGAGCTTGCCTCCTTTCCATGTGCTCTATTCCATGTGTTTTAAAAATCTAGGCTTCCACACTGCAAAGGAAGGTGGATTTTTGATAAATTTTTAATCGTCTCCATTGACTTGCTGTTGCACGTGGCTTTCCTGTCTAAAAAGCATTCATTTGCTGCACACTCACAAGTGCCCTCTTTTCCCTTAGCCACCAAAATGAAACACGTTACTGCTCAGCTGGAAGTCAAGGATTTGCTCTTTGCTGTTATATTTAGCAGAGCTGTGGCCAAACTAGGGCTGCAGCAGTGGATTCAGCATCCCTGTTGGCTGGGAGAGCTCAGCCAGGGGAAGGTCACATCAGATGGGATTCATTAGGTGCCACTGAATCCATTCTGTGCTGCTGACTCATAAATGCTGGTGCTTAGCATCCTGATACTTTGTGGAGCCATCTGAGTGGGAATGTAGGACGGAAAGTACTAGAAGTCCAGGTTTTTCCCAGCCTTAGCCAGGTTTTGACTGTGCCTGGCAGGCTCCTGAGGGTGAGTGACATTGGCCTGCTGATGCTTTGCAGCTGTTCTGGAGCTGAGAGAGCTCTCCCCCAGGGTGTGCAGAAAATAACCCCATAATCATAAAATAATCTTGGGAGACAGCATATTAATGAGGATAGAGAAAAGGTGATGCTCTCAGGTTGGGCTTTCCCACTGCTTGGAGGAGGCTGCATGCAGCTGCTACACTTGAAGGGGGAAAAACATTGCATCACATAACAGTGAAACTTGGATGTAAAGCACCTCAGTAGGAAGGATCTGCTTTCTGGCTCTGAGCGTGTTTCTGCAAAATTCACTGTTGCTCATGACAAAGCTTTTCCTCTAAGTTATCCCCTCTCTGACCTGCTCTTTTGCTCTAATTCGAGATCTTTTTGTCTCCTTTTTCTATCCAAGTCTTCCAGGCTGTATCATTCCTATCTCCCCCATGCTACTTTTTATCCTCCATCTTTCCAATCCATCAACTCTGCTTTCCCCTACTTCCTGCCCTACCAAGCCCCCTGGCTCTTCTCTCTACCTCTCAGCATCTTTCCTCACGTTTGCCCACCTTCTCTTCTCCATCTCCCACAAATACCTCTTGTGTTTTCAAGCATCTGTGCAGGGGAAAGGAAAGGAGAGCACCGGGGAGAGGAGGTTGTGCTCCCCCATCAAATAACATATGTATCAGACACCTTTCCCTTGAGGTGGCAGCCTCTGGAAGCCCAAGACGAACCTTTCAGCAAGATTAAAGAGATGGTATTAATTGCTATTGATCATGGGTCAACAAATTAAATTGCATCTGCAACTGCATCTCCGAAAGGTCTAAATGAGAAGAGTACTTAATGGGTCTGGCTGGCCCAGAGCTGTGATTAATTAAAGGGAGAAATGAACTAAAACATTAAAAAAATAAAGCAGAAGAGAAAGAGATTGAGATGAGGCTGAAACTCTTTGGTTCAGAAAAAAAAATAGCATATCCGGAGAGCGCTCAATGGGATCTCAAATCCGGTTTCACCCTGTCTGGCCTGAGATGGGTGCTACAAAGCAGAGCTGGCAGCAATGATTTTGGGGGGCTACTGCTCCAAGCACCCCAGGTGCTGTGGAACCATTGTCTCTTCCACATAAACTCCTCATCGTGTCCATTGCTCCTTCATGCCATCCCAGACCTTGCCCTGCTGCTGCCTTGGTGGTCAGGGAGAGCTCTGGGATCCCTCAAGGGGACCGCGTGCCTAACGCCACTGGACTTGGGAGAATCGGATTCTGTCTACAGTCTGAGCCAGCACCTCACGGAGCACCACTTAATTTGTCTCCTTTGACACTTTCAGTTCAGTTCACAGAATCACAGAATGATAAGGATTGGAAGGGACCCCTGGAGACCATCTAGTCCAGTGCTGACAAATGTCCCTCTTTTGCAGCAGCCAAACCTGGTGGTATGTGTGTTTTTACTCCCCCCAGGCTAAACAAGTGACTCAATTACAGCTCCTTCCTGGCAACCTTAATTGTATTTTTCCCTCTAGGAATGTAGGAGAGAAGAGAGCCAGTACTTGAATGGGACCTACAAAAAAGCTGGGGAGGGACTTCTTACAAGTGCTTGTAGTGATAGGATGAGAGGGAATGGCTTTAAGCTGGAAGAGGGGAGATTTCAACTGGATATTAGGAAGAATTTCTTCACGGTGAGGGTGGTGAGACACTAGAACAGGTTTGCCAAGAGAGGTCATGGATTCCCCCTCCTTGGAGGTGTTCAAGGTGAGGTTGAACAGGTCCTTGAGCATCCTGCTCTGTTGGAAGGTGTCTTTGGCCATGGCAGGGTTGTTGGAACTAGATCATCTTTTAAGGTCCCTTCCAATCCAAACCCTTCCATGAATCTGTGATAGACTCTGGAAGGCTTCCCCCTCATTTCACCCAAACGCACGCTCCAGCTCACCATTTGTGATCCTTCAGGCATCCCCCTGACATCAGCTTTATCTTTTCCATTGGTTTTTATATCTCAATGCCCTGAAAGGGTGAAGGGAAAAAAAACCTGAGCATCCTCATGTTGCTTAGCAATCCCACTCGGCACAGAGACTGCTTATCCCACTCCTCTTCCTGTGAGAAACGGGAGTAAAGTACTCCTGGGTGGGAATAAGGGCACTACTGTGACTCCTTGGGAAATAATGAAGTAGCACAGCATGGAATGGAGATGGTGCTTAATTAATAATGAAGAAAATAATAATATGTGGCACGTATAATGCTCTACTTGTTCCAAGCACTGTACAAACATTAACTACAGTAATTAAGCTGTAATTAATTAGAGTAACTACTAATCAGTGTAAATAATGATGCATCTGGAGGTACCAAATGGAGTTTGTGAACTGAAAGCAAATTTCCATTTTCAGGAAATGGCATCAAATATAAAATGGCACCAGTAAAAGGTAAAACCAGATGGAGGTTAAAGCAAGAGCCTGGGAGCTGTGTCAGTCCACAATGGCTCCCCAGAAGGGAATCCCAGTTTGGTATCTTCTGACCAGGCAGAGCTGATTTAATGCTGAGGATTTCCCTGTGTAACCCATCCCATCCATAGGACTCTCAGGCCTATCTACATGTTCCAAGGCTGCTCCAGCCACCCCAGCTGCACTCACCAACACTGCAGAGAGCTGGTGGCTGGAGCAAGGGATGAGGAACTGGAAGCCTGAGGGGATGACAATCAGCAGAGTAAAATACACCACAAATATATAATTTTGGTGGCTTTTCCTGGTTCACACACTTTATACTTAACAAAATAGTTTTTTAATAATATAGTCTTTTACACATCAAATATTGTTTCTAGACCCCCTCCCCATTTTTTACAGATTTTTTTTTCTCACTAGTTTCAGGCACACTATTGTTTGAAGATTTTGAAACTGGATAGGCATCGACAGGCAACAGCTTACAGAGAAATGTGGCGATGACTTCTGTAATGACACCAGTTCAACCTGCAGGAAGGCAATGCTAGCCAAAGTACAGCAGTCACTGCACTAGTGCTCATCTTACCCGCCCTGTCCTCCCCTAAACCCCAAAACAGGGAACAAACAAAAATGCAAAGGCAACAGTGTGCATAAACCCAGACCAACCACGCCGATCCGTCGGTGGAGGATGCTGTAAGGAGGATTTGCTGCCACTGCTAAGAGCAGCCACTGGACCGAAGCCTGAACAAAATGAGCATCATCACCCTCACAGCCATGACCAAACAGCAGCAAACCAAGTGGGGGTGGTGATGGGAAAGTTTCCTGTGCTCACCTGGGCATTCAGAGCAGGGAAAGTACACTGGTGTTTTTTCTCTCATAGTATCTCTTGGAAGCTGCAGCCTGAGAAAGCAAGAGATGCCAAAAAGCCCAAGGGGACCCTCAGCTGCCAGTGGGGACCACAGGGACTTCTCCTCCAAGCAGGTAGGCATGTAGCCATTTTCTAGAGAGACACTTCAGCAAGAGCCGATTCCTGTGGACATGGCCAGTCCATCTTCAGTGCCCCTGTGCACCCTGGCTGCTTTATCCCTAGCAGTCTGGATACTCCCTGGAATGGAAGAGAGCCAGGGCAGCTCCCTTCTGCTGCAGCAAAGGGCCTTACTTGCCAGCTGAGCCAGTTTAGTGCTGGAACAGTGATGGGATGTCTGGAAACCTCCCTAAGGCCAATTGGCAAAGGAAGAGGATTGGATATTTTGACTCATAGCAGCTGAGTCCTGATGTTGCTGGAGTCAATGAAGCAATGCCCTTGGCTCCAGCAAGAGCACCCTCAGTGCTGGCATAGCCAGGCTGGGGCAAGGCATCAGCACCTGCTCAGCCCAAGAGCCAGTGGAGATGGGCACAGGAGAGACACTCCTCCCTCTGCTCCACTACCCATGGCCCAGCCAGGCATCACAAAGACACAACCCAGGGAAGATGTTGCTTTCTTGGTGCCTTTCCAGTGCTGACTTGCAAGCCTTACCTGTCCATGCAGATGGTGTTGGCTCATGCTCTGATCAACGTCATGGTGACTGTGTAGGTGTCTTTAATTTTATTGTCCCCACTCAGTGGAGAAAGCATAACACAGATACAGCTTGTGTCTTGGGTGTCTATTCATATACCTGTGCATCTACCTTGGTCCTTCCACAGGCTACATTTCAGATGGGTTTTTATTTTCAACCCCTTCCTCCCCTTTTGATTTCTACCTCCCTCCCATCCTTACTCAGCCTCCTCTTTATAGACACGATGAAAATGATTCATCGCTTCACTCACAGCTGTGTTGCCCTGATGACCCCAGCTTAGGAAGAGGCTTAAAAAAAAAAAATCACAGTAGCAAAAAACCCTTAAATAAATAAAAGTGAAAAACCCTGGGTCCACATTGTAGAAACTGAGAGTGGTGAACCAGTCAGTGTCTTGGAGGCATCACCAGTCCAAGAACGTGCATGGGTTGTTTTTCTCTTTTCCTCCCCAAAGCTGACCACAGCATCCCTACCAAGCACTGATAATTATGAAAGCAGAGTAGATACCTAGATACTGGATACGTAGTGTGTGAAGCAAGAGAAGAGGAGGGGCGGGGGGGGGGAGGAGAGGGAGGCCCTTCCCCGTGAGTAAAAACCTCTGCTTGTGTGAACCCTTGCAGGTTTTGCTGGTGACCCTGTTGCAGCTCTCGGGAGGTCGGACAGGTGTGCAGCATGGAAGCCATTCCTTTGTCATTGTCAGCAGCAGCAGCTGGCTGCTTGGCTGGGGGTGCCACTGGCACGGGGCAGTGCCGCTACAGAGCCTGCTTGCCCTGGCACTCGCGCTTGGAGCACTGCGCTGGCTTCCACCAGTCCCCGTTGTGGCAGTGGCAGATGTTGCAGTCGTCCACCTTCACTTCGATGCCGGCGGGAATGATCGTGGTGCCTGCAAAGCAGTTTGGACCTGAAGAAACACAGGGGAGTAAAAGAAATCAGTGCTGCTTTGTTTTCAAATGGGGGTGTAGCAGCTCTGCTGCAAGCACTTGGGAGCAGGCAGAGTGCTCAGCCCCAGCCCCTCGCTGTGCTCTGGCCAGAACGTCACCGCTGCCAAAATCAGCAGCAATGCTCCCAGCCTGCTCCCTGCCAAGCCTTTGTCCCACGCCAATCACTTCTCTCTTTTTTTTTTTTTTTGCTTCCCTCAGATACTAAAGGGAAAAAACCAAAACGGCCTGAAAACTTTCCTCATCCTGTTTCTGTACCCAGCCCCTGATACAAATAGCATCCAATGACCCATCAATGAACCTGGCTTTTTCCATCCAGTTGCCCACCAGTTTAGCAGCTTTTGCTCCCAAAATTTGGCTGTGAGATGGACAAGACCATGAAGACAAGCATCAGGACAGAGACCAGCCTTCATTTCTCTAGCCCACTGAGCCTGCACTGAGCTGCAGGGACCAGAGCTGATTCACCCACCCAGGATGACAGCAACTCTGCCAGAAAGACCAGTAACCCCAAGGACCCCTCACCACAGCTTGGGGTTATTAACCACAAATCATTTATAACGTCAAATTTATAAAATAATTTACCTCTCAAATAAGATTTCTGATAAAATATGTTCATGGGTTTTTTTCTTGTTTTCTTTTTTTCTCAAGGGCAATTCATAGAATCATAGAATGGTTTGGGTTGAATTCCTTTAATCTGCTCATTATTGGTACTGGTTTTGGCTTCTTTATTACAGAATATCAGAGTGAACAGCAAGACAGCAAGAATCTTATCTTCTCATGCAAGCCCCACAAAACTCTATTGCCCAGCTGTGCCTCTGCAGACTCTCTCCTCCTCTCTTGTTCTTGCTTCAGTTAACATCAGGAATTAATGACAGAACCAGCAACACATGGGGGAAAAAAAAATCAAGGCAGTTGCATTTGTGGCATCAGGAAAGCACGAAGACATTTGAAAGTGTCTTGTGGTTTGAATGCTGCTCTGAAATGTCACCCCTTGGCTGGCCACTGGTTTTAATCCATGCCTCTGGTGCATGAGGTGCATTTGAAAGATGAGTGTGTACAGACACAAAATTGCAGGCAAGTTGTTAGTGCTTAAAATAAGGCTGAAGACTGTCTGGGAGGGAAAACAGGGTCCCTGCATGGCTGGAAACAGGGCAAGCTGGGGGGCTCACATTTTATAGTCTCAGAGAAGTATTAATTTCACCTCACTGATTTATTAGAGCTTTGACTTTACTAAGGATCCTATCTTCAAGCTCAAAAGGCGATGAGTTTGACCGGGCTGGGCTTAAACAGATGCAGGCAGGATCCTGCTGAGCCAAACCAGTACCTTAATGTTGTTTGTGTTTACGTGACCTTCCACCTGTATTAAAGACCTCTTCAAATGCGTGTAATCTGTGTGGCAGCTTTTCACATGCATCTTAGGTCACAACATAAGGGTCTGATGGTTCCTGTATCAGAATTTGGGTTGACTGTGTGTACCCCAAGGGTTACACTTCCTTCCACAGGTGGGAGCTGGGAAGGTTAGCTGTGGCACTGGGAAGGTCTGTGTCTCCCCATGAAAGACACAGACCTCCTCCTTTGCCTGGCCAGCACGTGAATCCGTCAGGATGCCAAAAGAAGCAGGCTTTTGCTCCATACAAAGAAATGCAACACCACTTTTTGAGCTAGAGTTCAGGCTACACTGGTCTGCTGGCAGTGCAAGGGGCATGGAGATGTTTTAAGTCTGATTTGAGGTGAGTTTTGGGCTGGACAATTGTCAAAGGTCCCCTAACCTTTCTGATTCCGTAGTGCAAAGAACTTCAAAGCTGGAGTTACCAGCCAAGACATGTAGCAATAGAGAAAAGCCAAACTCTCTGTATGCACACACACACATTATATGTAATTTGTGTTTTTCACATGTATGCAGTTGAAAAAGTCATGATCCATTCAGATCATGAGACGAAGATTTCTGAAGTTGGTGTCTCTCCAGAAGGCCCAATCCCTGTTGGAAAGGTTGTGATCCCAACTGCTGTATCCCCCTGGCAAGCCACTGGAGCTGTCACTTCCCAGGGCTTTTGGGTCTCTGCACTGGCTGAGTCACCGTCTATGCTATTCACCACAGATTTTAGTTCTCTGCTTCATCAAATTGTGAACACAACACCCAGCAAGGGCTTCACCATCAGGTTGGCTCATTTGCTGCTGTTAAATACCAAGGATTCAAATGCAATGAAAATGCCAATAATTGTATCTAGCTGCAAGTGAAAATGAAGTAAGTGCCTATCCTTTAATAGGATGCAATCAGAAGACTACTTGCTGGATGTCCAGCATGGGAAACTTCCCCACAGCAGCATGCTCCATGCTCCTAGTGCTAAAAGGCTTTTTATTAAAATGTAAACAAGAAGCCTCCTCTAGAAATCAGGGTGGCAAGGAAAGGGGGAAGATTGTTTCCTTTCTTGTTGCCCTGTGAATCATCTCCTCTGAGCAGCCAATACTGCCCTGACATCCACACACCTCTCCAGACACAGCCTTCTCTGGGTGCTGCATGATGGCAGATATAGAGCACTGCTGGCCCATGCATTGTGGCTAAACAAACATGGGAGGCTGGTAGCAATGGGAGCTGGCATGTTTTCTCACTCGCAGGTGGGACAGCTAGTTTGAGTTTGGGGCCCCTTCATAGGGTTTTGGCTGCATCCCTGCACTGAAACACTGCAAGGACAAGTACGCATGGGCCATGGTCAGCCAAGGACAAACAAATGGGAAGTGGCTGATGGGGTATTGCAAACTGGGGAAAAGATCATTTTCATTTGCATCCAGCTTACCTGTCCATCCCATGGCTGCTGCATCACAGCCACAGCTGCCCTCCCTCCTCCTCCCAGTCCCTTCCCCCTCTTGATCTTCCCCATTTGCAGGAAAAAAAAAATCACTAAATAGCTCAACTGCTGTCAGAGTTGAGAAGCAGAAAGCAGACACCATGATGAAGTGATGCACCAAAAGCATCACTCAAATGTCTGAGACCCCCAACGGAGAGGGAATCACGCATTTTGGGGACAACACCACAGCAGCAATGTCCCCGACCCAGCAGTTCTGCATAATGGTAATTAAACACAATCTGCCCCTCTGACATCTGGCATCTATTGAGCCAGGAAGGACCTGGCAAGTGCCTCTATGACTAACAGAAAATCAGGGGGTGGCTAAACCAGTCCTCAGTGAAGCAGCACTGAGTGTCCCTGAGCTGGCCAGATACACCTGAGCACACACCTACAGAAGGAGCTGTATCCAGAGACTGAACTGAGGGCGAAATTACAGGACATAGCTTTGTTTCCCTTATTCTTGGCTGTTAGCAAAATGGATGAAAACCTTGCATTGGGATCTGCTGACACCTGCCCTCCTATGAGATGTTTTGCTGCCATTTTGGGACATTCTTCAGACCTTTGTACTTTTCATTAGGCCAACACTACCACTGCTCTGGAACTTTTGTTGCCCCAGTGCTCTCTCAAAACAGCCACCTCTGCACTGCCAGAGTGAAATGGTTTCTTTTGCAAACTTTTGCAGCGAGCTGGATGGAGCATTTCTGCATCCTCTCTCCCTGTCTGCTATCCTCACCCCTTAAAAACGTGGCTTCTAATGGATGGCAAAATTTCCACAACTCATTTGTGATAATTCAAATGAAATTCCCACTCTCTGAAATCCAATTTTTTTAAATCACAATTGCTGCCAGTCAGACACCCCTCCCCCTTCCCCACCCCCCCACTTAAACTTCTTCCACCTTCATATTGGAAAAGTGGGCCCTGATTGTCCGAAATGGGATGCAGTGGGCATTGCACCTGTGGCTTAACCAGGAGAAAGATGCATTCGAAAATGGACACTGCAAGGATGAAATTTAGTGGAAAATAGGCCCCAGACAAGTGGCATTTTCTCTGGAACGGCACAAGTCACCAGGGAGTGTTCCAGCCACCTCAGGATTTTATGGAGCTGACAGCTAATGCATTGCTGGAGACAACATCCAGCACCTGAGGAAGCTACGTGACTTTGTGCTGTGATGTGGAGGAGCTGCAGCCCAGGAGGCTACAGCCAGATCCCACAGCAAGAAACAAAGGTGTTTGTTTTCTTTTTGTTTGTTTTTGTTGTTGTTGTTTTGTTTTAGCAGAGCTAATCAGATTTTTTTTTTTTCCTCCCTTAGATCAGCCTCCCAACATTTCAAAAGCTGAGTGCCTCAACGCCATGCTGCTGGAGACTGTCCTGAGCTTTTTCCCACTGTGGTTATGACAGGAGAAGTTAAAGACCAGGGTCTGCCAAACCGAAGAAAGAAATTGTGAAGAATGAGACAGAAGAGCACAGCAACATGCGTTTTTCAATAATTGTTCAAAGGAAGATGCTGGTCAGAAACATTTGAAGACCTGTCAACCACATCAAGAAAGTTACCTGGAGTTATCATAAAAGAAGCTGCTTTGGGCAAGGGCTGTTGTCCTGCTCTTTGCAAAAGCATCTTAAACCACAACTATGATGAAAACAAGACAGCAGCCACCCTCTTTTCTCGCTCAGGAAGACTGATGGGAGAAGTTTGCTACTCCTACAGACAATATAATGGTGAGATTTGCTTTGTTTAACATAGCTAATACTCATAAAAGACTACAGCACTCCAGGCTGTTTGCTAGAACAACTGTGCAGATTTTTATGGAGATATATGAGGGATATTCAGATGCTGTTTTGATGGGAGACATGTAGAAAAATCATACATGGTTATTGTCTGCCAAGAATGACAGCAAATTTTGCGACTGTATGCCTAAGACCAGATATCTGGTCTGCACTGGTAAACTGAAGTCCTGCTATGAAGGGAATGCATCTAATCCCATGCATGGTCATTCAGTGCACGCCTTTCACAACATGCAATGCTACTCAGGGGTGTGAGGTTCAATCCTCTTGGAACTTAGTGGCATGGAAATGCTTTAAAGAAACTCGAAAAGCCCTCCGGTCTGGTGCTCCCCATCACAGTGGAAAAAACTCACAGCGGAAAAAACTCACAGCCTATGCACAAGGGAAGCAACCACTCCAGTTCAAGAGCAAGCCACATCTTCTGTGTAGTCACAGCACTATGGAGACGGGGAGGAAAGCACTAATTCAAGAACACCCCACACAGATGCTGAGTTACAGCTGGAAACAACAGGAATGTGGTGTCTGATACCCTCCAACACCAGGAGCACGCAGTCATGCTGATGCTTTGGAGTTGCTCAGTGCCAAACACCAGCCCAGCTCCTTGGGGCTGCGGGCTCCAGGATGTCCCTAGTTGCTTCCTGGGTTACTTTTACTGAACTCAGTGGCTTTGCCTGTGGCTTACAGCAGCTCTCAAATTAGCTCCATGTGTGCAAAGAAGTAATAAAAGGAAATCAAATGTTAAGCACCACAGTGAGCACAAATCACTTCAGGCCAACTGTGATATTCAGATTTGCCCTGAATGGCATCTTGCACCAGATGAAGCTCTCTGCCTTCACTGGAACTTCTCATGGTACAACATAAGATTTCAGCAAGGAGCAGTATCTTCCTCTCGGGTAAATAGCTTCTAACAATAACTCTCTGTCTCCTGCCACTCCTATAAGAGCCTCCCCATCCCTTTAGGAAATACCAAGGCTGACTCCAAGAGAATTTAGCTTATTCAGTCAATGGATAACGTCGGGGAGAGAGGTGCTGATGGCTATGCTTATCTACCGCACCAGTAGCCACTAAATAGCAACTCAATTTACCCAGTCATCCCTCAGGCTCCTCTGTGATGTACCCCACAATTAAAGTTGCAAGGGTAAGCGGAAAGTGGAGGTGTTTTCCAATAGGATTTAGGAATGGATACAGCCTGGAAACATCCCCATGGACGACTCATTCAGCTGAATGAGTCCTGACAACTTGGCTTTCAGAGCTTGACCACAAATGCAACAGGGGTGGGAATTTACTGCTGACAAGCTGCACTGAACTGGGGGAGCCATTTCTAGGGAACATGGCCAAGTGTCTTCTCAGTGGGAAGGCAGATTTTTCTTTGCATATATCCACAAAACAGGCATATCATGCTATTCACCATGATCAGCCCGTGCCACAAGCCATGCAGTCTCCAGTGCTGGTGTCCAGCACCCCAAGCATCCAGCCCCTCAAAACGATGACTGGGTGAGGACTGCACCCTGAAACCTGCACAAGGATGCTCACAGACAACTTCCCAACAACGAGTGAGGCAAAACACAGCAGAAAGATGTGACCCTCAGGCTCTGGTGCAGAGGGAAGAAATCACCAGCTGCGTACACCTTAGGACTTTTTTCCACATCTAGGCTGAGCTCTGTGTTCAGTGAGGAAGAAAAATTCATCTTCGTCCTAATGACAGCCCCCATTTCTGGAGGTTAACACAGCTCCTCTCTGCTGATCCTGCAGGATCTTTTCAAATGCTCGCTTAGCTCTGTCAATGCTATTTATGTGATCACTTCAGATTGCAAGAAAAGAGCTCAATTTGTGGCTTTAATTAAGGAGTCAAGGAGGGATGAAGTCTTGTTTTCGCTGCCTGGTATTGAGTCTGCCTGTCCTCCCTCTCCCCAGAGGGAGGAGAAGGCAGCAGGTGAAGCCAGAGGTGAGACATAAAGCAGTCAGTTGTCAATGCTGAGCTTTGCCTTACTGAATATTAAATTTGGTGATGCTCTGCAGGGGAGGCTGAAAACCCCACCTGAAGATTACAACCCTGGAGCTCTTTCTGTGCTAGAAAGAGGCTGAAAGGTGAAGGTCCCCACTCAAAGAACTGCTGAAGCCCAAGGATGCATCAGAAGCAGGGCTGCTGTGACCATGGCCTATGGAGGGATGAGTTCACACTGATAATGCCCACGTCTGATCCCAGCTCCATCACTAGTTGCTTCTTGGTGGTCAGGGGGACCACACTTGCACTTCTGCCTCTTCACTGCTCCTGGAGGCGACGTCCATATCCTTCAAGCTATGGAGGACACAGGTCTTTGCACAGGATTAGAGGACATCTAATATAATTCCACGTTCCCAATACATGCACCAGGTGAAAATATCCACCCAGGACTCCCCTATAGTACCTCCCCACCCCACAAAGGCTCCTTAAGTGCTGGAAATGGGATGGTTTCAGGTCAGTGCCCCCTGCAGATCACCAGCAAGACTTTGAAAAGTCCCTTCCAGCCCTCTCACTCTCTTCAACAGCAGACAAGCTCTCCCAAGCTGTCTGCATCCAAACGTGGAGGCTGCAACAACACCTCAGCCAACACACACTGTGGGCAAAATAAAATTTGGATGCTGCTCTGTCTCTGGGAGGGACTAAGCGTGGAGTCTACCAAACAGGGCCAGCCTCAGCACTGTAAACTAAAAATCCCTGCAGCAGGCAGGCAGGGGCTGCTGGAGGTAGCAGTTCTCACTGCTGTAAGCAAAATACTTTGCAGAGCCATCTGCCACCCCAAATATTGACTGACTGCACATCTCAGCTTGGAAGTGCTGCACGCTGGAGCATGGCAATGTTTTCAGCGCGAGCAGGTGAAAGTTGGTCCCCAGCACAAGGAAGCCATCATCTGCTAACAGCCACCTCCGGCACCGCCGCAGACCTGTTGGATGGCAATCACATCCTGCAGGGAGGAGGAAGCCCTACCCAGCACAGCAGCTGCCAGGAACGTGGCCTGCCCATCTGGCAGGACAAGGGGGCTCTGTCTTGTGGTGGGGCAGGTGGCAAACACAGGAAGGCAAAAGCAGTGCTGGTTTTTTTTTGGTGACAGGCCCATTAGTAAGTGGATGTTGAAATGAAATCACTATGGGATTTGTCCTGTTGAGGAATGAAAGCCAAGACAGACACAGAAAGCTTTGCAGAGAACACACGAGCAAGCACAGGGCTAGCAGTGGCCCCAGCAGCCCCCCTTCTGCCATTCAAAAGCTCAGGAATTGCCCTGTGCCTCCTATTTTTTTTTTTTTTCTTTGCTATTGGTATTTTAAGATCCTCAAAGAAAACCTTGCATGGACCAGAAGTACAGAAGTGTGTATCTGTATACATGTGTCACCATCCTGGAGGTGTTCAAAAACCATGTAGACATAGCACTTTGGGACATGATTCAGTGGGCATTGTGGTGTTGGGTTGATGGCTGGACTCAGTGATCTTGAAGATCTATTCCAACCAAAACAATTCTATGATTCTACCAACCTATGCTAGATATTAGCAAAGCCAAGGCAGTTTGTTCATTTGCTTTGAGACAGTGTTTTCCCAGAAGTAGAGGAGGTTTGTGCTCAGCCTGCTCCTGTCTTCAGTCACCAGTGCTGACAGTGCAAAGAGCTCCCAGCAAGGTGAGTTTGTCATGCCTGTTCCCTCTGCTGAAAGGAACCAAAACAGGCATACAAGCAACGATGGACCAAGTGATGTTCTCTGACAAGGTCACCTCCTGTCTGGGATGTTTCCACATTTAGGCAGAGCATCACATGATGATGGCTCTTAGCTGTGGTAACAAGTGTCACCTCTTTGAGGTCACCCAAGGTGGAAAGTTCACTTTTCTTTTGCTACCTTATCCAGTCACCCATGAAGAGAAGACACCTCCAGTGCCCCCAGTTTCACTCTGCTGTCTAAAATGTGGCAAAATAAGAGCCTTCTTTTTTTTTTTAATTTGTAGACAAACCCTATTGGCTATGGTTAAAAGCTCCCTGTAGTCAACTGGTTGTATCTCCTAGCCAACTATGAGCTTTCAAGCTTGCACACCATTGCCCCAAAGAATTAATCTCCTCCAAAGTTGTTCACAGCTGCTCTGTTCCTGCATATTTTGCTCCTCACAAGATGAGGACTCTCAAGCACTGCTAGAGATTTTTCCAGCCATAATTCGCATTGCTGGGTGCCTGAAGATGCCCTAAACTTATTTAATCTCTGCATTTAAAAAAGCGTATATAAAGTGTGTATATATGTATATATATATATATGCAGTATCCTTCTCCAAGTTAAACCCAAGTTGCTTACTCTAAGCAAGGCCTACAACATTAAAAGGAGTGCATTAAAAACACGAGACTGAGCTGAAAAGCTAAACTCAGAGCCACAGGAGCCTTTCCACTGACTTTTACCAGTGATGAAGCCAACAGAATAAATCATAGGACCAGTGAATCATTTTGGTTAGAAGAGACCTTTAAGATCATCAACTCTCATTGCTAACCCAGCACTGCCAAGTCACCACTAAACCATGTCCCCTCAGGACCACATCTACAGGTACTTTTCAATGCCTCCAGGGATGATTCCACCACTTCTCTAGACAGCCTGTTCCAGGGCTTGCCAACCCTTTCCAGGAAGATTTTTTTCCTAATATCCAACCTAAACTTCCCCTGGTGCAACCTGACCCAGTTTCCTCTTGTCCTACTGCTTGTTACTTGGGAGAAGAGACCAACATCCATCTGGCTCCAAACTCCTTTCAGGCAGTTGTAGAGAGCAAAAAGGTCTCCCCTCAGCATCCTGTTCTCCAGACGAAACAACCCCAGTTCAATCAGTCACTCCTCATAACACTTGTACTCTAGACCCTTCATCAGCTTTGCTGCCCTTCTCTGGACACACTCCAGTACCTCAATACCTTTCTTGCAGTGAGGGGTCCAAAACTGAACATGGTGTTTGAGGTGTGGCCTCACCACTGCTGAGTACAGGGGTATAAAACACAGTTCCTCTCATCCAGCCCAGTGGGACAGGGATCTCCTGGTGTCCCCACATCACCTCCTGGCTCTCCCTGTGCAGAGATGTCCACATCACCCAGGCTTTTCTCAGACAACCCCAAGTATCTGTTGCCTTGATGTCTAATTAATGCAGGGGACCCACTTGAGTTCCCTAAATTATAACCCAATGACACAGACTGATTTAATCCTCACAACTTTGCACTGCGGTTAGAAAATTACTGATTGCTTGTTATCTGTCTTAATCAGGAGCAGCAAACAAATGAGGGACGAGGAGACATCCAGAAGGGAATGCACCACATTACTCCTCTTATTGATAGCATGGTTACTTAATTTGATGTGGAGACAACTTCAGGCATCACTAAATACTGAAGCCAGAATGTTTTGGTGCAAAGAAGATCTATGGGTGCAATTTAAAAGCAGTCTGTTTAGGAGCGGTGACGTCTACCAGCACTGCTATAGATCTGGACTGTGTGGACAGACTTGAGAATGATAATTCAGCAATTTAAATAAAGACAGCAGCTCCCCTGACAGTTAAAAAGGACCAGCCAAAAACTGCAGGCCCCACTTCTCTCTCCACTTACTGTGCTTGTGGGATAAACATGATGATGGAGGGCTGTGGTGGTTTGAAACTGTCTTTTTAATTTTTCCTTGCAAAGTTCAGAACAGAGAAAGTGAAAGAATGTAAATAAGTCACTATTGGGTGTAAGAAAGCAAAATAACAATTGTTCTAAACACTTCCATTGGATAGATAGAAATGTTTAAGAACTATTACCCAAAACAAAGTAGGCACTCTGCACATTCTGCGTTCGGCAGTGGGGGCAGTTGCTGGGCTGTCTGGTTGCTGTTTCTTCTTCTCTTCTGGCTGAAGATAACACACTGACCTTGGCAGCTAAGTTAACAACTTTCTGCTTAACTAACTCTGCTTCTCTGTCCAGGGGGTCTGGGGGGAAGCTCCTGGGAGAGAGAGAGGCCCCTTTGGGAGGGTCCCCTTGGGGGGAAGCAAAGGGAGATCGATTGTGCTTTTCTGTTGATTGTATATATTTGTAAGTGTTGTGAATTTTGTATATTTGTACATATTCATTGCATTTCATTGTAGATTTTAGACTCTGCTTGTAAATACAGCCTTCATTTGTTTCCAGACTGAGCTAGCCTGGTTATTGTTGGTGGTGGGGGGGGGAATTTCAGCTCACACCGACACAAGGGCCAAGCCCAAGGACGATGGTCACCTCCAATGTACCCATTTCCAGGGCAATGCCATTATTTGCTTTCTGACACACAGCACTGCCTGCACCAGGGTGGTCACAAAGCTCTAGATGAGACATTTGGCACAGCTTGCTGCAGAGAAGGCAGTTGATGGGGATGATGGAGACAAAGCCGTGTTCATTACAGGCAGAAAACAGATCAGCCATGAGCGGTGCCAATGACTGTCGGCCGACACTGCCGATGGCAGGTACAGGGGGATGCCAAACTGGCCAGTTCCCAGGGTTGCAGCCCAGAAGGAGCAGAACTTCTCCTGCAGCAGAAATATTGTGGGCTGAGATAAAAATAATAAACTATGGGGACTCTCAACCCTGAGATTGAATCTTTTAGAAAGAGTTTAATCAATCCAAGACCAGTGCAGATATTCTAATGAAACTGATCTGGGCACACTAAAGACTAGAGCGAGTGGTGTGTTTCCTGATGCTTTAGAAGGGTATTGGCTTCATTGCATGGACATTTCCTCCATGCCTCTACATTCAGCCTCTCTGCTTCTGATCCCAAGTGCATCGAAATCAAGGCTGGGAGTGCATCTGAGTGCACTCTGCTCTCCCTCCAATACTTCCACCCCAAGTTTCCCCATTTTACTGGGTTTCTATTCCAGTGGTAGGTTATGGACAGGTGAGCAGTAGGGTTAGGCAATGCTGCAGTACAAATTAATAGCTGCTATCAAATTTATAATAATTTCCTCACTCTGCTGATTGAAGAATACACCCAAATGGAGGGCAGTATTCAAGTGAAAGCACAGCCACCCAAGTCATGGAGGAGCCAACGCATGGTGTGGCTCAAGATAAGCTCTCAGAAGAGCAAAATGCAAGGCTACAGAGCTCACTTTACTATAGGATTTCCCCCTCTATTTTAATATAAAACACAGGTTTGCATTTTCAAAGTTACCAATAGAATTTGCCACAAAATTCCTCTTCATTTGAAAAGGATCTATGTGTGCAAATACCTTAATCAGCACAGAAAAGTTTAGCTTATGGTAAAAAAAAAAAGCCCACGGAGACAGGGTGCTCGGCACTGCACAGGCAGATAGTGTACATAGAAACCAGCTTTTTTCAAACCAGATTTTTACATTCAAGGTTGAAGAAGGAAAACAGTCACCCCTCAAAGACAGCAATAACCATCTATTAAGTGAGAAATGCATGTTTCAACACTTACCTGACCAAATGAAAAGGATTAGCTCTTACAAAATATCTTTGCAGATAAGGCAAAGCTTTGAGAGAATCCCACAGATTCTTTAAATTTTACTTGCAGGCAACGAAAGCTACTCCTGGGTCATTATAGCCTTTCAGGCTTTTAAAAAGTTGTCTAAACAGCTGTTTCTCAAAATGAACTCCAACAGAGCTGGAGGTACATTAGTTCTTTTAATGTGTAATGGCTAATAAGGGGTAGTGTTTGGTTTTTTTCTTTCCTCTTTTTTTTTTTCCTGGAGCTGGTATCAAATAGGATAATTTAAAAGAAAACAATAACATGTCATTAAAATACTGTATCAGGTAGCAGTATTACTGGAAAAACAACAGCCAAAGGGTGGAAAAGTTGGACCTCCCAGAGACCTTCCCTTTAAGAGAAGAAATCTATATCCAGAGACTACATATATATATATATATATATTTATGCTGCCGTTGCCTTGACAGCTTAGGTCCCAAGAGCGACCATGGAACAGCACATGCCATGGGACAGGCTCAGTCCAGGTGGTTCTGTCCTTATATAGATTTCCCAGGACACTCAAGAAAGGATTTAGGATGCAGAGTGGCAAACTCCTCCAGGGACTTGGCTGGGTGTTTATCCTACCACATTGCTACAGTACTGGGGTACCTCCCAAGGCACCATCCTCAGACCTCAGCAGGGAGCAGCAGCTCATTGTCCATACAGACGTGAGGAGAAACCCTTATCTAGGGAAGCAAGTGGCAAAAGAGCCCTTGATTGCCAAAGTACCTGGTCTTTGCTCTCTGCCTGGGCATGCCCATTCAAAAGGGAAGGTTAACAACAAAAGAATAATAACTGAGACTTTTTCTCTGGGTCTTTTGAGCTTTTAGCCAACTTGTTCACCTCTTGGTTGTGCTGGGTGTGAAAATTTAATGATTTTTATGGCTCATTTTAACAGTTTTATGTCTTTTTTCTTTGGAAAAAAAAGACCCACATTTGGTGTAAGAATTAAAACAGTATTTCATCCTTAACGGCGATCACAGATGATGTATGGAAGAGAGCTGGCTGCACGTCAACTCAATATAAAAGCAGAATTGAATCTAACTTGGTCACTACAGCTGTGAATGATGTTTTATGGAGTGGTTTTGTGTTTTTTTTTTCTATCAGTCATAAATGAATTGGAAGCTGTGACAGTGCTAATTTTGTCGGAAACAGGAGGAAAAAAAAGATACAAAACAGGGGAGGTTGGTGCGGGGGGAAGAATAAGGATTTAGTAGGCATTTATCTGAGTTGTGCTTTTAGATGTGCTGCCCACTGAAAACCCAACCCACCAATGGGCAATGAAACTCCATCAGTTAACGCAGGATGACAGTCACACCACCAATGACATCAGTCATGGTCTGAGCAAACCTCTGTGCAAACCCCTTGCCAAGGGGAAGAAGGGTTGGTTTGGCTGCAGGAAACCACACAGCTCCTGTCGAAAACACAGAGCTTCATCACAATCCAGATGCCTGTGTGAACATGACAATTGGTAGGAAAATGCCTTTATGTCTTTCCACCATCATGAGAGGAAATCTGATGCTTTGAGAGCATCAGCATGGTCCCTGAGTGGTTTTGGTTTTTTTTCCCACATGCAACTGATTTTTCCAATGAAGGTTTTGAACTTGGGATCATGTTAGAAATGGAGCTTCAAAGCAAAGAAAAAAACTTTTCATGTAAAAAGACAGGTGCTGCCAAAACCACTTCTTTTTGCTCTCAGTTAATATTTGAGTTGTTGAGCACTTTTCTGCTGCTGATTTGGAGCAGAACCCCATTTTCATACTTTGTGTGACACAGCAAGCCCATCTCCTGCCATCTTCACCACTATTCCCATCCTCCTGGGCTCTGCAGTCTTCACCACCGTTCCCCAGTCTCCTGGCCTCCACAATGACAGACACAGCAATGACTGGCCACAGGCAGGCAAGACCCAAGTGAAAGGTGAATTTAATGAACATGCACATGTATAAAAGCTAGAAGTCTGTCAGTAACCAAAGGTTCCTCTTCCAGTCAAAGGATGGACTCCTCTGGAGGGTACTTAACAGAGCCAAGTGGCACCGGTCTTTTTTTTTCATCCTTATGAATTCAGGTTGAGCTGTAGTATCACAGCTAGCACTTCTATACAAATCCAAAAAGACCAACTGATTACCCCAAAAAGGAGAATAACCACAGCATCGGAATCATGATTCCTCATTTGTTTGGGGAATTTAGTTACCTGCCTGGGACACAGAAATGGGCATGTGAAGAAACATCTCCCCTCTGGCCACTCCACAAACAACTGATAAGCTTTGTTAGAGAGCTGAGAAATTGTGGTGTTGAAATCTCCAGCTCCTGAGGAAACAGGAGGAGAAGGAGGAGGAAGAGTAAGGGGCAGAGTAGGATGGATGGACCTCGAGGACACACGTGGGGAAAGCAAACCACTGCAAGGACAGGCACACCTTGGTCTGATTGACAGATGAGACAACCCAGAAGTTGGTGATTCTGGAATAAACAGGCTCCTATAATATTCTGTTGGGACCTGCCCTGATTCCTCCAACAGCTGCAGAAGTAGCTGTAATCTGTGTTTTGTCCCCAGATTTTGCTCTTTTGAGGGCCCATTATGCTACCTGAATTTAATGGTATCCATGGCATTTCCACTGCTTTCTGACGGTGCCATGCAGACAGTCAGGTTGCTAATAAAAATAAAATGAGTGGTGCTAGTTTTGCATGTGAATAGTTGCATTTAATGAAACCATCAAATGGAAAAGGATTGTCCTTTCCTTTGCTAATAATTCTAGGTGCCACTACACAATGCATTACCATAGCCTATATGGGCTTTTACACTCCAGCAGATGCCAAGTGATATTATGCTGATGGGCCGGGACAGGATGGTTATTCTGCACTGTAAGGTAACAGCTAGCAACGATGAAAGGCTGGGGAAAATTTATGGTGTATCTATATGGTTCTGCACTTCCCCCCAGATTTTCAGTTTGCTTCATTACCCTTCATTCTGCCAGTCTGTTTTTATTACTTAATTACAGGATAAAACTATTACTCTGATCTTGGTGGCACCACTGAATGGATCGCAAACAAGAGCCTGCCCTCATCACGGCAACCCTGTCGGGCAGGAATGGCCATGGGGAAACTGAGACACAGAGGCAGTTGCCCTACTTGAGGGGTTATTAAAACTAAATCCAGCAGCAAACTATTTTTAACAACTCTTGTAGGAACATGACAGGTTTGAAGCTGCAAACTGCATTCTCAAAAGTGATGGATATTGGTTCAGACCTTACTGGCAGAGAAAGGAACTGTGGGACAAAGCAGTAAAATGATGAGCAACAACTTTCAAATACAATTCCCTAATTCTGAGTGTTTTCACACTCTTGAGGAACTACTCCTGGCCTTGTTTTTCCTGTGTTCGTTTTGTCCTTTAGAAATGCTTTTTTTTAAGCCAGAAGGGAGATTTAGACATTAGAACAGCTAGTGACCTGATAAAAGTTAATGATTTTATAAAATGCCTAAAAAATGCTTTACTTTAAAAGATTAATGTTTCCTATTGTATTTTTTTCAATGCCAATTAATTACTTAATTCATTAGCAATGTAACACAAGAATAGTCTTTTGAAAATCTGCTACTTTGTGTAGATGCCTTTAATTATGGATAATTAAGTAGTGTGGAAAGACCTGATTATACCTCTGAGCATTTTCTAATCTGGAAAATGAAATACACTCCTGTACTCTTGAATGCGTACAACAAAAGCTGAGCTGAATAACTACATGCAGTTAAAAAATAAAAGCAAAATTAATCACTCCAAAATCCAGACCAGCCCAAAACCCCACAGCTGAAGGAGGGTAGAAATTCCTGGGGCATCTCGAGAGTGTTGTGCACACCCTGCCTAACTGGTCAGGAAGAGGGCAGATTTAGACTGGATATTAAGAAGAAATTATTTACAGTGAGGGTGGTGAGACACTGGAATATGTTGCTCAGAAAAATTGTGGATGGCCCCTCCCTGGAAGTGTTCAAGGCCAGGCTGGACGGGGTCTTGAACAATCTGGTCTAGTGGAAGGTGTCCTGCCCATGGCAGAGAGGTTGGAATTAGAAGATCTTAAAAGTCCCTTCCAACCCAAACCATTCTCTGATTCTATGAATATGAGTGGAAGTCCAAGCAAGCTGAACATGGGGCTGCTGCAATCAGTGAGCAAGCACAGGCTCATGGCAACTTGATGTTAAGTAGTAAAGTTGGGAACTGATTTCCAGATGGTCCTTTGTACATATGGCTGCAAGTGCCAAAACTGCTAAAACGAGCAAAGCGCTCTCCAAATGAAATCAAGGCTGACCTTGGAAGATGAACACTTGCCAATGCCAGGAGTTACTCTATTAGTTTGGCTTTGCATTCCTTCCCCTGGCTTTTTTTCTTTCTTTCCCCCCCCCCCCAATCTTTCTCTCCTCTTCATTCCTCTGCAGTGATCACAGTGAGAAAGGCAGCACAGAGGGCTGCAACAACCAGCGTCTCTGTCTCAGAAAGGGTTTTAATCTCAGAAGAAAGCCAGGGTAATATTTGTTTTGAAGACAGCATCAACCCAGGACTTTCAAAGCAGCTGCCCTCCCTGCTGAAGCTGAGATCCTGCAGCAGGGCCTAAGGAGGTTTATTTTTGGCTCTTTTTGTACTCACTGGAAAAAAGCAAGAGGAAAGGAGGGGCTTCAGAGTCTAAATAAAGCCAATCTGTGCTGTCATGCCAGGAACCCTCGCTGTGTTCACCTTCCCTTCCTCCTTCTCTCAACATCTTATTTATGCCACAGACAGCTCCTCCCAGGATTCCAGACCCCCCTGCATCCTCTGCAAGTCATTGCCTTCTGCTTTAATTAAAAGCCACTGCAGAAGGTGCTGAGTGATAAAGCAAGGCTAGGAGCTTCAGGTTGCTAGCGACCACTCCGGCTTGGCTGCCTGGGAGCTGGCTTTTGCCACTGGTCAGCCCGACCCAAGCCCCTAATGAGCTGCAGGTTATTGATGCACTGAGCACATATGCTGCAGGATGGGGCTGTTAAGCACCATATCATGAATCAATCATCAGCAAAAGAGACTAAACACAGATAGAGAGCAGAGGCCAGGGCTGGGTAAACCTTCAGCGAATGCTGTTGAGCAAACAGCATCTATTTATCCCCCTTGACTCTTATTTTACATCCTTCTTCCCCAGACCATGAGGCAATTGCCAAACCCAGTGAACAAACCCTGTTGTCTTTATTGAAGCATAGAAATGTTTTGGGTGGAGGTGCCCTTTAAGATCATCAAGCCCCACTGTTAATCCAGCACTGCCAGGTTACCATTAAACCACATTCCTCAGCACCAAATCTATTTGTCCTTTGAATACTTCCGTGCATGGTGACTCCACCACTTCCCTGGACAGCTTATTCCAGGGCTTGACAACCCTTTCCAAGACAGATTTTTTCCTAACATACAACCTAAATCTCCTCTGGTTCAATTTGAGGCCATCTCCTCTTGTTATATTACTTGTTACTTGAGACAACAGACCAACCTCCACCTCACTACAACCTCCTTTCAGGTAGCTGTAGAAAGCAAGGTCTTCCTTGAGCCTTCTTTTCTCCAGACTAAACAACCCCTGTTCCCTCAGCCACTCTTCGTAAGTCTTGTTCTCTACACTTTGACCAGCTTTATTGCTCTTCTGTGGACACATTCCAACAACAAAATGCCCTGCCTGTAGAGAGAGGCCCAAAACTGACCACAGTACTCTACATCCGACACCTGCCAGCACTGCCAGACTCACAGTTTGGACTTCACAGTTGGGAAAGCTCTTGACAGAATGAGCTTGGGAGGGTGTGTGGAGGGAGGGTATTATCTGTTTTTTCCCCAAAACTGATTAGTGGAAAATAGAAAGCCAATGATACAAAGCCCCTTTGCTAACCCAAACAGCAGTAACCTGCCTATTAATGCATAAAGTGAGAGAGAACTGTTGGGTTGCCCCTCAACTAGAATTCTATACTTAACCAGTACAAGCAATATCTGGGTCACTGTAGACCTTCCTGTGCCAGTGTTTAGTGTACTAGAGCAGGTCATGCCTAGAAAGCATGATCCTCAGTCAGGAGGACAAAATGCACTGATTTTGTTGATGCACCTTGAGCATCATCTTCAAATCTGCCAGACCCTGTTCATACAAGGAAAAGCACATACCATTTCAAAACCCCAGTGCATCCATGGGGTTGGGTGAGTCTGGTCTGTTTGCTGGTCACAGGATGTTCTGGCCAGTCTCATGGTTCCTGTCAGCATCCTATGTGAACCTGCCAAGCACAGCCACTGCTGCTGGTCCAAGTTAGCTGGCAGACTTCTCTAATCTTCTCTCTGGCTACAGGACAGCCATGGCACTTTGTTTAACCTGCAGTTAGTAGAGGAGCTTCTCACTTAATTACATAAAGCTGTGGAGGGAGAGCATAGGCAGTACTCCCCTGAGTCAGAGAAAACAAGCAGGGAAGATGGGGCAATGCAAACCGCAAGAAACTACTTGCATACAACAGAGAAGTAAGGAAAAGTTCTGGTTTTGCTGCTGGAGGCCTTGTAATCACTTTCCTTTGAAGCCATTCCCCTTCCACCACCACTCCTCCATAGCCAATAGATCCATAGATATAAGGCTAAATCTGTAAAGAAAACAAATCACTTTCATTGCATGAGCTGACTCACTTGGGAAACCCAAGTGACCATTTCAGCAGGGAAGTCCCTCGAGTATGGGTGAAACTGCTCAAGAAGTGGCTCCGGTAGGTTCACAACAAACACCAGGACAGCTGAACCAAGCACAGCCTCTCTGTGCTTCTCAATCTCTTACTGAGATTTTGGGCAGATCTTTTTGGCAAAAGACAGCAGAAAACCAGAGAGGCAAAGCAGCAGTGAGGATGTGTGCACACCCTCCCAGCCCGGACAAGCACAAAATGACTTCAACTTCTCCGCTCAGTCTTTCTGTTTGTCCACCTCACAGGGGCAATGGCAGCAGCATACCCTGACTTGGAGGGCACAAGGCTGGTTTGCAAGGTGCAGGAACTGACCCTGGCTGTTTTTTTGCTTGTAACAGCTTCATTGTCAAGCTGTCAGGACAAATAAGAGAAGGGGGCAAATCCTCAGCTGCTGAAGAAGCATGGGCGTTTCCCTTGCCGCAAGGAAGCCAGGCCAATTTACACCAGCCTTGGGAACTGCATCACAGTTTTTGTGCTTTCTAGGGGTCATGAATGTAGCCAAGAGAAAATGTGGTTTCTGTGCAAAGCAGCAAATATATCTAATTGTTACTATTGTGGATGGGTTTCCATTTTTAACCACATTTTTTCCGAGTCCTTAATAATTACCATTTGATATTTCCTGTAATACATTTCCTTTTTGTTTGACACAGCTTGAGAAGTA
The DNA here is from genome assembly GCF_027791375.1 of Indicator indicator. Lineage (NCBI taxonomy): Eukaryota > Metazoa > Chordata > Aves > Piciformes > Indicatoridae > Indicator > Indicator indicator. Next base: position 9,950,540 of record NC_072014.1, on the reverse strand, counting down.
ACCAAAAAATCTTCTCTTGTCTGGTAGGATGACAAGGTTACCAGAGCCCCACATGCATCACCCACAGCATGTCAAACAAAAGCAAGATAAATTCATTCATCAATAGCTGGCAGCCACTGCCCTGATCTACAATCCAGTGGGCAGGTCTGTGACTGCTGTGTCGTCAGGAAGGGGCCAGTGTCCACACCTCCTGCCTGACTACTGCTGGCCTCTGCTTGCTGGGAGATAAGGGATGACGCATTGGATGCTGCTGCAGACCCAGTTCAGATGAATAATCCTCATGCAGAGGGAGTCCCTTGGATGTCAGCAGTGGCTGTGATGAGTCAGAGATCAGAAAGAGGCTTTTCTGGAAGGCACACCCAATGTTGGCTTGGCCCTCGTGAAATCCAAGCCTTTGACTGGCAAAATGAGCTGGCTTGGCACTGAAAGGCTGCGTGTCAGCTGCAGAGCTTTCCCCAACCCCTGCTCAGATGCAGCCTCAGGAGCTGACAGGGGCATTATTTACTCCCCAGGTTTTGTAGCCCTTTCTGTATGTGGTGAGAGCTGAAAGCGGATGGCACAAACCACGCTTGTATTTCAGTTCACAAGCCAGAAACCAGGCAAATGCAGTGACCTGAACTAATGAGACTCAGGAGTATCGAACGAGGGCTCTTCCACCTGTGCCTCCTGACATTTCCCATGCATTTCAATCAGATGATAAAGTGTAATTCAAGGTCCTATTTGCCAAAAACAAAGCCTGTGAGCCTGCTTCTGCAAGGTGTGGAAGGCTTCCAGAGAGGCAGTGGGTGCCAGTAGCCCCCTCCAGCCAGGCACGGGTGGTAGTGGCTCCAAAGGCATCTAACTCCAGAGGAGTATTTTAATCCCATCCTGAACCTGACTACTTACCCAAGCAAGGGCAGGAGCTGAGCAGGAAGAATATTTCCCATTGCAGTCAGAGCTTTCTACGATCCATCTCCCATTGGAACTGGGAGGAAAAGTCAGTTGTAAACACTTTTTGGTTTTAAAAAATATTAGAAGAGGTTGCCCGAAATAATTAATCAGGCAAAAGCCCCTTTAATTTCTCATTTATCTATATGAAATGCTCCAAATTATACAAGAACTAAATTCAAAACCATGTCACCCCTTCTACCCTCCTAGATTTGAGTTAGTTCATTCTGAAGACATTAAAAAGGGGCATCTGATCATTTCAAGGTTTTTTTCCTGACATATTTTAACATGCAAACAGCAAGTTTGCTGTAATTGGCCTTCTTCCCAGGGATCTTTCAGTGACTCAGCATTTTCTGACCAACATATTCCCATCTCCTTCAAACAGTCTCGACTGGCTGCACAGAAGAAACTCTGAGCTTTGAAAGGTCAGGGAGAACTTTTTGTACTCATCTTCACATAGACCCATATCTGACAATCCAAGTCCAGGGGCAAGTGCTCTGCCCAGCCCTCATTTATTTAGCTGTACCAATATAGCCAGAGGTGCAAAGAACCAAACCACACCAACCCAGCCATCCAAAGCAAAAAAAGCAACATCCTCTCCTCTTTTCCACTGGGCGTTTATTTGCTGATGACCAAGCCTAAGCTTCTTTAGTCTTAGGTATGAATTCAGACCAGCATTGCAGAAGGGTTTTCCAAACACAAACACTGAAAGCAAGAAATCACCCTGAACCAGTCTGTGCAGAGAAAAAAGGCAAGAAAAGCCTCATGCTGCAGGAGTGATCTTGTAGACCTGGCACTGGCTGCTGAAAGCACTTGTGGAAAGTCAGAGCATGAAGACAGCTATCTGAGGAGATGAGTGGGTCAAGGGGATGGAAGGAAATGGATGCTGATGTTTATGGTCAGAAGAGCACCTCTGGACAAGGACTGCAGTATTTGTACCAGCCTTGAGCCTGTCCTGCAGGAAGCCTCTCCATAGTATCATCACCACATAAAAATGATCCTTTGCCCTCACTCAGGTATGCTGTAACCAATTGTGGGGCATTCTGGCCAATGGTTCCATCAAACTTGCACTTATTTTCATTCTGCCCAGGAGATGCACTCATCAGCAAATTAGGAATAGATAGGAAGAAAAAATGCACCTGAGAAATACTTTCTGGTATCTCCACTCCAACAGGCTAGGATGAAGTGCAAGCATGCAGTAATACCCAGAATGAGATTGTTGCACTGATTTCCTCTGCAGAGGTGTGTAGGCATAGAAAAGACAGAAGGCTGTGGCTGAAATGCAGGACCCTATCAAAGAAGAGAGGATGGAGACATAGAAATGTGGAAGAAGGAAAGGAAGCAGGAGGAGAAAACTTCCAAGTGCCTTTTTTAATTCTAAGTTTTCTCAAACTTGCTTAGCTCTAATCTTTAATTCATATTTTCATTACAGTCTCTTTGCTCTGTAAAGTCTGCATTTCATGTAAAAGGAGCAGCTCAAACATCAATTATTTGACGTAAGTCAACCCCTTGTTAAAGTCCTCTATGCTGCATGTATGTAGGCTCCAATAAAAGAAGCATTAAACATTCATTAAATTAGAAATACATGAAGACAGTGTCTGCCACTCTTCTCATACAGATATGCTTAATAATCCCAACCTTCTAGAGCAGCAAAAGCAAACCCATCTCTAATCCTTTTAGAAAGCCTGACTATGCAAAACACCCCAGACTGCAATTTGCCTGTGAGTCACCACAAGACTATCAGCTCTTGCAGGTCAGATCCTCAGCTGGAGTAAATCAGAGTAAAACAACACTGCCAGCATTACGCCAAATGACACAGACTCAGGATTTAGCTTTAGGCTTCTCTTGCAGCAAAATGGTTTACAGCAATGTAATTGGACAATAATGTCACTTTTGGTCTTTTAAGTTATGCTAAGAATTTGGTCAGGTTGGAGACAGCGACATCATGCCTGCTTTAACTCCAGTACTGCCTGGGCTGCATGAGTTCCTGAAGAGGATCCTGGTTTCCCAACCTGAATCCAGGAACCTTTCCCCCAAAACAGCCCAAACCCACTCCCTCCTCTGCATTATGCTACCATGATGATAGTGTATCTCAAATGTTGCACACAAATTTCAGCAACATTTTCCCAGGGGAAATCACCAGTGAGCAGGTGCTTCTTCCTAAGTATATCTGAGTTTAAAGAGCAATGCAGACCATGTAACTGTTCCACATATCTGTGAGTTCTGTCCACTTAACAAGTGCTTTGGAACAAGTCCCAGCAGGGGGGTTGAACTTGATGATCTCTGGAGGTCCTTTCCAACCCCTAAGGTTCTGTGATTCTGTGACATGACTGCTTATAATCCAGCCCAACCTTTCTCTTTAGGGTGCCTGTGGACACTCATTTTTGAACTCAGCTGGGATGGAAGCACAGAAACCTGGTTAGGACATGGCATACAAATTCAGGACAGCAGCTTTCAGCTCCAGCCTGGCCTTCATCTGTCTGGTAGAATCTTCTCCTGTCTTCTTTAATGAATTCTCCTTTTATTGCTTCCTGGGCAGAGGAAGAGATCACAAGCTCTCAGGAAGCATTAGCAGATCTGCGAGCATGCAAAGAAACACATCGGGTCAAAAGGGGCTGCTGTCCTGCTGGCTCCCTACCACAGCACTCTTTGAATGGAGCTTTTCCCAACAGTGTCCCTGTCACTCTGGCACTACACAGTCCAGCAGCTACTACTTTGTGTGAGCACTGAGTTGTGTGATAGAGTTAATCACATTAAGTGCTGTTCGGTTCATGCCTTTTTTGTTCTCTAAAGGCTTTTCCTCTCCCTTGCCTCTTTCAGTCTTTCCTTCTTCTAAACTTCAGGAGCTGGCAGATTCAACTCAGCTCTCCTTGATGTTATCCAGCACCAGGATGGATAATTTTTGGAAGGTTTAACTTCTATATACCTTTACAAAGCTTTTCACCATTTTTAGGTGACTTTTCTGGCAGGGAGCAGGTCATAGACTTGAGTCAGTGGGGTACTGAAGCATCTGGGTAATCCAACTGTGTGAGATTTCCAAAAGCAATGGAGGGGTTAGCTCTTCAGAGATGCTTACCTGCCTAACTTTCATCAGGAAGTCTGGTATCTACGTGCCTTTAACCACTTGGCCCAAAGTGATGGAGGTGAACAAGCTCCACTGAGAATCATTTCAGTGAAATCACTTCTTTTCCCAAGGAACAGTAAAGCAAGTACTGAAGCATTTTGTCAGGTTGGTGACTGCCCCAAATATACCATCTTGTTTTCAGTCCTGATCTTCCTCCAGTTTTTAAATCACTTCTTTTTTTCTTCTTTTGTTAATCAAATCGCTGCTTTAATTGGGCTAATAGGACACCACAGTTTATGTTGCTGCTGGTAAACCCGAAGAACTTTGGCCTACAAACAATCCTGATTCCTTTGTGATCTCAGGAATTTTCTTTTGCATTCAATCTGCCAAAACCACTGATTTTCCCAGCTGGCCATGAAGCTGTGGTGCACTGGGTCTGTCATCACAATATTAAGGTGGCATCTACAGGTTCTCCAAAAATGGAATTAAAATCCTGCTTTGGAATGGCATCTCTGCATTAGTTCAGCAGCACTGAGGAGACAGATGTGAAGCAACCACAAGCCCCCATGCGCTGGGCATGGAGCAAGTCCTTCCTGGACCCCTCAGCCTGCCATCTGACTGGTGATGATGAGGTCAACTGAGTACCCAGAAAGCTGGCTGGCTGCCATGAATATTTCATCCACCAAGAGCGAAGGGAGATGTAGCTACTGCTGTGCTATCAGCTTCAGTCTCCATGACCTATGACGAGGATCGTAGAGTCCAGAAATGTCCAGCGTAGGGAGATACATCTTCTTGTGGACTGGCCACTTTCAACTTGCATCTGCACAATCAATCACCACACTGCATTGACTTTGACTGAAGGGGATTTAACTGCAACCTTAAAATCTGGCCATTTCAGGAATTCCTGAAATAAATTAGAAGAGGAATTTTATTTAGTTGTTTTTCCTAAAGGAACTTCCCCATGGCTCCAAACCACTGTTTTCCACATAGTAAATGAACATGAAGTCTTCTCTCATCCGCTTGCCACCTTTTCTGTGTCATCTTTATCCTCCAACAGTTGTATACAATCAAATGGCAGACAAAAAGTCCTCTCCCCAAAACCTTCCTTTTTCTCCTCTAACTTTGAATTTTTTTTCCACACTTAATTGATTTTTTTGTCACGAACCATGTTAGAAGATGCTTTCCAAAACAATGACCTGGAGATTCAGTGATCCACATCTTGCAGATAAACAACAAACTGTATTTATGCAATATAACATGGGTAAATTAATATCCAGGCACTGGATTATTTGATTATTTGCAACAATAGGGACTGTGTGGGAAAGTTCTTTTTGTCAATACAACTTGCACTGCTAATCTATAACCTTCAGCTGAAATACAATAAATAATTTACATTTATAAAAAGCCTTTTGTCCCCCAAAATCCCAAAGGGTTTTCACGAACTAAAGAGATTGCATTGGCCCCCTAAGACCATACCTGGGCATTGATTTGGTTGTCACCCTGATTCAGAAGGAAGAGCCCTGTTCATTGACTGCAGCACCAAGACAGGGTGTGTTCTGTGGCATCTAGATTTTCCTAGGAGTTCTACCCATCCAAGGGTTAATTATTATGGACCCTTATTAATTTCTGAATGTAAATCAAGTTCCTGAACCTGGAGTGTGTCTGGGCAGGATGGGAACAGCCTGGCCTGGGATCTGCCTGGCCATGTCACAGCACCAACCTCCCCTCATTGTCCACAGCAGAGCTTGGACACTCCTTTGGCCCTTGGGGACTTTCAAAAATCTCCTGTTTAGAAAAAAAGGAAATCTAAACACAGCTTGCTAGGAAAAGGCAGCCCTGAAGGTCAGCCCTGGGTGTTGTTCTACACAGTAGCATGCAAAATTCGCTTAGGGACATGTAGTGCATACTTGTCTGGTAAAGGAAAGACTGCCCTCAGCTTTGACAGGCTGGGAAAATCCTCGGGGGTTTCTTGGCAAAACACACTGTGTTACAGAAGGAACAGGCTGGGGTGCAGAATGCTTATTGCAAATTAACTCAAACAGAGAAATAATGAGCAGCAAGTTTATATTCTCAGTAAGTCAAGAGAGAAGCTTAGGAAAAGTGCAGCTTTAAATGCATGGAAATAAATTATTATTTACTCACTTTTGTGCTCATGCCCTCAAAGACAAAGACATTTTTATGGAATTATTAATATTTATAGCACATTACAATAAATACCCATAAGAGCTTTGACCGAATACATGTGATTTTACCAAGGTAAAATCTGTTGAAAGTCAAAGGGACCTTTTACTTGGGTGTGGTGGTCAGGATCAGACTCTTTCCTTTGAAATCTGTATCAACTGTGATAATTTAAAAGTTTAATTAAAGACTCTGTGACAGTTTACCTACAAAACATCTTCCTGCTGCCCAGTATTTCATCACAAATGTCTCCAGAAGCCCATGCTAACGTGAGCAAGCAGACTTGCCAGGAAGTATTTCATTGTGGGTACTTTAGTTTTTATCTGCGTCCTTGGGTAACAAATTCTTTTGCTGAGGATTGGTGGCAACAAAAAATTAAATTAAAAGCAAAGCCAGACCCCAAACCAGAAATTTATAACGCTTATTCTGCTCATCCCTCAAGAAAATGAAAGTGCCAAGGCAAAGTCTATTCTAGCAATTGCATTAATGTATGTGCAAATGGGTGAAGGCGCTTTTGAAATGCTCTGAGAACAATTTCCCACTTTAGAGAGGAGAAGTTAACAATTCTATTGTGACAGTTATTGGAATTTTTAAAATCATTTCCCTGACACAGCTGTGCCATAAAATCCCCTGTGATGATGTACGTTTGCTAATGTCAAGGTTATTTTTGGATACAATTTTGGAGGAGCACTTTGTAAAATCGGGAGAACGTGGATTGTCAGGACCCCTGTGCTGCCCTTTCCTTGCTTCCACTCATCTCCAACCTTTCCCTGAGCAGCTGTGAAGCTGCTAATTTGAAATTGCATCTGGTTTTACTTCCATGGAGCAGCAAACAGGGGATGGATGCACAAGAGGCGTTATGCTAAACCTGCTTTGAGCACTGGGCAAGGATAAGCATGTCACTAACTCAGCATGGCGCTGGAGGAAGGATCTCAAAGGCCATGTGGAGACTCCCAGCTGGACCACATCTACTCCCTTTCCCAAAAAGGGCATGCTGAGAGTGGGTGTTTTTGGATCTGAACAAACAGCACTGGGTAAGGTGAAACGCAACAAATTTCTCCCTTTGTGCACAGCAGTAGATGAAAGTTGTTTGGAGTTGGCAAAGAGAATAAACTCATTTAACCTAGATCACAGATTAAACCAGATTGAGAGAGGCCAGTGATGACATACTGGAGATCTCCCCCACCTCTGCATCCTTGCCAGACCACAGTCAAAGAGTTGAAGGAAATATAAAGAGTAACTTCTCAGCAGAATGGCTTTAAAAACCACATGTCCTACCAATAATGAGGCTCAAACCACAGCAGTAGATGAATTTATGGGGAAGGACAAGCAGAGGCTGGCAAACAAAGAGATCAGGGTCAGGTGAGAAGATTAAGAGGAGGATGCATTGTCTACAGCCTTGGCCACAGGAGGATGGGGATCTTGTGAGGATTCTTTGCTTAGAAAGGCTTCAGTGTAAACAGACTGGATGGATGTTATCACTGAACTGCAGGAGAACCTGGGGGCAAGGGGGATAGCACAGATGGTGGCAGCCAAGAGCTTGATTTTAACAGTGATGGGCAAGTTTTAGATCCCGTGCAGGAGAGAGCTAACAACAGCTGACACACTTTTGTCTGGAGAAGTCACAGTGACTAGAAATAACAACTTGGGGCCATAATTCTGCAGTCTGCCACTACCAGGAAACATGAAATCCAGTGACCTTTCATCTCTGTGACAGAAATGCTATGCAGCACCTGGAGTCATCACCCTCAAAATCCACTCTGACAAATAGGATGATGGGACATGAAGGAGAAAATGTCCTCAGCCTCCTTCCCTCCCAAATTTTAGCCTCCCAGTGAACTCTGCCTGCTCCACATGTAAGGCAGCATCTCTTGCTGATCAGGGTCAGTTTTTCATGAGCTGTAGCATTTAGCAAAGTACCAGATAACAATTCTTTTAACAACAAGGAATAAATCTCTAAGGCCACTTGTTCAGACTGTTCTTAAATGATGGTAGAGGAAGGGAAATTGATATTGGCTTTTTATGAATCTTCTGGTCAGGTATGTTTGAATCAACAGATTTTTGGATTAACCTCACTCTTTCACAGCACTTTTGCCCTTGGCAAGACATAATTAAGGAAGGCATGAAAATCTATCTGAATGTCTAGAGAGGAAATTATTCGCCTGTTAACAGCAGCAATAGCTAAACAAGCAGGTGAGCCAGGCTGCTAGCAGAGTGCAGCAAACAATGCAGGGCTGTGTTTTAATGTAAAACAAGGATTTCTCCTTACCAAAATTTTAAGGAGTAGCTTTTGAAATGAGGGTTCGCTCTACATGGTGTTCTAATGATTAATTTTTTTCCCTCAATGGCTGCATCCCTTGAGATCTTCTGTTTGTCAGTCTAAAATGATGACCACATAGACTTAGCTATAATCTTTTCACATCACACTGAAACATGGCCCTGTAACTGTCTTCACCACTTCAGTAGAAAGCAAAAGCTACTAGGTGAAAGGAAAAAAACAAATACATTAAACAAAAAAAAAAAAGAAGAAAAAGAAAAAAAAGAAGTTTAGTATTTAAGTGGGTCTGTCAGCTTCTGTTATCTTCATGCATTTGTGAAACTGAGCTTTAACTGACTGGCTGCAGTGGAGAGTTGAAAGGTAAAATCTTGGTCTCAAAATGAGCAGACAGCTTAAAGTGTTGCAATCCTCATTCATTAGGATATGTCAGAGGGACAGGAAAGAGAAACAGCAGTGTGTGTTACTCTTTTACATGAAGTGCCCAAAATCTAAGGGAGAGGTGAAGGGTGTGTGCCACACTTGGAGCCACATTCAAACAAAATTTGCCCATCAGATTCCACGAGAGAACGCAGACTACCTTGGTGCTTGCTGATTTCTGTCACTGTCTGAATTATTTAATTTCATATATGAAGAATAAAGCCAAAACTACAAGCATTGGTCAACCTTTAGCCAGTAAGCTCCAGCTGCAGCCAGAAGAGCACAACTGGGGTCTCACATCTCACCCCTACAGCCAGGCTAGGAAGCAAGAAGGGTTTCATCTCTTCTCCACAGTATCTCCCATGTAGATATGCTCCTTGATCCCAAAGAACAGTCAAGCCACTGTGCCACCTCTCTCTTTTATCCACTGCTGGCTCAGAGCTGTGCTGCTAGCCCTGGTATCCCTGACTTGAGAGACCAGGATTATCAAGTAATGCAGGCTGCTCTTAAGAAGACAGTGAGAAATATATCCCTGACTGAACCAGGGTTCAGAGAATGTTATGTATATATCTCCAAAATATAAGTGAAGAGAGCAGTGGAGAACTTGGCAGAGCCATGGAGGTAGCCTCCTGGCTTCTAGCTGAGGGATTCAATCACTACACCATGCACTGGAGCCCCTTCAGTGAGTGGTTAATTTTCCTTCTGTTCTCCTGTCCTCAATTCCCATCGGCAATTGCTGCTTCTTTCCCTTTACTCCTGGTTATCTGGGCACTCTGTTTTAAGAAAACAGATGCTCACCACTCCACCAGGGTTGCTGGGAATTACAACACAGAAAGCCATCAATCCCAAAGAGTCTGGTTACCAGGGGAAATGGTCATAGTGGTGAAGGGCTGGTAGGGAAATCCATCAGCTCCTGGACCTGAATGAAGCCACCTTTGAGTCAGTACTCCTGGGAAGTCTGATCATGCTTGGATTCATGTGACATGATCCACATGGGAAGGAATCAGCAAGTGCTGCCACTGAAATGAGGGGGAACACACACAAGCAGTGTTTGTTTGGTGTGAGTCTAAGCTACCATGACAGGCATGGCAATGGCCAGTGTAACCCTGCCCAGTCATCAACCCAAGACATCAATCTTGTTGAGTGCAAAGGGAAACCTCACGCACCTGAGCACAGTGGGCCATGTGCAAAGGTGGTGGCTAGAGCTGGTTACCATACCTGTTTGCTGAAGTTCAACAACAACAAAGCAATGACATTTCCTACAGACATTTTCTGCTTTTCATTTCAACAGAAATATAAAACACTAAATGAAGACTTTTCAAAACATTCTGGAGTAAAAATCACGGTTTAATGTAAACCTCATCATTTCACCGAGTATTTTTGGTATTATTTTCCAGATCGGTCTTAATTTTGCCAATTCCATTTCAACTCCTTGCCTTTTCTCTGTCTTAAAGAGCAGAAAATTTATTGAAAATGTTCTTTCTTTGCAAACATTTTCATTTAGATCCAAAAGCAACCATTACTCTTATCCAGCAGCAGTGATGTATGTAAGAGAAAATATACATAGACAGTGAATTCTAAACACAAGAAGATGAATCTAAGTAGTGATTTCTTATATGATAAGAAAGCTGTGGAGAGGTTTGTGTGATGCTAGCTCACCTTTTAATCTGTCTTCATATCTACATTAGGAGAAATGTGCTTTTCCAGAGACATATGTGCGTGTGGGATGTCGTATGAGACTGAGGAGTCCTTCTTGGAAACAGATTTATTTTCCAAAGAGGTACTTTCAGTCATTCCAAAACCTTTCTTCAAAGTATTACTGAATCAGACTCAATTCATGAAATCACTCCAGCAAGACAACGAGGGCCAAGGCTACACACACAGACTCCTGCACACAGATAACAATGTTACAGGCTTGGTGGGTGCCTTACTGGCCCCAGTAGAAGATACACCACTGATTTTGGGGGGTTTTCCCTTGGTCTTAAGTAGTAACCATTGGTTTCTTAACTTAAGGTCAAAGACTGTCTCTTTTCTTATATGTTAGCCTTTCATATATATGTTTTCGTTCATGATAGACTAATTATGAGAAAAAACCCAAAGATGTGAAATAATTATCACCAATATCAGGACTCAATCTTTTAAAGCCTTGCTCCAGCCAGCAATACCATTAGCTTCAATGACAAAAAAAAAGGCCAGGAAGGGCAGCTTTAATTTTCAGTTTCCACGCTGTGACTGAAGCCCATGCAAAAGGAGAAGCAACAACCCCAAAGCCAGCCTGTGCTGATGGGAGCATATCTCCTGGCAATGCACAAGTAACAACATTTTAATAAAATGTTTCCTTGGTATCTCTTTGTTAAAGCCAATACAGGACTTTCTTACCATTTTTGCAGACAGGACAACACTGTTCTGGTTCATAGACCGGGTTGACACACTCGGGAACTGCGCAGTCTGCTACAACACAGTGAACTTCATTGCTGGGCTCGCAGCGACACCATTCGCATGGCGAGGGCTAGGAACAAATCTGAAATTAGCCCATTTCCTCCTGCAGCTCACAAGTTTGCAACATTTCTATCTTGCCATAAGATAAACACATCAGCAATTCAGTACCTCTTGACTGCATTCATTCATCATGGGTAATACAAATTAACCTATAGGACAAAAGAGCACCATCTGAAATAGGCAACCAGAACATTAGAAAAACCATTGAGTGTGATACTTGGTTTCCCAGAGTTGGGGTGGAGCATTTTAGCTTTCATGAGACTTTAGGTGCCTCAAACTGAAGCCACCATGTCATACATCTGCTCTACCCATCTGTTGTTATCTTCGACACCCGGCTGGAAGCAGAGCTGGATATTTTGAAGATCACAAGTGGTGGTTCATCTAAGGGAGGGAGGACAGGGTGATTCTTCAGGTCATACTCATATCTCAAGTATAGCAGCACTGCCAGCAAACCCCAAAGCTGTCAGAAAGGTGCTGCTGGGGTGGCCTGTCCATCCACCAAGCTCTCAATATGCTTTCATTCTTGTTTTTCAGAGCAGAGGCTAATAGTGCTGTTCTTTCAGGGGTAAAAACACTTTATTTTGTGTTTGTGCAGCATCTGCATCAGGGGGTATAGAAGCACTTAGACAACACGACAGTTGGACTTGATGATCTTGGCGGTCTTTTCCAACCGAAACTATTCTATGATTCTATAACCATTAGTTCTGCTCCTGGCCCCACTCCTGCCTGTTTCAACAAGGTTTGTGAGCACTTGCCTCACACAGAATATGTAAATGATTAAGAGCTTGAATAACTCTGCTGAAGTCAGGGCATTCTGGATTAAAGCACCCAGCTAAGCGGTTTTGTTTCACCTCCAACAAAAATAGGAATCTCTATCTACCTAAAAAAAAATAAATAAAAAATAGAAAGGTCAGTTTTAAGGCTCCCAGTGTTCTTATGTGTGCAAGTATGATGAAAGAATGCAACAGAGCTAAGAAAGAATAAAAGGATAATTTGAAAAGAAAATAACCTCCATTTACTACCTGTAGGCTCAACACCTCAGCAATGGCAGCTCCATTACTAACACTTGAACGAGTAAATGTGTATGTTGGGAAACAATTCTGTTTCATTGGTGGGAACCTGCAGCAATGGTAATTCCTCTATACTAGAACAAAAATGAGATGCAAAGGAAAGCAGGACTCATCCCCATGTGTTTCAAACCCCAGTGATGCCTCACTCATTTTTACAAGACAGATACAACCTGTGAGCACTGGTTCTGGCAGGTAAAAAGCTTTTCAGTTCACCTCTAAGAAGCTCCATACGCCTTGAGTCAGATAATTTATTCCCAGGAAATACATTTCTACCTTAAAATGCACTAATTAACACTTCCATTGCTTTGTCTCAGCATCTGTAGTCTGTAATTCCTATCACCTCTCATTTGCTCATGGCGTTGGCAATTTAGATAAAATCAGCACTCCTTGAGCAAAGGAAGAAGTCTGTGGAGGTGGAATTCCTCTAATTATCTTTCCTCATTCAACCCTGCTTTGATTTCTGTCTGAAGCACGAGAAATCTAAATTCATTTGACTGACATTTCTTATTCAAGCCTATTTAATAAGACGAAACAATACAGAAGAAAATAGACAGAACTACTTGCTGAGGGATCAATAAGAAAATTGCTGCTTTGTTTTTACTTATTTTAATCACTAATTAGATGGAGCAGGAGAACTAGATCTTGTGATTTGTGGAGGCTTTCACCCACATATCCTTCAGGACTTGTCTTCATCTTCACTACTACAGTGGCTGCAATGCCAAGAAAAGTGTGATGCCTTTCCAGGACTGTGGCTGAATCTATGGCTCGAAGATGATCAGCACAAGCAGAAGATGCCCCTGAATGACTCTGCAACTGAGTAGATGAGTCATGACATACAGATCTTTTCCTTTTGCATTGTTGGTGTAACTTGAAAATGACACTGTAATAAAATGTGACGTTGCCTGACACTGAAAGCAGCTTTTCAGGAGGGAGGAACTGCACACACTTAAAGAAGGAAAGCAGACCTCGGCGATGCAAGCAACCAGAGTGAAAAGGCTGCTGTTGAATGAACAGTAAGAGTTTTCTCAGCCAGCTCCTCTTCCCCATCTTATCAAGTTCACAGTATCTGGTCTTCCCTCTAGGATCTTCCTCTGTCTCACTATTCTGTTCACCTGTTAGTGGCACCTTTGTGGGTGACTCCAGCCTTCCTGTCCTCTTATTTTGTGAATGTTTAAGGAGAAATCCTAGGAACTTCAGGATCGGATTTGCAACCCCTACACGCACCCCAAGCACACAAATTGAGTAACTTTTTACTGTTGTGGCATCCCTGCTACTCATTTCTCTGGAGCTACCCTTTTTGTGAAGTATTTACGGAACACAGTCCAAAAAACTTATTTACACAGGCATTATGTGGGCCAAGCAGCAAAATGACAAACTGGGAAAGAGTGAAGAACAGGGTACCAGTGAAAGAAATCCCAAAGTTGTTTCCTGATTCTTTCATCACAGAAGTATAGAATCACAGAATGGTTTGGGTTGGAAGGGACCTGGAAGATCATTTAGTCCCAACCCCCTGCCATAGGCAGGAGCACCTTCCACTAGACCAGGTTGCTCAAAGCCCCATCCAGCCTGGCCCTGAACACTTCCTGGGACGGGGCACCCACAGTTTATCTCAGCAACCTATTTCAGTGTCTCACCATTCTCGCAGTAAAGAATTTCTTCCTTATATCTAACCTAAATCCACTCTCATTCCATTCCTCATTCAGTTCCTGCACTTCTTGATAAAGAGTCCCTCCCTGTATACCCTATAGGCCCCCTTTAAGTGTTGGAGAAGTCTCATCAGAGACTTCTTCAGGATGAACAATCTCAATTCTCTCAGCCTTTCTTCATAGGAGAGGTGTTTCAGCCCCCTGATCATTTTTGTAGCCCTTCTCTGCACCTGCTTGAGCAGGTCGTCTTTTCCTGTGCTGAGGACTCCAGAGCTGGACCCAGCACTGCAGGTGGGGTCTCACCTGAGCAGATTAGAGCAGCAGAATTCCCTCCCTCAACCTGCTGGCTACGCTGCTTTTGATGCAGCCCAGGATGCAGTCACCGTCTGGGTTGCAAGTGCACATTGCTGGCTCATATTCATTTTTCATCCACCAATATCCCCCAGTCCTTCTCTTCAGGGCTGCTCTCATCTACCTCATTTGTTCTGATTTTTCTCCAGATCACAGCAGTTACTTTTGTGGTCAGTGGTGTTCTCACCCACATGTTGCTTTTTTTGCTGGCTCTCTATCCCAGCACAAGCACTGCTCACGACTAGGAGCGTTCCACAGGATCCACCAGGCAGCTCTGTCAGTCTTTGCAAGTCCCAGAATTTGGATTTGAAACTCAGCCCCCAGGGAAGAGAGGTGGTTTACACTTTTGCAGCCACTGAAGTTCACACACCAGCTAACACCAGTGCCTGAAAAGAAACTCTCACCCCTACAAAAAACAAGGTTGAAAACATACAGAGGGTTTCTGAAGGAGAGAGGACACAAATCAGAGGCTATGCCATTCCCATGTGGACAATGTAAACACTTTATTGATGTCCCTTAAACTGATACTCTAGAAAAATTGTTAAGATTAAAGGATCATAAAAGGCTTGGGCCAGAAGACGATTTATTCACTCCACCTGTCCAAGACAGCACAACCTTAGAAGACTCTCCAGGGAAGGATTTGTTAGGAAGGATTTTGACATGTTCATACAGAAACAATTCTTCTCACCATTGTCCAAAATAAAAGGATGTTTGTGGTGCCCAGTAATAACATGGATACACGTCCACACAACTGCATAGTCCCTACTGTTCAAGGCATGCTTTAAGTAACAGACCTATCACTCAAACCAGAAGAGCAAACTGGCTCCTTTTGTTGAAGGTGTCAGTACAGCATTTCGACTTAGGAACTTTTTGTCTGGTTTTCACTTATAACAGAGGTGAGAGCACTAACCCTCAGAGCTATGTGGAATGGGCAATGATGGTCTTTGACATTATGGTCAGTGCAGGGGCAGTGCAGTTGAGGGATCTTCAGAACAGATGAAGTGGAGCACAGAGCACAAAAGACCTCAGTCTTAGCACTTGCCCTGACTTACTTCTCCTTCGGTCAGTCACTAGTGATATTCTTCCCAAATCTGAGAGAAGTGGAGACACCAAAGTAGTACAAGGATGTGCATCCTAAATAGCCCTGTTCATAACCACACCTAAGATCATGGCCCAACTCCTATTTCTCTTCTGAACTGAATCAAGAAGGACTGTGACCTTGGGTTTGTCCAAGAGAGCAGGTTCATTCCCTGCTTCTACCAGGGGACAGCACCCTCCTGCACAGCAAAGCAGCCAGAGGAAGGAATCAGTGCTCATATGGTCACGTGTCTGGAAAACCTTAATCTCAGGTGCTGCCAAATGAGAAACATCTGCAATCAGCAGAGTTTGTTAACAAAGAAATAAGGAAAATTAAAACAGAGAATAGAGAATACACATGGCTAATAAAGATTTTATGTGCATGAGCACATAAACTTGATAGATGATAGATGATATAAACAAACAAAAAGGGCAGCAAAGGAAACAGAATGAAAATGAAGATCCACCCTGAGGAGGGGAAATCAGGAAGGCAAACAAGATACCCTGTCTCTTAATCGTCACTCTGGCTGCCATAAACACCACCTCCCCTCTATTTTCATCCTGTTTTAGGATGCAAATGCCAGCACATGTAGGTGTTATGACTGCCAGCATCATCCAGCTACTCCTAGGAGTGATAAGGTGCTCACTCCCTTACAGGTTTGGGCATCACACAGGTCCTTCTTTAGTCAGATATTAGATTTCATACAAACACAGACATTTCACACCTCTGAGAGGGCTACACTTGAAGGCTACAGAAGGCTCTACAGGAATCCAAAAGAACTCGTGGGAACAGACAGAGAGATGGCATGATCAAACAATTCTTCATCAAAAGAACCTGAAATAGATCTTCCCAAACTTATGGGAGAGGTAGGGAAAAGAAAATGGAATTCCAACATCAGTGTCTTTTATGGCTTTTTACAGTTGGAGAGATTGGAATCAAACACATTTTTAGACCAAGGCAGCTGGTACAATCAGAGAAGTAATCGATACACAAAACTTCCAAGTTTTTTAGGCAAGATTTTCCAAGAAGCTTCTGCAAGATCTAAGCTTTACTGCATATGAGCCACCTCACCTGTCATAGAAATGTTCTCTTGTCCTGAATACTTACTGACCCTCACCTGTATTTCACCCTTAGCTCATGCATCTCATTGACAAGGTCCTGTGAAGTTGTCACCTAAGGACCATGTCCTCATGCTGTACTGCACAACAGCCCTTCTTCAGCTGTGCACTGCTACTTGCAAACAACGACAGAGCAAGACACACTTTGCAACTATCCTGTCACAAATACATGACACTTCTTTTGAGGAACAAAACAGAAATGCTTCTTGTAAGTGTTTACAACCACCTGATCATGTTACAATAGACACACACTGATCGTGCAAGGGCTGTTGCAGTTAGTAGAAGACTTAGCATTTTCTCAGGATTGAACAGACCTGCTATGAGGGCCTGTGATCCTTTTCACAGTCAAGTATGCCTATTTACAAATCAGGCAGAATGACTGGACAAATCTGCTTGGTTGACTGGGGCATCTGAAGCCCTGTGCAACCAAGACTTACACCAGTGGGCTTGCTCTCTGAGCCCCATGGAAACTCAAGGATCCATCACATCAGAGCAAATGCAGAGCAGATGCCAGGACTCTTGATGTCACTGCAGACCTTAGTCATGTTAGTTCCTACCTCCCTTAAATACCACAAAGGAAACAGTGTTGTATGTATATACCTTTTTTAGATTATGTTGCAAAGGGAACAAATGCTTTTCATGGTAGTCTTCCTGAATATGGAGTTGCAATGTTTCCTCCCTCTTTGAAAACATCATACAAAAAAGAACTGCAAACCCCCTGAAAAGAAGGAGATGCCAACATCCTCATTTCTACTAAGGTCAAGGCAGTTTTCAAAGCAACCTGGTCCTTCAAATATTGACCAGCCTTAGATTCAGATCCACTATCTGTATCCATATGTACCTCCAGCCTGCAGGTTCCCAGGAAGGACTGGATGTGTCCCAGCCCTATGACTGTTAGAAGTCCAAGGGAAGGAAGGCTGAAAACCTTCCTGCTGCCAATCTCTCCATCTTTTAAAGAGATTGTGTGTCAGTGCTCTTTTGAATAATCACATACAGCCTTCTCCCTCAGACAGGCTGGACTGATACCATCTTGCTTGTTGTGGGTTAAGGCTAGATGTCTCTAAGAATCAGAGAGATGACAGTTCTCCAAGGGACTAGAAGGCTACCAGAAATTGTAAGCTATGTTATTTATCCCACAAGCCCTGCATCTGCTATGCAAGCGGAGTGCAGAGATCATTCAGCCCTTTTTTCCTAGCCTTACTTCTGCCTTTCTCCCTCCCCTCTGGGCACGGTATCTCTTGCAATGTGGCAGGGGAGGCCTGTTGCCTGGTTCGGTGGTGATAAAACTAGCCTGCTAGCGGAGCTGTTCGGGAGGGCTTGGGAGGGTAGGGAGGAAGAGTGGGAGGCCTGGGAGGGCATGGAAGTCTGCGTTGTGGAACAGGTCATGAACTGAAATGTGAACCCAGGAGTCTTGCACATTTGTAACTAGTGTAAATGTAAATATTACAGCCATTTGGATTCCCAATTCTGGTGTGGAATGTTTTTATTTTACTCCTTTTTGGGAGGGGCAAAATACAATTTTTCTGTCCGCTCCAACTTAAACTTAGACACTGCTCTATGCAGATAAAACAGGAGAAAAAGCAGAGCAATGTGAAGTCTGTTAAACTGAGCACTTACATCTTCAGAGTAGCTGTATCTTTTAATAACACTAAGCACAATGGCAATTCTGATGGAAAGGCTTTTGTAGCTATAGTTTTGGGTGGTGGATTTATTGGCAGGGAGCAAGAAACAGACAAAAGTTTA
Organism: Indicator indicator; assembly: GCF_027791375.1. Taxonomy (NCBI): domain Eukaryota; kingdom Metazoa; phylum Chordata; class Aves; order Piciformes; family Indicatoridae; genus Indicator; species Indicator indicator. The sequence continues at coordinate 9,932,171 of NC_072014.1, read as the reverse complement.
AAAAGGACCTGATGAATAAAATCAGGGGCAAAACCATTATGGCTGAGGTGGGAATTCATAAACCAGGAGAGATGAATAAAAAAGAAACTGGGATAGCATTCATCAAAGATACTCCTGGAGTCAAAATTAGAATAATTTTCATTGTTATTGAAATTGCCTGTGATCTCAATCAGATTAGCAGGAGATTGCAGGAAAGTTCAGAGAAAGCTTTCAACTGAGTAATTTTGCAAGTGCCAAACTGTGGAAAATGGGCTAGTCAGAGCATCCCACCTGAAGGTGAGACTGAAATCAGCCCATTTCTCTTCTGGGCTGCTCACTTTGCCTTTACTATTCAGCCAGCAGCACATAAATAATCATCTAAATTGTGTTAGAAGTTTGGTAAATGGCTCTTTTTGTGTGTGTGTGTGAGTGTGTGTGTGTGTACCAATACAAGAACTCTCATAGGGAAAAAAAAAAAAATCACTCATTTTGGTCACTTATTTAAAAATGTAAAACCCATCCATCCAATTAGAGGATACACAGTATTGATTATGCTACAGAAATGGTAATGACTTGGATTTTCCATAGGTGGAAAGCTGCTCAAATAAACAATCTGGTGAGTGATTATAGATGAGTACAAGCACTGAAAATGCCATCAGGTTGCAAATGATTTTGCAACAGGAAAAAACTACTAAGTCATTAGATAATTTATTCGCAGTGAAAAACTGGAGCTGTATCCTACTTCCATGGAAGATGAGCAGTACAAAAGAACTGTGCCATCCAAAAACTGAAAAATGTTTGCACCATACTGCAGATCTGCTAAAACAAGGGCCTGCCTTCCATGAAGCAGCAGAAGTGGATGCTTAGAAGCATTACTAAAGTAAGACTAAAACGAATGACAAATTTCTCACTCAGTGAAAAGGACAAGGGAGACAGATAGGACAAGAGAAGGACAAGAGATACAGATACATTACTGAAAACATTTTCTATAAATGGGGACTCCATTCTGTACTCAAAGCAGCCCCACCACAAGAAGGCTGAAGATGATTTGACTATTTTCTTAGCTCTTCAACCAAAGCGCAACTTCACTTACCCTTCACTTTACAGATTCACAGATTGCACTAGGTTGAAAGGAATCCCCAAAGGTCATCTTGTCCAACCCCCTTACAGTCATCAGCAGGGACATCTCCAACTAGATCAGGCTGCCCAGGGCCACATCAAGTTTGATCTTGAATATCTACAGCCACAGGGCCACAGCCACATCCCTGTTCCAGTATTTCACTACTCTCATTGTAAAGAACTTCCTCCTGATGTCCAGCCTAAATCTACCCTGCTCCAGTTACAAACCATTGCCCCTTGCCCTATCACTACAAGCCCTGCTAAACAGTCCTTCCCCAGCCTTCCTATAGGTGCTCTTCAGATATTGAAATGTAGCTCTATGGTCTCCCCAGAGCCTTCTCTTCTCCAGGCTGAACAGCCCCAGTTCTTTCAGTCTGCCTTCACAGAAGAGGTGCTCCAGCCCTCTGGCCAACTTCTTGTCTGTTCAGAGCTACAAAAGCCTTTTCAGCAGACTGGTGATGAGACACGGATTCTGGAGATGGAAAGGCATAAAGACACTGCCATCCCCCAGGTAATATATACTTCTCCTCTCCTCATCCCTAGACCGTGTTTGTCCATACCTGGAAACAACACTATCCTTGCCATCCTTTTGTAAAAATTCTTAGGAAGCTACTAGAGAGCAGCAAGTCAGATGAAGGAGCAAAGCACAAAAGATGTACTGAAGTATCCTGGGCCCTCATTTGGTGATTTAGGATTGTGGTGGTATTAGGAGCTTTGTACTCACATACCACTACATACCACACAACTTGATGGGTTTAAAAAGCTCCTGGAACTACGTCTGGATCTGGAGAGTGACTCCTCCGTTAGCTGATGAAACAGAGACAATGCTGAGCTGAGCCCTCACCCTTTTTCCACAGGAGATGCAGATCTGCAGTCTCATGGCTGCTCCTCTCTCTGGAGAGCTTTCCATAACAACCTGACTTTGCATTTCTTTTGTGAGGATGCTTTCTTGGTTTGATATATATCTCATTTTGTTCCTTACAACAGTTATCCCTCACCTACCTTGGGGCTGAGAGGACTGGAGTTCTCTATTACTTTGGTGATAATTTTTATTGTCTCTGTTTCAATAGATTTTTTGGTTCAGACATGCCCAATGCACAGGGAACAGGATTCCTTCTGAAAGGTTACAGATATGACAGATGGGACTGTGGCTCCAACATGTGATGCACAGCCCTGCTCGGACACAGACAAAACGTTCACATGTTCTTTCCATTTGTTAAGCTCCTTTTAATATCAATAGGCAACATGAGCCCAGCTGGCAGATTCCTGCTCTCCATTCTCTCCCTGTTGGCTCTTGCAATGAAAGACCCTCATCTAGGAGAAAGCCTCCAGAGAGAAAGGAACCAAGGACCTGGTCAAAAAGGTAATCCCTTTGTATTTACATTTCCTATACCTGAATCTGTTGCCTGCTCCATCACTCACATCAAAAAGATGGGCAAAGGTGACGAGATCAACTCTATGTACAGATAAAATACTGAATTTGTATTTAGGTGGTAGGTATGACACAACCAGCCATCACTGGGAGAAGAGATTTGGATCTGGGTCTCAGTCCTTCTCCTGCAGTTTTCAGTCTGGATCATCAGATGCACCTTCCACAGCCACAGTACACACCAAGCAGATTCACACCAGTGATAGATTTTGCCCTGTGACATTTCTACTCACAACGTAACCAGATGATGACTGTTTGGCTGAGCTGAATACAACCTCTAAAGTCCATCTGCCATGCCTAAAGAAAAGTTCCGTGTGCCCATGAAGCTCAGGTAGTTGGAAATAATCACCCTGGCAGGTGACTCCTGGCTGAGTTGCAGCAGCCAAAGGAAGGTGCAAGCTCCTCTTGCTCTAGGACCCACACTCCAAATCTTCACAGTGTAACACTCTCAGCCTCAATGTTTTGCACAGCTTTCCACCTCCTGTGCCCTAAGGGAAGAAGGTTCTATACCCTAGAATTGCAGTAGAAGCTCCTGTATCCCAGATGCACATCAATATGACCTCTTCTTCCTCCTGAAGGAGCATCTCTTTCTAGAATGCTTTGTTCTTGCTCACTTCTGCCAAGTTCAGGATTACTTCCAGCACTGGAGCTGGAGACAAGAGCTCATTACTGATCTCCACTAACCTGCTCTCTTGCTCTATCACCTTTTCCTCCTCCCAAGGAAAGACATGTTGTCTGAATCCAAGTCTCTGTTCAAGGAGTGGTTAGGAGCTGACTTGCTTTTTCCTTCACATTAGTGAGGGCACTGGAGCTCAAGGATTCTGAGCACCCATGATTACACTTACACACACATACCCTTCTCCTTTGCTGTCTCCAAGCCCTGCTTCAAAGCCTTGTCCTGACAAGCAGTAAGTTGTGGTTGTACCAGTGGGTTAACATCATGTGTCTGCCTGGGTTTGTTGTGGTTTTGGCTTCCTTTGCTCTGACACCAGTTTTCATTGCATGTTGAGAGGTGGGAGAGGGACAAACACATCATATCAAATACTGACTTCCTCCTGGTTGCTTTCTCTCTCCATTAGTTGTACCTCTCTGATAGCCTAGCCTAACTTCTTATTCTCTGTCAGCTGATTAGGTGAATTAGGCTTCATGGGAACTCCCTTGGGCAAATCCTTATCTCAGGTCAGATTCAGGCAAACTCCAGAGAAAAACACCTAACTGGTACTGCACTTTACACCAGTGTAATATCCCCATGGGTCACTTGTGATCCATGGAGCTGTAGCAGTTCATAGCAGTGGAGAACCTGCCCCACAGAGCAAAGCAGCTCTTTACTAGCTGGCACTATGGAGAAGGTGTTTTCCAAATTCTCCCGTCTGCCCCTGATATTCAGCTACTATTGCTTAAACTCTCAGGAGAAAAGCCAGCAAAATGCAGAAAGTTTCTGACCCTCAGGGGTTGTTGTCACATTTGGGTACAAGCACAAGCTGGGAAGGATGTAAAATTAAAACAGGTTTGAATAAGTTAACTGCCATGCGAAAATATGCTGGGCTTAGAAAGAATTTCCTACCTGGAATGGTCATGGTTAACAGACACAGATTTCCTGCTTTGAGAAGCTGCTCCAAGCCCTAACACGCCTCCAAGCACACCAATTTTATTGTAATTCCCAAAGAATTACCTCTGAATTGTACCACAGAACAAAGACTAAAAATGCCTCATGCAACATGTATTTTTGTTTTGCAACTAGACTAAGCATTGTCACTACATGACTTACCTAATTATAGTTTTAAAAACAATAACTAGGATAATTAGCTAATTAAGCATTATTTTTAATGAACACAAGTCTGCACAAAGCACACTCCAGCCGCAACAAACACACATGTGTGCTTCTCAGGGGAGACCTCATTGCTGTCTACAACTACCTGAAAGGAGGCTGTAGCCAGGAGGGGGTTGGTCTCTTCTCCCAGGCAACCAGCACCAGAACAAGAGGCCACAGTCTCAAGCTGTGCCAGGGGAAGTTTAGGCTTGAGGTGAGAAGAAAGTTCTTCACAGAGAGTAATTGGCCACTGGAATGGGCTGCCCAGGGAGGTGGTGGAGTCACCATCCCTGGAGGTGTTCAAGAAAAGACTGGATGTGGCACTTGGAGCCATGGTTTAGTTGTCAGAAGGCATTAGGTATCAGGCAATAGGTTGGACTTGATGACCTCTCAGGTCTTTTCCAACCTGGTTGATTCTGTGATTCCCCTTGCTCTGGTAAGAAATGGTTGCCCAAGAAACTTCTCACCAATGATCTGTCATCTGACATCCTTCATTGCAAACTGATGAGCTGCAGACCAGCTCTACAGAAACATCGTGGGTGACAGAGACAGCCGTAGCTTGGGAGAGCCAAGCAGTGAGCGCTTCTCTGAATGCTGGCAGGATAACAAAGCCTCAGACTTGATTTTACCACTCCTGGAAGGAGCTGGTAACAGTTGCATGTACTACACATCACATTCTCTTAACAGCATGACTCCAGCAGCAGCACAGGAGAGGGAAAGTGCCAGTGCCTCTTCTCTGTGCAGAGCTATCTCCTCTCTTTCACTAGCACTCTGGACAGTCTTCAATTCTGGAAGCAAGCAGAGCTGATGGGCTATTTCCTGGATCAAGTGCCTGAAAGCCCAGCCATGGCTCTGGTGCTACAAATACTTGGCACATTAATTCCTGTGTCACGTTTACTGGAAAAACCCCAATCCCTTGGGCTTGCACATACAGTCCAAACTGTGCACTGTGCTCCCAACACTCATGCACTGTGATTAAAAGGCAGAGGCTTCTGCCTAACTCTCAGTGATTTTGAATTGTGCTGATGCCTCAAGTTTTGGGCTTCATCTACTTCAAATGGGAGATCTGAGTGAGTGGGTTTGCAGTGCAGGCAGCATCACTGAGCTCTGAGCTTTTGAGGCCTCCAGGTATTACTGTGATCTTGGGGAAACAGCAGCATGGAGTTTTTGTAGCCAAATTCTTCTTTCACCTGCTGCAGCAATATACTTGTGCATAATGTAATATATATGTTACAGAATCAGTGGCTAAGTACATAACATAATTTTAAAACAGGCATCACTATAGATATGTGACATGCCTATCTATTTCAGTCTGTTTTCTTGGTGAAAACTATGACAGAAGTACTGTAAGTCAGTAATTTCAGATTCCTTTGCATAGACATTGTCACTGTAATTTTGCCAGGAGGGAGATGATAAATCATACTTTTCCATCTGACTGATGTTCTGTTTCCCCTGTCTGATTTCAATGACTATATGCTATCTTCAGAGCTGGCATTGTTCATGGCTCCTTTTTATTAAAGCACAGGCACATTATTGAAATTTCTTTTGTATTATGATTTTCTATCCATACGTGAAATTGCAGAACACACACAAAAAGAAAACAAACAAACAAAAAACCTAATTTGTTTGAGTCATAGTAGAAAAAACAAACTGCTGCATGCATGTAGTATCAAAATCAGGGGCCCATGCTGGGCAGGCTTGGGTTAGTAATCAGTTCCTTGGAATTAATGAGTGAAGATCTAAAAACTACTAGTGATTTGGATGTCAGACTAGTGCAGTACCAAAAGGTTTTGATACTGCTTTGTTCTTGCAATGATGAGCTTGCTATGCTTTGAGCACTTCCAAGATTCACCAGGAAAGTGAGCAGTCACATAATAGAGGAGAAAACTCAGTGAAGAACCTTCCTTTTTCTCCATGCTTTGTTTTTCTCATGGCCTAATGCAGCCCTTCAGATTTAAGGTGTCATATCTCTGTTCTCATGTTGACATAAACAGCACCCCCAGTCCAAACCTGCAGCTGGACAGTTAATGTCCCTGAGCAGGGCTGAGGGAACCTGAGAGTAGACCACTGTACCACCCCATGCACTGTATGGTTGCATGCTTCTTCCCCTCATCTTCCCTTTCAACCCAGAGCTGCAATAAGTCATTGCTTTTCACCTAAGAGCATCATCCCCACAGTAATGCTCTGGGAATGTCCCAAGTGGTTCATTCATATTTGACAAGGTTGCACTCCCAGGCTGGGTAAATAGTGATCAGAGCAAGGCTGTAGTTTGTACCACTTAGTTTCTATTTCTGGCCTGGTTCTGGGGGTGGGGAATCACTTTTTGGTTTTACTGCCTCCTTTTCTCCAGCAGCAGAATGGACACGCTGCATTTCAGGGAGTGAGAGATCCTGGGATAGCAGCTGAAGACACTCTTGCATGTGCTAATGCCTTTTGATGAGAAGTCTTATTTTGTTAAGTTATATTGAGATAATTGCATTAATAAAACATTTTTAAAAAGCATTAACAAAGGAGAAGGAGGTGCCACTATTCAGAAGAAAAGGTTTCCATAATGAGCTGAGAGCTAGTATATGATAATGTTATGCTTATACAGTCCCTCATTTATTTTGGATTCTGATTATAACCTGAAGATCCCTGTTAGATCTGTGATGCCTGCTGTGCAAAGTGCTGCTCAAGAAGACACAAAGTCAGTGAGATACAGAAACCATAGCTGAAGGATTACAGATGATTTGTGGACAAACAAAGCAATGAACTTATGACAGAGTGGCAGGAAACATGGGAAAGAAAAATAAAGTAGAGCTCCAGCAGCGAAATCCTGGCTCTTTTCAAGCCTGCCCTGAAATGAAGCAAAATTTTCCCCTTTCCTTTCTTTTTTGGCGTGGAGGCCTGTCCAGGGCAAGGGTTGTTCTCCCATCCCTCCACACTTGTGCTTGATGCAAGGGGTAAACATTTGGACATCATCTAGAGACTTCTTAAGCAAGAATGGGTTTGGGAGCAGTGAAGATGGAAGGGGAAAGAACAAGAAGGTGAAGTCACTCAGAAGGGCAGGCAGAGGGTAAGCATTGGGAGAGCCAATGGCTAGAAGATATTGCAGTTCTGTGCTTGGCAGAAAGGGCAGCCACTGAAGAGCACCCAAAAAAGTGTCCTTGGTATTCAGAGCTGTTTCCAAGCTCAAGTTCACAACTTCAGGTAGAAGCTGCTCTTCTGACACGAATTTTACCAGGAAGGCCAAGTTGTCATTCCAAAATCTTTCATGTTCCTACCCCAAAGGATAACTCACCCAATGTCCTGCCAGGCAAATGGAGACATTTTAATGTATGTGGCCAGAAAATTTCTGCCATTGACTTTGAGATGGATGGCACCACCAGATCAAAATCCATGCCACTGGGACTCACTCTCTTGCAGGGGCAGAGAGTAGCTCCTGCATGTATGGTCTATAACGAAGAGAATGTTTTGAGATGTCAGCCTGACAACTTCTTGTGAACTGACCATTCATTCCCCAGCAAGGGTATTTTGCTACATATTCATACAGGTCCTCAGAAGGTTAGTCTCAATATGGCTGTATTGGGTGATGAGAGATCTAGGAAGTTCAGAAGTGACTAAGGACTTTTTAACCTGACAAGCTAATCGTCTCCAAATGGCTCCTAACTGTGGCTACAAACAGACCTTACCAGCACTGTAAACTGCATTTCTCAAATAAGAGTTAGGCATGTGCTTTTCTGTCAGTAAGTTATGCAGGAGAGTGAAAACTAATCAGCACTTAGGAGAAGTTGTCTCACTGACATTTGCACAATTTCTCCATAAGCTGCCAATGAACATCCATCACGCTGGCGGTACACTGTCTCCTTAAGTTTACATAAGCTGCTGCCTGGGAACATTCATTTAAAACACAACCATGTGTACTCAGAATAAGGGAGACAGCTCTCTGAGTTGTTATTTGCTTGTTTTCTCTCTCTGGGAAATAAAGGGGAGGGTTAACAACCTCCCTGAAACATCTCTGCTAGGTTCAGCCAAGCATGGAGCACTTAGGACTTGGACCTTAACCTCCAGGACTGAAATCAAAACATGGCTGATGTGTGGGAGAAAAAGCAAGATGCTAAGTGACCCCAAGAGTCCCTGTCAGATCTCTCTGGAGAAAACAGACTGCCTGAGACTTGCAGCATCCTCCACACCTTCCCCGCAGACATTGCAGCTGCCCATCATCCCACATTTCCCTCTGAGAAGGGTGAGAGGAGAATCAGGAAACAAGATTTGAGGCCAAGAAGGAGAGAAATGGAAAATGAGACCGGAAAGAGATAGATGGATCCCAGTAAAAGGCATCAGAGCTCCCTATTCTCCTGTGGGTTGCTCCACAGGACTCGAAATCCTGAACAGCAGGCAGCAATCTACATATTAAAGGTGTCTGAGTCAGACATCTGATTCGCATCAGAAGTACCATGCTGACCTTTCCTGTGAGGGTTTCCAGGTGGAACCTTAGCCTCAGCAAAAGCTGGGGATAAGACCCAGTCAAACCATGGGGATCAGACAGGCTCTCTATGGGCAGCTTAGGCACAAAACTCACAAGAGATCTCCAGGATCCATAACAGAGTTACGAAGATGCTACATGGGGGTTACAAGCTTTTACAAAAGGATATAATAAAAACTGCTAATGGGTTTAGGTTTACAGTTGAAGTTCAGCTCAGCATTTCATTTGCACATATTAACAATTTAGGGGCACAAGCATAAATATTTGGACAGCTGTCTAAGCTAGATGGCTTGTTGTCATGTTTGTATTTTGTGCTCATGATTGCTATGAGTCAGGAAAATCAGGGGCACAAGACTAGTCCACTAGAAGAAAGGTGAATATTCAAGAAATGGGTCTTTATAACTACTCCTTTAGCCTGAGGCAGTCACTGTCAGTGGTAAGAAAAAAAAGAGATTAAGTTGCATCTAGTTTTCTCACCCCAACCCTAAACAGAAATTTAAAAACGACATGAAAATGCTTCCAAATGGAATCCTCTCACAGATATTTACATCCTAGAGAAAATAATCTCCTAGGAAAAAAAAAATCCTCATTCATGAAAGATCAGGTTGCAGAAATTTCTACAATATGAGTCAGTCCTGGCACACACACACATAGACACATACTTGGGAAAGGTTTTTAAGTGAAGGCTGATTTCAGCAGTAACTAAACACTGAGAAATGCTTCTATGGATGATTTGGAACCTTCGTATTATCAAAAGAAAATCAAGTGAGTGAAAGGGTTACAAGTTCACATAGAACACATTCCATCAAAAGTAATCTGGTTTTGAGTTAGAATGACTGGAGAAAGCCTCTCTTCTTTAACTTCAGAGTGTGTGGAACAGTCTTGAGAAGTTTGCAGACCTCATAAATTCAACAGGACAAAGGAAGAGCGGAGCTCAGAGCCTGCAAACTGCTCAGAGCCCATGAACTGCTCAGAATTTCATCTGTGGAGATAGCAGGTCATCTTAGTTCTGTTCAAGTGAACAGCAAAATGCTTGGATGATTCAATGAAGTCAAGATTTCACTTTATAGCAGCAGCTTCCTGAATCTTAAGTTCTGTCTTCCCTATAGCATTTAAAAGTCATAGTTCACAGGTGCTCCTTTTTTTTCCTCTAAAACACCCAGAAAGTGCACACTGATCTTCCATTGCCAGATTCACTATTTTTTCTAAGTGAACACACAGATTAAAAAAATAAAAAATCAGTTTCCACCCTACTCCACAAGCTATTGAGCTCTCAGCAAAACACAGGTACAGGTCAAAAGCTCAACTGACAACTATATTAAGTTGAAGAATCTCACATTAGTGTTGGACTCAGGTTACCATCTGTGAGAGTGGTGTGCCACGTTCTGCTTCAATTTTCTCAGAGGATACTGGAACTTCACTTGCCACACAACACCCCACAGTTTTTGAACAGAGCACACAAGGAACCAGACTGCTCCAACTCTCTCTAATAGCCTTTCCCCCGTAAATTCTGTTTCTCTATCCTTTAATCTATTAACAGGGTACAATTATTTCTTTTAGGAAAGGTGACTAGTTAATTTGTACTTTGTTCACAAACAAAAGACACAGTAGTGAGAACATCAATCTCATTATTCTTCCACTAAAATATCTCCAAAAAGAGTTCTTACTAATGGTCTCCTTAGAAACTCTCCAAGAAGAGCTCTTCTAACTCTCATATAAGAACCTGATCATTTGTCAAAATTACACCTAAGTAGGATATTTCACCGCCTGACAGCACAGCAGTTAAAATGAGGCCACTGAAACATGATGGTGGGATGAAGTTGAGCTAAGCCTTACCAGGGCAAGATGAAAGCGCTATTTAAGCAGTTCGTAAGACCAGGGTCTTCACATTGCTCAGGAAAGTAAAACAGAGAACAAGTCGATCATGATGGGCCTCAAGGAGATGTTCCTCATACATTTGTTTTGCCTTCAGTCTCTGACATTAAACTGTCTAGCCCATACTGAGTGATTGCAGTTACAGATGGACAGAAAAATATGAACATAAACCATACAGGATAGAAGAAAGGAACTAAATATTGGCTTCCCTGAAAATGAGAGTATCTGGAAAAAGAAAATTGTGATCTACATTACTGAGAACTTGTGAATTACACAGACCTATATGGAAGTATTTTCATTGTCAAAAAAGAAAATCAATTGGCAAAGTGTATAATGAGATTGGGCATACAGCCATGAAGAGTTATATAGGTTGTGGTTAATTACGGAGGTATGAATCTTAAAGCCACGTGACCTGAGAGAACAAACCTGTGTATACCTCCTGCCTTTCCAGACCCTGTTCTTCATTGTGAAATGCTATTTTCCTTAGCAGAATTGAAAACATGCAATGAAACTCATTAGAATGAGAGATGCAGGTTGTGTAAAGGGTAATGGGTTTTGAAAATCCAGTCGTATTTTTAAGATATATTCCAGAAGGGTTTCTTTACGACATTCCTAAAAGGAACTCAACCATGACAATTAAACCCCACACTTCTCCTTCCTTGAGATGGTTCTCTGCCTAAGAATTCACCTTCTGCCACGCTAGACAGCCTTATCACAGCTAAAATTAAACTATTAAATAAAGCTGGCAATCTCCTTACTTGCATTCTCAAGCAGGTATGAGTAACAACTCTCAGTACAATGCCATCAATTTTTGCTACCCAAATTGGAAAAGGGCTTCTTAAAAACCACTCAGTACTGGTTTACCAGCATTTTCAGACACCATTGGTAGTCCAGCTTGACTCACGCTACAAGCAAAGGAGCAGGTTGTCCAGAGCAGCAGATTCTGAGGACTGCCATTTCACAGGGGGACTTTTGCCTGGCCACCTGTCCTCAGTGAGCACACACAAGGAAGGAGGTGTCAGCTCTTAAACTTGTCAGACCTGCATCACAGCTATAAAGGACTTCAGCTCAGCATCAATTAACAGCAGTAAGCAAATACTGAGTGCCTTTGAGAGCCCCCAACAGAAATAAAACTCCTATAGCATACCAGTATTAAATACTGAAGAAAGGGTTTCATACCTTAAATTCCTCCAAGATTTTGTAATTTTTCCCATGATATTCACAAAAGTTTTTCACTTCTTTGCATTCTGGACAGCATCCATTATGTTCCACTTTTGTACACTTTGGGTGGATTTTAGGGCATTCTGGTTGATCGCAAACAGGTCCATCCTCAGTACAGACACAAGGGCAGTTGGAATGTCCTGGAAAAAATCGTTCTCCTAGTTTGTATACAAAGCCACTGTCATCCACACAGCCCTTCCCTCGGTAGTCATCAAAGATCAGATTGTCATTACTGGAGGTTTGGTCGCCTTCATCAGCAGGGTAGTCTTCATGACTGATGGCAGCTGGAGTGACCAAAGCAGGGATTACAAATAGAAGTATCCAGGCTTCATGTATATGAAGAGCCATCCCCCTCCTCAGGTTCTCCATGAGATCTCAATACCAGATTGAAACAGCTGCTTCCATAGGGAGACCAGTGTTGTGGTCTGAAAACAAATATTTTTAAGTGAGAACAAACTCAAAATTCTAAGGAATGCTGACTTATAAAGGCCATAGTTTCAACCAGCACCCAAGAATAAACCAGTGCTTTCAAACTGCACTATCACAGTTTCATTCAAATTAAGCCTCTTCTCAGTTTCTGTTAAAAGAAAATAAAGCCTGTGAAATAAAAATCTTAGACACAACATGCCTCTAAGCATATGCCCACAAAATATCTCTACAGAAATAGTGGTTCACAGAATCATTTCATTTTCACTTCCCTCATTCGTGTTTTCTGATGCACCAGAAATTAAAGTAGCTGCCTGAAATCACATGGTGATGGGCAGCTCAGAAGGGATTTGAACCCAAGTTTAAGCCCAGTCTTTAAACCCAGTCTTAACCTCCTACCACTGTCCCTATGTGCTACGTCAGCTGCACAGCTCACTTCATTAAACTGAGATAGAACACCTGAGTTAAAAAATGAGATAAACATAATCTTTAGGTAGATCAGCATCCAGTATGAAAGATGGTGCCAGGTTATACTTGGTCTGCCAGAGGTGGGATAGTACAGAATGTTATATACAGCATATATGAAGAGGAAGAGGGACTACCTGGGCTACCAACCCAGCCCATCCAGCAGCAGGTACATAAAATCCCAATAGCAGCAGAGATGTAATTCACCTTCTCCATTATTCAGCATTTCAGTAATTCCCAGAGCGAAACGCAGAGAGCAGGATGTTAACTGCCTGTGTAATGCATGGAGCTGCTGAAGTGTGTCTGGCTGATTAAGCTGGAGTCTTTCTAAAACTTTAGGAGCTGTGCAGCACGGCCCGACCTTTGGAGAGCTCTGCTGAAGTGGTCGAGCTGAGGACTGACCCAGAGAGGAAAAGGAGCTTTGCGGTGCCCCCAGGGACAGGCAGCTCCCGGCAAAGGCTCTGTGCGTGTGCTGTGGGTGTGCTATTGGCTGCCCGCTGTGCCACATCACTGCCACCAACACACCGTCCTGCCTGCACACCCGCCAACAGCCAGCGACACCCCAGCACCAAGATGGTTTCTGACCTCTCTTAATGGAACCGAGGCAAAGCATGACAGGGAACTTTTAAATGAGATTAAATACTTGCATTTAGGGATTGAGGAATGAGGGAGGTGGTTGCTGGCACCAGCCAAAGACGGACTGTTTGGGATCTGTATGCGTTCCTTCTCTTCCTCCGTTTCCACAATGTGCACACACACATACTCACAGCATATACAAACATGCATTAACCTACACACACAGGCAAACATGTACTCCCCCTCCATCTCTCTGGGAGCTATTTTTCATATATTGGGATTTTGGGTGGACTGCAGATGTTCAGTAATTAAATCTCCCTTAACTGAAAAAAAACAACCAAACAAAAAACCCACCCCACCACCCAGCAGTAGGACAGGCTTTAATACTAGAGAAGCATCTAAGGGATCCTGTTGACAAAGCAGTTTTTCCAAAGCCACAACAGAGGGAGACACCGGATATTACACAAGCTTTATCAAATTCAGAAAGATATCTTCTTAATTGAAGTACTAGCTACATTTCTATCACAAGGACTATGCACCCTGCTACTACTGTCAGCAGTATCTCTTGTAACATGTTGTTTGGAAAGCAAGTGATTCACGCAGCTCTGGCTGCTCTACGCATCTACAGAGCAGAGCATCTCACCCACCAAAACGCTACAGGTAGGTTGCAACATTGCAGATTGGTGAGCATAAGGACGGGAGGAAAACAAAGCAGAAGCAAATTAAGTAATTCACGTCTGAACAAATGAGAGACATTCGAGGGGATCTGCTTAAGTTTGATGAGAAAACTCTCCAAATTATAAAATTTGAAAGTTCTCCAAAGATGAGAAATAAGACCACTATATTTTGCACCAGTATCTGAGGTGTCCCACAGCAACTCAGAAGCGCTCGGCTCAGCTGGAAATCAGACAGACTGCAGACGTCTTGCACGGGCAGATTTCAACAAGTAAACAAACGCTGCTCAGTTCAGAATTAGTTTACAGATGAACTTTCCTATCATTTCTCATCGACAGAGAGGCCAGGACCGTATGTAAGTCTCCAAGTAAAACCTTTCTATCCGCCTTCCCTCACCCCGCGTGAATAATTCACACTTACCTAATCAGGCTCGATCGGAAAGCTGAAAGGGGTCACAGGCCAACATGGACTAAAAGGTTAGAAACCGATTAGTGAAAGCAGTTCCTCCTAATCACATTTTCAGTGTTGACTCACGGACAATTATCCCTTTTCTTTCACCTCCCATCACAAAACAGGGGAAAGCAGCAGCCGTGCGACCACATGAGCATTAAGCTTTAGTCCGGCGCTGAGGATTCAAAGCGAGCAGCAGCGAGGCGGTCCGGAGGAAGGGACGCCGCGGAGAAACCCCGATGCCAGCAGCACAGTCATCGCGCCGAACTTGGGCTGGATTTCCTCAGGTCTTCAGGCGGAGAGCGGAGGGGGGGAGGACAGGGGAAAAAAAAAAAAAACACCCAAACCAAACATCTATATCCCCTCCCTATGCCCAGTGGATCTCTTGCGAGTCAAGCTGGGGAAGGAGGGGGGAAAAGGGGGCTGGTTAGGCTGCAAGCAGGCGGGAGAGGGAGGGCGGAGGAGCCCCGCGGCCGGGCGAGCGGGCAGCCCCCGCGGCGGGACTCCCCGAGCCGGGCATACCCGCGCAGCTCCGCGCTCTCCGCCTCTTATTATTAGAATTAATGTTTGTGAGGGGGAAAATAAAAAAAAACCCACACAAGAAAAGAAAAATAAAAAGAGGGGAATAACAAAACCCCACCCCAGCCCCAGCGACGGAGCGCGGAGGCGGGGCGGCGCTCAGCGCGGGCGGGCCGTGCCCGCGGAGCCGGCTTTCCGAGGGGTTTGGGCTTCCCCAGCGCAGGCCACCGGGCCCCGCCGCCGGCCGCCCTCCCTCCTTCCCTCAGCGCCGCGTTGCCCAACTCTCGCTGCTCATTCTCGCCGCTGCCCGGGCGCCGTCCGGAGCCTTTGCTGCAGGGAGACGTCCCCCACCGCTGCATTGTGAAAACTTCACATCTTGCCACAGGCTGGCACTGGGGAGGGGGCTGCCCTGTTCCCGTGCCTCCTGTTGTGCTACATTAAGTATCAATCGCCTTGCAATTCGGCTGCTCTGTCATTAGGCGTCATTGTAAAGCTATTTCTCCAGAAACCACAAAAAAAAAAAAAAAAAAAAAAAAAAAGAGGTTCTGGATGTTCGGAAAAACACGATGATAAAAGAGGGAGAAATTGGGGATGCTATTTGAATAAATGCAGAACAACACTCCTTTGGGGTGATCATTCCCACTGCAGATATTAACTATGAAAACACTGAGCCCTCATTGATGTGCTGTCAAGCCATAGCTTTTCCCTTAACACCTTGAGAGAGTAAGGTTATTCCTCACGTCCGGAGACGAATGGTACCCTCAGCACCTCCGAAGAGCAGCCTGGTGATGGAAGAGAAGACTGTGCACTTGGCTGCTGTGCTTGGAGACCTGCCCACACTCCAGTGGCAGAACCTGAAGGGATCCATCACTGTTCACCAGAGCCACCATGCAACCTGAAATTCAGAGGAAAGTTATCGAGGTTTGCAGAGGGAAAGAGAGCGACACCAGGAGTTTTGAGATTGCTGCTGTAAAGATTAATGTTTAAAAATGCATAGTCATGTTTTCTGAGATAGATTGTCAGGAAGTTGGACAGATCAATAATAATGAGATTGGATTTTGGAGCGATTAAAGAGAATCTGGAAGTCCTGGCATGTTACTTATTAAGAGCACAGCTATTTTATTATTCAGAGGCATATTCTGACACCCAGACTAAGCACTGGAGAAGTGCCCCTACCTAGAGGTATCAGCATCAGACTGTGGTCTTAACACTGTTTTTCTTTTACAGCTTTGTAAGAGGTGAAAATGATGGTTTTCAACTGAATTTCATTGAGATCATACATCTAAGTGAACAAAGTGCCTTGCTTCCTTGTATCCCTATGGAAAATACAAAAATAATCATATTGTTGGTATAAAATTGAGTCTAACAGTAGGAAAAAAGAAAGAAAACTTCAAAAAGGTTCTAAGAGTGCCCAGTTTCCATGTGTTTATTTACAAACCAAGTGGCCTCAGTTTCTGTCACTTTCAAGAAGGCAGAATGAGTTTGTAAGTTTATTCCTGCTTAAATAAAAACAGAGGCAACAGCTGATAAGTGATATGTTTTAAACACATTGTGCTCATCCAGCCGGCAGGTAAAGACTCTGTCTTTTTAGAAATTAACTATAATAATGAGTTTCACACACACACAAAAGAGGATCAATGCATTCATTTCAAAGCTGATGTGGTCCTCCCAAGAACATGATCATTGCACTGCCAGGCATAATCTTGGTCAAACACCTTTTTCTATTAGGAGCAGGTTCAATATACCCTCCAAATGATTACAGCTCTATGTACCACAATTTCCTATCTGAAAGCAAAGACATCAGCAGCAGAGGAATAATTAATACTGACACTGACAAAGTCAATCTGGCACCAAGGTCATCATTTTGGGGAAGATTATGAAAAACAGGATATACTTTGCTATTTTTAGTCATTCAGATTATTCACCAAGTAGCCCATGAGCTACTCAGCACAAGAAAGATATGACCTTTTTAGAGTTGGTCCAGAGGAGGCCACAAAAATGATCAGAGGGCTGGAACACCTCTCCTATGAAGAAAGGTTGAGAGAGTTGAGGTTGTTCAACCTGGATAAGGTTCCAGGAGACCTTATTGCAGCCTGTCAGTACTTAAAGGGGGGCTACAAGAAAGATAAGGACAATCTTTTTAGCAAGGGCCTGTTGCAACAGGACAAGGGGTGATGGTTTTGAACTAAAAGAGAGGAGATTTAGGCTAGATATAGGGAAGACATTTTTTACAATGAGGGTGGTAAAATGCTGGTACAGTTGCCCAGAGAGGCGGTAGGTGCCTCATCCCTGGAAACAAGGTCATGTTGGACTGAACATTGCTAACAATGATGTTCTCTACTTTGCTCATTGGCATCCAATGGCTTAATTTGACAGCCCAGGAACTGCCATTTGCTTGGTTTATCAAAGGAAGCACATAATCTACACCAGTTTACAAATGCACTGAGTATATTTAATCACAAGTTATGCTTGGCATGGTCATGGATATTTGTACAAGAAAAGGAACTAGAAAATCGAGCTAACCATGATAAATATGTCCTATTTGCAAACCTCTATAACTACCCAGCTCCTTCATCTAGAACAAAGCCTGACACAGCAAAGATCTGTAGGATGGATTAGAGTGTCCAAAGCAGCAGATGTGAATATTTATTATAAACTCCCTTCCAGCAAGTCATTGCTGACAGAAGCATTGCATATGGATTTCTCTTGCAGCCAGACTCTCCAGGCAGTCGCTGGGCTGACTTCTCTAGGAGCCAAACAAATGCCATTTTGCCTGCAGCCCTGACATCGCAACAGCTGGGCAGGGGGTTAATGTCACTTTCAGCATCTCAGAACCAGTAACAAACCCACTCATTACAAAGAGAGATGGAAAGAAAGGAGAAAAGATTTGGACAACTGCAGTTCACTTCCAGAAAGTAAGGGCAGGACAGACCAACAACTGAGACGACAGCTTCAACGTTTAATTTGCCCTCTTGGCTTGGCAACAGGGCAGGAGCATTCCCAGACACTGTATTTCTCCAAACCCTTTGCTAGATAAGTCATATGCCTGAAGGAGAACAACAGCACTCTCAGCCCTGCAGCCCATGCCAATATTCCAGCAGTATTGGGAAATGACAAACCCAATAGGGATATAGAGAGGGACAATAAAAAATGACTAGCTAGGTGGGTGCAGTAGTAAACTACATGTCCCTTCATTGCTAGTACTGGCTGGGGAAAGGGTTTAGGTGTATGAGGCAGCCCTGGTGAAGAAGAGTTCATTTCATATGAATTGTTGTTAGCTGCGTTATGATGTATTAAAGCTGCTGACTGTGAGTATGGCTGCTTCCTTGCTTTGTAGCAGCAGGATGCCCCGGCAGATGCATGTGAGAGGGAGTGAAATGGGAAGGGAACACACAAAATGAGAAGATCTTTCCGTCACCCTTTATGTCAACACCGATCTACTGGCTCATAACAACTTGCTCATTGCAATGTAAATTTACTCCCCCTATCCTTGTTTTGGAAAGGGGGAACAAATTGTGTTTTATTGCTCTTTCAAAATGTTCTCCAATTAGGAAAGCAAACAAAAACTATTACATAATTGTCATGCAAAGCTCTGTTTTTATGAAGGATACTTGTGCACTGACAAAGGCACTTTGATACAACACTCAGAGGAAGATAAAAGCCTGAAGATAAATTTCTCTTCATACCTTTGACCAAACTGTCAAGTGGGGCTGGTCTATGCAAACTCACTGAACTCAGCGGTTATGATGATTTGCATTGAAAAGAACAGTTTCTTGCTTAGAAGATGCAATGCCTTGGAGACTGAGACCTCTGGATCTGACAGCCTCAAGATCTCCAGCTCATGAGGCTTCCAAAGGACCTGCTCTGTATCTGCTGGTGCACTTCCTGAATGGGCAACATGGGGAGCTAAAATGAAGCTTTGTTCTGGCTGGCTCCATGCCAGTCCTGATCTCATCCTTCTTCCTTAAACTGTCAGACAGGGGGGATGACAAAGCACATTGCCACAACGAAGAGACCCTACAGTTGCAGCCTTTGTACTAATTACAGCTGATTTGCTCTTGCCCATTGCTAGAGCATAGGTACTAATTTTTCTGATGTACCCCTATTATGTCCTTAGAATAACATAAGCTCTGACCATCTGGTGACTTGCTTCAGAAAGGATGCAGTGAGTTAGAAAAGGGAGTGAGAGAAAGGCAGCAAAGGCAATGAAAGGTATAAACAACTTCTGTTCAAGGGATCATTAGAGGGATGACAACTTACCCAAGGAAGAACTATTAGCACACAAAAATGTACGTGGCTGATTATGTTTTGGCCGTATGCATACCACAAGCTTCAGTCAGCCCACAGCTGTTTCCTTACTTGGAGCCCCACAAAGAAATCCAGAGCTGAGCCTCCAAACTAGCACCTAGATGGTGTGGGTGAAACACAGTTTCCACCAAAATGCTAGTCCAAATCACAGCTAACCTGGGAGCTGCAAGGCATCCAGAGAAGCTGTCACAAGCAGTGCATTCTGCATGGTATTTCTGAACAATCACCTTTCTTTTTGGATGAAATGGAATTTCCTCTGAGAGACCAGTGCACTTCTGCTCCCTTGTTTCCCCAGCATCTGAGTAAGCTACCACTGTAGGTTTCCAGTCCTGGTGTCCTACAGAGAAAGAACTCTTGCGTGTTCTACCTTGCCAGGCTGCCATTTCCAGACTGGCAATGCTCTAAGCCTTAGTCATTGATTGATTACAAATGCAGTACTGTTTGGGCTGGAAATATGTTTGTGCTTAACAAAACAATAAAAATCACTCATGCCCTTTGGGAAATACTATTATTGATACTAAACCCACATCCCTACATTGTTTTGAGACCAGAACTGAACCCTACAATCAATTAGTACCTCAAGAAACTCAATTATTTTAAAGCATGTACCCCACTTTGGAGAACGGGGTAATTAAAATTAATTATCTTGTACAGAAATCTGGCCCTGCCAATTTTCCAAATGTACATAAAGTTATGGGCCTAAGAAAGGCCATAGACATACAATCAAAGTTTTTGTATTCAGTGATGCTCAGTTAAGTTGCATATAAGTAAACAATGTGCCTTTTCTCATCTGCAAGCAACTTTGCATGTCTATATTGCAATGTAAATGCTGACGAACCCAAAGCCATTCATGTGAGTACAATATGAAATCCATCTCCTAATTTGAACTGGTAGTTAAATTTAAAATAGTGCTGGTATATTGAAGCAATCTAATTTGTTATCACATTTCTTCAGAAGGCAAAACTGGACAAGAATAATTTGCTGGTTTGATGGAACCAAATTACTTGGGGTAGAGGAAACAAAACCTGTACTTGTCAAAAGACAGTTTGACAATTTATATTCCATAAAAGCCTAACAGAAATCAGAGCCATGACTACTGTCTTCTTTGTAAAATGAATTTTGAGCAAAACCTTGCCAAGTCCACATTAAGCACTGCTTTCCTGGTTTGTGTGTTTGAATAGCCAGACACATCTTTGGATTGGAAAAGCCCAGGCCAGTTTACTGATATCAGGCTCTGATGCTCAATAAATGATGTTAGCTAAAGCCTTAAGATTTCACCCTAAAACAAATCACATCTATAAAGGTTGTCAGGCAGCTGATACCTCAAACTGTTGGGGACAGAGCCCTACTTCAGAGACACCACTCCATCAGACCTCCCCTGCCCTCCTTGTCCTGTGCATCCCTCTCACATTCCAGACTGTTACAAACACACACTGCTGTGTCTGAGCAAACCGCACCACCGAGGTTGAAACTTTTCTTCAGGCAAATTAATTCACAAATTATGTAACGTTTAGTTATTGAATACTCTGAAAAATTCTGTTTCTAGAGTAGTCTAGCAGTTTAAAGGTTAATAAAACAACATTATAACAGAAGTCACAAAGTCCACAACTTACTGTAGCATATTAGGCTGGGACATTCATACAGATAACTAGCACCGTTCGCTATCTCACAATAAGTTTTTTTCCATAGATTCAGCAGCTAACATTAACTCCTTCATTCAGCTACAGAGCAGAACAAGGACAGGCAAAGACTGAAAACTCTCCTCTTAGTCTCAGAGCAAATGGACTAGTTGATGTCCTGGATTTGGATAATTGCTTCAAATAAAACTATGGCAGTTATTGTAAATAATTCAAATGTAGCAATTTCCCAGTTTAAAAATACTTGCACCAACGGTAAGCAAAATATTCATCTTCAAAGAAACAAACTCAGTTATTTCTTGCTTCATTAAAATTACAATTTTCTGTGGTTTTAAGAAATTCTGTTTATCATAACTGCAAAGAGAAGCCTGAGACCTTTAACCATGGCAGAGCTGAAATAACATATCAAAGAAAGAAAGAAAGAAAAGCTTTGATCAATAGGATAATGATTTTTGTACACATCAGAACCAATTTAAAGAATTCTCTAGGATCAATTTAGATAGACAGAAATGCTTCTCAGCATTTATTACCTATGGAGGGAATATTGATCCCATCCATTGATTTCTCCTATGCACATAGAGCTGCATCTGGTTTTGTTGTGCCATTTTTTTAAAAGAAAGATGCCCCAAAGTGGAAAGTATCAAGAAACCACTTATATTTTAAGGACTTACACTAATGATTCAACCAATGTCATTACTCAGGACTCAAGAGCTGGCAAAATGGAATTTAGCTTAATTTTGGCACATGATTGTTAGTCAATAGAATACATTCTAGGAGAAGGGTTTATTTTTTGGAAGCTTGCTTACAAAAGGGTACTAATTCCTTGCATGACACATTGTATCAAACATATTTTCTTTCCTGTTCCCTTTTTAAAAGGAATCTCTCTTCACTATATTATAAATGACACAGCCCTAGTGAATTACATTCATTAAGATTTCTGAATTAAGGTTTTTGTCGTTATTGGAGCTGCAACGGTTTGCATCAGCCTAGGGAGTCTCCTAGGAAGAGAGCACATCTCAGGCTAGGTGAAATAGTTAGCCATGATCACTTTGTTTTTCTTTCCATAGTTAAATGTTATCTGGGCATCCTAGCAGCAGAGGACTTGGTTCTCTTTGTGTGCATTGTGAGTGCACTACACCATGTCAAGGCAGCAGGTGCCACCCTGTATACAAAGCTGGTTCAGGGACACAGCCACACGAGAGGCACCATTCACCCCGTGAGCCAATACAACTTGCTTCTCAGCCTGGACACAGTGCGGCATGACAGTGACTGTGTGACCTCCAGCTTCTGAGTTGGCATCACTTGTGCTGCAAAGAAAGATGAAATGGATAGGCTCGAATCCTGATCTGGGAAATGGGAAGACAGCACTGAGGTGCTTTATGACAACCCTGGATCATGGATTTTACTTAGTATGAAATTAGGCGTAACTTATGAGGAACCTTTCTGAGGTGGGGAAGATGAGAAGGCTGTCAAACACCTCAAAGACTCTTCATATGAGCGCTAGCATGATGTGTAAGAATCAATAATAATAAAGAATAAAAATAATAAATAAATAATAAGACTAAATAAAATGTTTACAGATGCTGCAACTATGGCTGCAATGGCTCTAGATAGAATTCTTAATTACTGTCACACCAAGCAGTACATTATTTACCAGACAACTGATTTCACCATATGATTGTCTTGTACATTTTTTCTGTTGTTCTATAAACAGCTTTCAAAAACTACAGCAATTATTTCTCGTCTTCCATATGCATACTACCTTTTGCTTAGCAATGCATTTTTTTTATATTGTTCTAAGTCGAAATGTGAATGTATAATTCCCAATGTAAATAAAAATTCCTAAATATTATTATCTTGGAAATGATGGCAATCCCTTCCTCCCCTTTGTTTTCTCATTGCATTTATTTAGATCCTTCACTGGGAGGGGTCATAGAAGAATAAACTTGAGCAGGTTGTAACTCACTTGTAGCAATTTGCTGAATATTCCCAGTAATGGAGACCAAAAAGTCAAGATGGGAAAGAAAGAAGAGGTCCAACAGTCTGCTGATACAGGTTTTTAATACCTTGGTACCAAAATAAAATCTTTTTTGTCACTATCTAATGTAATGACTTCCCCCACCCCCATGAGAAGTATTTCAATAGACAAAGATTTGGCAAAGGTTATTAGGGAAAAGTAGCTCATCTCAGTATGCACTTAAACTCGTGACTCACCTTAATGCATGTGAAGTCATTCAATGCAGTGCAATCATGTGCTTAAATGATGGCAGGATCAGGGCATCACAAACAGATTCATTATTGCAATAATGAGTTACAGCACAAGGTCTTGTAATGATCAAATTAGCTTTTATTTGCTTTTAGCAGTACACTAACAGACCATTTAAAGAGCAAGGCAGTTTTCTAGACTGAGTAGGAGCATTATAGTGCAGGTTCCTAAATCCAAATATTAAAGATAGTAATAGAAAAGTAACTGCAGAGAAGTTTCTTAGACGAATTGTTCCATAGACATTTACAAAGGTAGAAAGTGATTCCCTAGGAACACAGGAAAACTTTAATCACCTAGGCAGTGTGCTCATAGAAATTCAGTTATTATCTTTGAAAATCTGTGTATAGAGACTTGTCCTGGATGAGAAGTATATGTGTGGCAGGATATGGCCTTATACATTTCCCTCAGAAGAGTAAGGGTGTGGAGTAGTGGTTGGCCAGTGGAAAAAGAGGAATTCTCTCAACTTCTTACAGGGTAGAAAATGTGACCTGGATGAAGGGGCATTATTTCCAGAGCTTAAACAGATCTCAGAACTCAACAAATCCTTTTGCAATCAGAAAATTCACCAGAAAGTTAGTCAGAGCAAAGAAAGCATTTATCTTATAGAAGAAAATCCTTTATATAAAAAGAACTTAAAGCATTTTTACAAGGATTTCTAGACTCAGACCATTAGTGCAAAGCTACCTTTCAACTGGGCATGAGCTTGTTTATAGTAGATTTTAGGTGGCCTTTTGGTAGCAGTTGGGATTTTCAGAATAGGTTCAAACAAACCAGAAAGTATTACAGCAGAAACTTTTGGGACAGAGTCTTCAGGATGTCAAAACCTTTCTGTTTGTGCTAATGAGGCATGGTTCGGTATATACAGAGTATATTAAAAATTAATGTATTTGGAAGAGAAGGACAACAATCTCCATCTTCCATCCAGGACTGGGGATTTTTTGGTTGTGGGTTTTTGTTGTGTTGGGTTTTTGATATTGATTTTTGTTTTTTTCCCCATGAACATTTCTACCCAAAAGGAATATTTTTGTGCATATAATAAGAACACATTTGTCTAGCTTTGAGTGTAACCTAGAATATCTGCATGTGGGTGCACATGTAAGTCTGTGTTTCCAAATGAATCTACCTTAAGAAAAAGACAGATGAGGAACAAGGCAGATGGCATTCTGGCAAAAATCTTTGCGGTGCTATCCAATGTGGGACCTCAGTCTCACCAAACTCTTCTGAAATAAAAATTCCCAAAAGACAGCATTCATTTTTTTATATTGCCATTAAAGGGAAATGTGTTCAGTGATACTGCATCAACAGGGAGCTGCCTGGAGCCTTGGCAGAGCAATAACCTCCTCAATGCTTGTTGGTTGAGAAACTTCAGAGAAGGTGACATCAGTAATGTTGTTGCTGTAGTTGTGCTTATGCTGCCCAGGGCAACAACATGACAAAAATGTCAAATTTTAAAATGCTACATGAGAAGAAAGCAATGGAGGAAAAGAGTAAAGATCAATATCATCTGGTGATCTTGAAAAAGGAATAAATCACCATAAGATTACCTGCAGAAGTTGCCAAGCTGAAGCTCTGTGTGCAGAGAAGCTTTCTGAGGGACTTTCTATGTGATGGCAAATGCTCCAGAGCATGGCTAAGGTTCACACTAAAATATTATAATGAAGAACAAGCTTTTCTCTTCTTTAAACTTATATATTTGAAGCAACATATCAGCTACTGTACTGTGTGTAATATTAGCTCCATAACACATTATCTGTTTTTGTCATGTTTTAAGAGTCTAAGAGGGGAAAAATGCACTTACATTAAACAACAATTTTCATTAAGAAAAATAAAACCTACTGATGTGTTAACTTAGAAAAATTAAGTCACAGCAAAATTTCTGTCACCACAAATTGAAATTTCTCCTTGTTTCTGCTACAAGGGAGGTCTCTGAATATAGATTTAGGTGCAAAAACATGCCTCTGCAGCTCCTACTTCACAGGAGCTGTATGTATTTTAGTCATCAGTATGTCTCATTTTAAAGAATTCACTGAAGTTGAGCAATGTAAAAAGTCAAGAAAAATCCCAGGTATGCAGGAACATACCTCTGACTAATGGAAACACCATTTTAAAAACATTCAGAGAATAGAAGATAACTCTTTAATTAGTATTCTAGTCTTCCTCTTTTCCCCACTCTCTATTTTCAGGTGCCTGCAGTCATTCAGGTAAAGCCTCTTTGATAATTCCTTCCTTTCTCAAGTGGTAAGATGGATATGCTTGTGTTACAGAAGATGAGAGCAGGATGTGAACGATGATTTATTTTTCCTTTGGACAGCGTATGCATCATCCTTTCCATTAACTCTAAAGGAATGACCAGATCTGCAATTGTTTTTTGACACAGTCTGGGATTCATCTCATCTAACCTTGCTGTCCTGAGACGAGTAGTTAGTTCATCTGGGCTTCCTCTGCAGCTTCCTTTTCAAAAGGCACTCACCCTGCTTCTTATAGACAGCTACTGCAGGTGATTGTCTCTGTGCACTGACTACAGAGTGACTCTACATAGCTCATTTTCAGACTGCTGCAGCAGGCTGAGATTAAATCCCACTCAAAATTTCCAAACAGGTACCTCAAAGAAATTTTCAAAAGAAATTCCCTAATTTGTGCTGCTGGCAGATTCATGTGTATCAGAGCTTCTGAAAATGTAACTAGGCACATGAATACAACTTCAGGCACTTCAACACCATTGAAAGTCAGACCTACATAGGCAATGACCTCTATTAAACCAAAGTCTTAATCATTCGGTGCAACTCTCATGCTATGGCAACAATCCATCCTTTAAGCAGCATTTGGTAACAAAGCAGATCATGTGCATCAACAATATCTTGTAACCTTATTAACTCTGATATAATGGACTTGTCTCTACTGTATTTCTAAGCTTATTGAAATGGACTGTAATTAGCACTTCTTTTTTTTACACAAGTCTCTTGACCCCAAGAGCCAGCTCTTACACCACAGCTAATAACCACTGCAGGTGATCAAAGCCTCAGATGAGGATGGACTCAGACAAAAGGGTTTGCCCATGCAGACCTGGAAGCCAAACTTCAGTTTATTTCTAGAGTTCAAGCAGGAGTCATGAAAACTACTACTTCAGGGAAAAAACAAAACAAACAAAAAAAAACAAACCCCCCAAAAAAAAAGCACTTTTGAGGAAAAGCAGTATTTATCTTGCTTTACCTCACAATGTTCTGCCTAAATGTTTTATGTCTGAACATGCTCATTAAAGAGAAGTTCAGTGTCCTTATGAGCCCTGATCAGAACAGAAGCTCTGGTAAACACTGTTGATGCCTAATGCTTCTTGCACTCATCAGTCTTTTCTAGTAAATAAGATCAGGAAACACTTCTGTTTTGTCCTTAAAGCTAGTTTGTTGTTATCATTATTATTTCAAGCTTAGAAGATGATCTAGTGTATGTGGATTCTGTTTTTTGTCAAGCAAAATCCAAGCTGAAATTCCCCCCCCACCAACAATAACCAGGCTAGCTCAGTCTGGAAGCAAATGAAAAGCTGTATTTACAAGCAGAGTCTAAAATCTACAGTGAAATGCAATGAATATGTACAAATATACAAAATTCACAACATTTACAAATATATACAATCAACAGAAAAAGCACAATCGATCTCCCTTTGCTTCCCCCCAAGGGGACCCTCCCAAAGGGGCCTCCCTCTCCCAGGAGCTTCCCCCCCAGACCCCCCTGGACAGAGAAGCAGAGTTAGTTAAGCAGAAAGTTGTTAACTTAGCTGCCAAGGTCAGTGTGTTATCTTCAGCCAGAAGAGAAGAAGAAAACAGCAGCCAGACAGCCCAGCAACTGCCCCCACTGCCGAACGCAGAATGTGCCGAATGCCTACTTTGTTTTGGGTAATAGTTCTTAAACATTTCTATCTATCCAATGGAAGTGTTTAGAACAATCAGTATTTTGCTTTCTTACACCCAATAGTGACTTATTTACATTCTTTCACTTTCTCTGTTTTGAACTTTGCAAGGAAAAATTAAAAAGACAGTTTCAAACCATCACAGTCCACCCCTTCTAAACAATTCCATTGGCTGCTACTATCATTTATCTAATCTAAAATAATATCTACAACAATAGGTGAATAAAGACCATAGTCCATTCCGGCTATTTCAGATGTAGATGATTCAAAAGAGTCAAATCCCATGAAAAACAGCAAACTCTCTCAGACGCTTGATTCCCTCAGCTATTGTGGTCCAAGGCTTAGGGTTCCATGGTAAATCATCTCTGCTGGGGTACCTCAGCGAGACTGCCAGTAGGAGGCGTGCCCACAGAGAAACTTTACCAATGCACTTGCCTAGATGCCTGTCTATGCCTGTATCCTTTGAGAGCATCCCCAACTGAGAGGCCGACTTGTCACCTACCACCAATGCTGGGGCTCCCATATCAAAACACCTGGCTAGCCAAGACAGGACTGGCTCATTATCTTCTCTGATGTAATCCTTCCTCACATGTCTAATTTCCTGTCTGGGTGCATTAGCTGACTGTATGTCATCCTCATCATCATCATCATCATCATCATCCTGAGGTCGCTGTCCCCATAATCCTATTTTAATCCTCCGTTGAATTTCTTTGAGTTCAGAGGCACTACCAGCAGTTGCTAATCTACCAGGGTCTACATCCTGACCTACATTTCCATCATCCATGTGGGGTCTCAAGAGGTCTACCAGAGTTTTAAGGCTAACCCTCTCTTCCTCATCAGAAGGATCTTTCTTAACAGAGGGACCCTGAGTAGAAGGACCCTCATCTCCATCTGCACCATCTCCTGCAGCATCTGCATCTCCTCCTGCAGCTCCTTTGCGCTTTCTGGTGATAGTGGCAACCAAATTTACTGGCTTGGTTTTCACATTCACAGCAGAGTTGGAAGAGCAAGTAGCCTTATGTCTTTCTTGACACAGTGCTATCAGTAGCCATATGATTATTCCAAGAAGCAACAAATTTACGATTAAGGCTAGTACAAGATATCTAGGGTACCACTGGTTACAAAGACCCTCTGTAGTTGTAAGAGGAGTAACAAACTCATATGTGTCTGCTAGCAGATCCATAGTTGAGTTACCATAGCTTCTTAGCCCAATAAGACCATAACAGAATTCACCAACATTCAGTAACTTGTTCTTAACCCAAAGAAATGACTTATATGCCACATATCTCACAATCTTGTCTATCATGCAGGAAACAGCCCATCTGTAGACAATCACACTGATAACAGAGGAAATAAAATTACTCAAAATCCAAAACAGCTTCATTTTGCTTCCTAATCTGAGCAGAAATAAATCAAACAAGCAATCGAGCCCCACGTTGGGCGCCAAAAATAAAAAGTGTGTCGGTGTGAGCTGAAATTCCCCCCCCACCAACAATAACCAGGCTAGCTCAGTCTGGAAGCAAATGAAAAGCTGTATTTACAAGCAGAGTCTAAAATCTACAGTGAAATGCAATGAATATGTACAAATATACAAAATTCACAACATTTACAAATATATACAATCAACAGAAAAAGCACAATCGATCTCCCTTTGCTTCCCCCCAAGGGGACCCTCCCAAAGGGGCCTCCCTCTCCCAGGAGCTTCCCCCCCAGACCCCCCTGGACAGAGAAGCAGAGTTAGTTAAGCAGAAAGTTGTTAACTTAGCTGCCAAGGTCAGTGTGTTATCTTCAGCCAGAAGAGAAGAAGAAAACAGCAGCCAGACAGCCCAGCAACTGCCCCCACTGCCGAACGCAGAATGTGCAGAGTGCCTACTTTGTTTTGGGTAATAGTTCTTAAACATTTCTATCTATCCAATGGAAGTGTTTAGAACAATCAGTATTTTGCTTTCTTACACCCAATAGTGACTTATTTACATTCTTTCACTTTCTCTGTTCTGAACTTTGCAAGGAAAAATTAAAAAGACAGTTTCAAACCACCACACCTGCACAATGCTCCCTGGAGAGGAAGGCTGATGCAGAGATGGTTAAAGCACTGCTGAGACAGCTGGGAAAGCTGAGCCTTGTTTGTACTGTGTGTGCCTCCAGCTTAGCCTGAGGTTACCCTCCTGACTTTTCAATGCCCAGTCTGTTGTAGTTGTCTGGGCATTTTCAACAGTGCCTGGAAAGAGATGAGCAGAATAAAATGTAGTCTGCAGGTCCCCACTCTCCCTTTACTCCAGAGGTAGCCCACCGATTACCTTCAGATGTTACCTACACTATCATGGTGAAACTGTGTTACAGAATGATTTTTATCTTTCTTCCACATTACAATTAAATAGTATTTCACCATGGCGGTAAAACCAGACAGACACACAGGAAGACTCTAAAACCAAACCAAACCAAATAAAAAATTAAACCCCCACCAAACAAAAAACCCCAGAAGTGTATGAAGAAGGTTAATAAAATCATTTCCAAGTTAAAGCTCAAAGAGCTTTTAACGTAAGCATATTATTGTCAACAGCAGCATCTCTATTGGGCTTGTTCCCATACCTAAACATTCCTATTTCTGTCATTTCTCAGGGTTGTCATATTCACTACCTTGACAGTACAAACACTGTGCTGTAAAATCTGTCAAAGGGGCTAGCTGATTTCCTACATCTTCTGACACTTGCAGGTCTTTAATATCAGGCTGTCACAGAACACCTAAGAGAAAGGCAGGTGCTTCCCCATTCAGTGCTGTTACTGTGGCTACCATCACACATACTTTACTCATTAGCCTTATAGTACTGTGAAATCCTGACTTTTATGCCTTTGGAGTCCCATGCTAGAAAATGCTGCTCGCATAAATCTATCGTAGGGCTTTGCTGGCTTACTTACCCATGGACTTCTACACATGAAATGAAGCCTCTACATTGTACAAAGCCTATATAATTTTTTCTTAAACTTTCTTCTGTAACTTTTTTTTTTTTTTTTTTTTTAGGAAGGATCTGTAGTAGGTGTAGCAATTATTCAGTGACAGTCGTAGGTGAAACTTGGTTGTTTAAAATAGACCTCTGTGTGCCAGGACCATTTTGTCTTTAGGTATACTAATAAAGGAAATGAGCTTGGTAGGCAGTAAGTTTTCCATAATGCAAAACTCATTTGATTCAATATTGGAATGAAACCAAGAGAGGAAGAATGAGAGTAAGTCTGATCAGAAGAGTCAATGTCCTTTAGGTGTTTGTGTCACTCCACAAGGAAGATAGTGGCTGTACTCCTGCTCCTGTTCTGCTGTTGTCCCCTAGTGACACTGAACAAACTAATTCCTGAGCTAATAATTATCCTGGCATAGGGGTTTTGAATCTCTCTTGTTTTATCATCCCACTGCATATAAAAAAAATAATATTTAAAAGCTTGCAAGAAAGATTTTATAGCCCTCAGATCAAGGTGCTGCCCTGAGACAGAGTAGTCTCTTCTATTACTAGCAATCAAATTAATCACACAGTGTGGCATGGCTCCATAGAAACCAGGATTTAAGAAAACCCTTTGCAAGAACTAAGTGTGGATAGGCAAAACACATGCATCCAGGTGCCATGAGTCAGGTAAGCTGCCAAAAAACATATGTGGACTTTTATGTAGCTTTAAACATCTGTATTGATGCTCCAAGAGTTTCTATTTACAGAGAAGGGAACAAAAATTTAGGTCTTTAGTACTTTAATTGCCAAAGAACATTCGCTGCAGGAACCTAATAACTTTTCTGTGCACAGATCCATGAACACACTACAAGAACATTAGTGGAGGATCAACAGATTTGCGGCTGAGGCAGAGACAGGACACGTTTGGAGATCACTTCCAATAACTGTGTTGCTCCCTGACAGTACATGTCATTTATTTCCCCATCTGCAATAGGAAGCAGTAACAGTACTTTGTTCAGCTTATCTCCTTAGATCAGCTGGGGCAGGAGCTTTTGCAACTCACCTAGTGGAGCCCACAGGCATTATTATTAGGAAAAAAAAAAAGAAAAAGATAAATAATAACAAAAGTGTTTACTGCTCAACAGCAGGTCTCCTGACAACATGTGCACACAAAGCAGCATTGAACCATGGGAGATAGGACTCAGTGTCACTTCCTTGGGCTGCTCCACTCCTATCAGCTGCCAAATTACTCTTACCTCTCATCAAGCAATGGCTAAATACTGTAAGCAAATGGAGTCCGGCTGCTGTTGCTCACAGTAATAAATGCTGCTGTCAAGTATAACAAATGTTTTATGTCATAACTGCATTTATGACACCCACACTGAACCACTGGATAGCATCCAATAAAAATCTGTGGTGAAGTAATGGGATGTAGCTGGAGAGTGTTGAAGAAGAATCCTGAGTTAATGTAGTTCTTATAGTTTTGGGTATACACAAAATATCTTGTAATACAAGCTAAATACAGCTAAGTGATAGTTAAAAAATAGACAAGCTCACTGAAGGATACATTAGACGTTTTGCAGATTTATGGTACTTCAGATGCTGCTCCTTGCAATGCTCCTTGCCAAAGGTTTAAGTGGGGTTAACACTTTTGACTGTTTTGGGGTATTGCCTGTGCTTTAAGTGCATGAAAGATATTGTTTTTCCCTTCTCCTGAACTCACTGGTGCATTACTGCTTTTTTTTTTTCATGGCCAAAAAAATATTTTTCATTTGTTAATGGATTATTCATCCTTTACCTGAGAAGTCAGCATAGGTGAAGTCTGAATGAGCTTGTCTCAGGCCCTACAAACTCCTCTTTCCAGTCTAAGTACCTGATGTGTAATAGTTTCGGAAATGAAAATGTCCTACTAGACCCAAGTAATCTCGCATATATCAGGTTAAGATACAAGATGTGCCTTAAACTATGTTCCTATTTCTTGAACTTTCAATATTACTGATTGCTTAGAGATGTTAATTATTTGCAGAGCCAGTGCCACACTGAAATTACGGAGGTAGGGCTCTGTAAATCCAATCCGTCCCTTTCCTGCAGCTGAATAAGCATGGGTAGTTTAAATTATTTCATTAAATCCAGGTTTCCTAAGCAACCCTGTCAAATAGATACATCCACCTTCCATTTACTGGATGGCTTCAGCTAATATTTAGGCTGTCGTGGTCTCCAAAAGAGGGAAGGTCCACTATTGTATTGTCTTTTCTCACTGCTTTTTCTGCTTTTGTATTCTGGCAAACCTGCAGTGATATGAGGCAATTCTAGCTTGTAAGATATTTGAAGGACTGAATGCAGGTCCCAGTCTATATCTTTCATATGTAAATATGCAATTTTCTGCAACCTTCCTATCCTTCCAGTTTACCAAAAAAGGCTCCCTCTTTGAAAATATATGCTGTACTCTAATAGCTCTTTTCCTTCTCCAGCAATAATTTTCCTTCTTCCTGTAGTAAAGCTCTACGGCTGGTGTTTTTCTCAGTGTGTCTTGATTCTTCTGCATCCTCATCATCTTCCGCATGAGTCCAGTTCTTTTCTCCATAATCCTTATTCTTCATCTTCTCACCTAGTCCTAAATTTGTCCCACTGCAATTAATGGTTTCCAGTTACCCACCCATCATTCTATTCATCAGGCTAAAACACATCCTTTTCACTCTTTCAGCCCCTCTACAAAACCTGCTCTTTTTCTGACACACTTCCCACTCGAACCATTGGTTTCTTGTTATTGCTCATTTAGCTTGCCAACCAGCTAAGCTTCTGTAACCTCATGGATTACTAAATCACCTAAATGACTATTCTGATAGGACAAAAAATGACCTACAGAAAATCACTTATAAATTCTGCTGCTCCATGCAAATGCTGCTTTAAATGCCTCTATATTATTCTTAATTGGGAAGCTGTTTATTAATATCATACTGACATAGTTCTTTGTGGAAGCAGAGCTATTACAATGCCCAGTTTTCATTGTCAAAGCACAAATCTTAGACTTGCAATGCCATGGGATGGAACACAGACCTGGGTACCAGTACAAGAAAAGCTTAGGCTATACTGTGGGAGAGAGCGAGTCTGCCATGCCCAGCCAAAGAAACCAACAGCCTTTGTCTTTTTAATTAATTTATACACAAGGCTTCTAAACATTCTCCTCTGGTAAACCATAAAGAATGATCTTAGGCCAGAATCCCAGAAACTTATTTTCTGGACAAGGAATCTGTGGGCTAGGTTGTGTTCTTTCATTGGAAGAGCTTTTGTTTTAAATACTCCACCGTACTTCCATGATTCCATTCCCAGGGATGAAGATTTCTTTCATCGGGATTCCCCAGGTGAAAGATTCCATAATGCAGTTCACATTTGTTATTAACTTTTAATAACCTCCATAATTAAATTAATCTGACATTTCCATGTGATAATGCTTTATTGTGTTTATTCTTTCTTCCTACTGCAATTGAGTCTTCAGATCTGCTGCCTTTGAGTTAAAGCTGCAGATTCATGTGGCTTCATTAAATTCCGTTTGTTCTAAAACAGTTCACACATGTTTGTAGATTTTCTCAAAAGCTTGAGTTGCTCAGGATTGAGATTTTGATCACAGCAAATACTGAAGGGAAAAAAGAGGCTCCACTTTCATATTCAAACAAGTCCTTTATATATGTCTCCGATGGTTTGATTCAGATTCAGCTTCTGTTTTCCTTATGCAATTGCCAGGGAGTTGGTTTGGTTTCACTGGACCTTTAGCAACATAACCAAAGCAGCCATGCCAGGCTGCACTTTTGAACAGAACCTGTTCCCAAAATTGTTTTTCTGTAATTGAAAAATGTCTTTCAAATGGAACCACTTAGCGTAGCTCTGAACTATATCCAGAGTGGTCATAAACTGCTGCTCACAGGCTAAAGGCCAAGATTTTAGCTTCAGATATAAATGCAATAGCAGATGCCAATACTGCACTGGATTCTGGCCTGATAATCTTGATTTTAAAGCATTTGTTTCTTTCTTCGCATTTTTGCTTGTAAAACCAAGGAGTGTGTTTAAAGCAGAACTCAGATGAAATATTCTTTAGGAAAACTCATCATGAAAACCCTATCCAACCCAGGATTCTGTTCTGCCTTAATCTTGCCATAACTGAAAGAGCTTCTAATGGAAGCTTGTCTGGACTCCCTTACTCTTTATGAGCAACAAATAGGTCAAGAGCTTTAGCAATAGCGTCAATTCCTTCCATCAAAACATCTCAGCTACATACAATTTCACCACTTCTTCCCTGACAGCTCCAGTGAATCTCCTTTAGCTGCTTCTCACAATGTCATCCCTAATACCAACTACTGTCATTCTGCTTTCCCCATAGCAAAATACTGCCTCTGAGATCGTCATTGTTAACTATTGTCAGTGGCCTCCATTTCTTAACTACACCAGTTCAGACTTTTCTTCACAGATCTCATTCATTTAGTTTTTTCACAACTCCCTCAGTTCCTCCTGTTGAGCTTTCAATATCTCATTTGCCTGATTCACCCAGCAGTCTTTATGTCAAGAAGTTCCACAGTTCGAATAACTTACTGGCACTTTCTTCAAAACAGAGGTCTTGAATAAGATCAATTTAAGCCACTGATGTCAAATTACCTTAATCTGAAAGCTGTTCAGCACAGTTCCTTCTGCTTCAGCAAAAACACCTGTTCTTTAACATTCTTCATGCTTTTGGTAATGGCTGTTGAGAGAACAGCCTTTCACAAGACTCACTGCAAATTCAGAAGTCTGAACAGGGGCAGACACTGAGAATGACTTAAGAGATAGAAATGTGTCAGCAATAAATCAAGAATGCAGGGAAGAGTATAAAATTGCTTCCTGTATTGTATCTACCAGTTTATTCTTGGTTTACTCCAACATCAAAACCACATGTCTATAGACAGCAACCACGCCATCTCTTTTGCCTTTAGTCCATTCTAATTATCAGGGTATAGCCTGGGTTTTCAGAATGACTTACAGCACCAAAGTCTCAACTTCTGTTGGAAGTTATTTTGATTTGGCATCCAGCTCTCAATTATATTTCTGGTTACTATCCTTGGTATAGTAAGAATGAACTTCCTCAATTCCAGCACAAGTGATGCTGTCTCCAAAAGATGTACCACTGGCCATGCCATAGATATCAAGCAAAATAAGGATTTGGGTAGCAATCATTTAGCAAAGAAATAGGAGTTTCTAAAGGGACCCAGCCTAAGGAAAAATCTAGTTCCTGCATTTGCTGCAGCTGTTCCTGAGCTAATGTGTCTGGGATAACAAGAATGAGAATTCCAGTGGACAGGTGGTAATGACTAGAACTAATTTGATATTATCTGTTTCTCTGTCCCTGACAGTGGAATATTTTGTTCCTTACAATTTTGGTTTTGCACCACAATAAGTCATGGGTAATTTACTGATTAAATCTGAGGTTCTAAAGACATCAAGTAATTGTAATAACTAGTATTAGAAAATCACTTAACTCTTTGAATCTACTGATTAACATATAATTTATGTGATTTTGTTGTTATAAATACTGTTTAATTTAAAGATAATCTTCTAATCCACTGTATTAAAAAGCAATTATGGCAAGAGTGCATTAACTAGGAGCTACTTACATATCCCAGAGACAAAACACATCCAGGACTTTATTAGAACACATTCATGTGGATGTGACTGAACAACTGGGGAGGGTACCAGTTAATCCACTTAATTATTTAATGCAATGAGATTTAATTTGCTAATGAAATTCACAAAGTTGGATACTAAAAACATGCTGGCTTGCGAACGCCCACCACAGTGCTCACTGTCATGCAGATACATGTCCCTTCATTTGCAAAGGTGGTCTTGTGGTGGTGAATTGGTTATGTGCAGCAGCAATCTTGAGAAAAGATGTTCAGATGGCCTTTTAGTGGAATCTATAAACTGAGATGTTGGGTGAATAAATAGCAACCAAGTCATCCTCTGCACAATACCAACAAAGCTTCTGTAGGTGTCTCCTGGCCTGTGTGATATACAATGACACTTTTCAGGAAATTCAGAATCATTAAGTCTGAAGTTTAAGACCAAATTGTAGAATCCCCTCTAAATTAAAGAAATCAGGGGAAAAGAAAAGAAGCCCACACAGACCAAATTCCATCATTTTGGATGCTAAAGAGAGATTCTGCTTAAAAATTAGAGTCACATTTTTCCTTAGTACCTCAATATCCATAATTCAAATACTTAAATTAGTGAAAAGAGCTCAGTATTGGATCTGAATTAACAGAAGAAGGATCTGAATCTGTTCCTCATAATATTAAATCATGCCGGGAAACGGCTTTTTTAAATTCTCTTAGTGCTGCATGGATCAGTTCTCATCACACTGCCTGCCTCAACAGGATGCAAAGAGTAAAACTTTAATTCCACTGAAAGGCTTGGTCATATTACAAATGGTTAGCAACCTCCACTGCCTGTATGTGCAATTCATATACCCATTTGTCTTCTGCACAACTATATTTCCATCTTATTTTCATTAGTAACTTGTACTGTGTTTGGATTAATTATTCAATGAAAAATAGTATCATTATATATGGCAAAGATGAAAAGCTTGCAAATGGAGAAGTATAATTCCCTCACTGAGGACATTATACTCTCTGCCTCTCAAAGCGTATTATAAATCCAGACATGCTCAAGCATTGAAATTCTTCATCTGCATCTCAGCTAGGTAAAACAGTGTTGCCTTTTTGGTATCTTCAAGCTGCAAGATTTAAGTGGTCTGAAAACAGAATGTGGCCCCAGTAGCTTTATGTTATTTATTGATATTAGCTCTGTATCACTAATCTGCCCTATGGAAAAGGAGATGTTTCCTTGTTTCTAAGTCAGATTTATGTGGAGAGCTGACTTTTTAATGTATAAAAGCTTGGCCTAATTTTGAAGTATGGCAATAATTAAAAGAAATCAAGTCTGAGTAATTTGGTTGATGTATACTAATGATTGCTTCTAAAATTTCAGCTCACTGTGGTGTGGGTTTTGTTTTTTTTTTTGTTCAGCTTGGTTTTTGGTGAAGGCAAGTATAGAAACTCCATGAATCATTGGGTCAGGGAGTAAAGATGAACTAAATAAAGTTCTCTTGGTAGCTGGAATATGTCACAGAGAAAGAAAAACAAAAGATACAAACTGGCAGTCACTCCAGATCATCTGTGGGGGACAGTGTGGTGGGGTGGGCTGGGCATCCCCCAGAGACGAGGGATCGTTGTCACTGTATTAGATCTCTAGAGTGAAGTGAGAAACTGCATTTTTGATGATTGATACTAGTCACTAGAAAAAGTAGCTAAGTAGTGTCAGGGAAGAGT
The DNA here is from genome assembly GCF_027791375.1 of Indicator indicator. Taxonomy (NCBI): domain Eukaryota; kingdom Metazoa; phylum Chordata; class Aves; order Piciformes; family Indicatoridae; genus Indicator; species Indicator indicator. The sequence continues at coordinate 9,894,762 of NC_072014.1, read as the reverse complement.
TAGAAAAAATGACTTCCCAAGTAAGGGTGAGGCTGTTCTCTGTGGTGACAAGGGACTGCGGACACAGACCAGAACACATGAGATTCCACATTCACTTTGAGCATGGCAGAGCACTGGAACAGGCTGCTCAGAGAGGTTGTGGAGTCTCTATCTCTGGAGACATTCCAAACCCACCTGGATGTGTTCCTGTGTGGTTTTCTCTAGGTGATCCTGCTCTAGCAGGGGGGGTTGGACTAGAAGATCATCAGAGGTCCTTTCCAACCCCTCCATTCTGTTATTCTGCAATACCTTAAGGTGACCCATGAATCATCTTGTATGTTCTTGATATCACTCCACTATTCAGCATTCCCATTTCCCTCCCATCTATTCTGTGATCTCAAGACAAAACAAAACATAGACAATGTTGTGAACACATCTGATTTGCTTAAAGCACCAAGATTTTCTCATCCTGTTTGTATGTGGCTGAACTTTATGAGCTGTATTTATATTGCCTAGTTTGCACAGTCTGGAGCCAGCCTGGATGTTTTTAAGTGAGAGTTATTCATTTAGCAGGAACAGGTAATTCACTATCTGAATTGTTTAGGCAAATGCCCTGTACTAGCAACACTTCTGCTTCTTATGTGCTTATAGAGCTTATCTATTACTCTGGCACACCTAGAATCTTTTACTGCATTCTCACAGCTAGAAACCTACAGCTTGATTCAAAAATTATGACATCAGAGGCAAAAGTATCAGCATCATCTAGTCCTGACAGTCATCTCTCTCTGTTTCCACTACTGTTAAGCTCCACATTTCTGATCTCAGGGACCTGACAGAGAATAAATACATGTTTTGTATTTGATTTATTTCTATATTATTAAATCTTGTTTGTGCTTCACCCAGGTATTGTGTAACAATGTGAACTTATTTCACGCCACAATGGATCATGTAATCCAAAGTCATTATTCCCATTGGAAATTTTGCAGTTGCTTGCAGGCTTGGGAGCCTGTGATATTTCCGACTCAAGATCCTGTGATGGGAATGAAACTCACAGTAAGTTGGTAATTACATTGGGTCCTATACTGTGAAGATACAGGCACTCAGAGGCAGGAGTGTCAATATTCTGTGTTTATATTTTTGGAAGATAGGAGAAATTCAATTTTATTCAGCTATCTCTCAGTGACTTTCTGAAACTATGTATCAGCAGAACTTTTTTTCACTTTTTATTTTAAAGATAAATTGCTCAGCATACCATCAAGGATACTTAGAATTTAAGAATAGAATCTATTAGTCTGTCACTTTTCCAGAGACACAGACCTTGAAGAGTCTGAAGAAGTAGTCTTTATGTGACAGCATAATAAGGATGTCAGGCCCCCTCTCTCCTCCCCCAATCTTTTTAAACATTTTCTCCAGCAGGGAAAATTAATACACTTCAAAAGTTATAATGTGCTGGAAAACATACATCAGCCATCAGCATGATTTTCTAAAATGGAGCAGTGTGGAAACCACATTCTTAATAAACTTTCCTAAACCAGCTCTCTTCCATCTTCTGGAAAAAAAAAAAAGAAAAAAAAAAAAGGCATTTCATAATGCTTTTACTATGTAGCATTATATTTGCTAGTGCAGTGTGGAATATTTTTCTTCTTATGTTATTAAATTTCAAAGACATACTCCTTAGGGCTTGTCTTAAGTCTGTCATCTGTACTGCTAGTGAAGACTCTTAACACTTGGACAGCTCCATCCCTCCCCTTGGATCCCACCAGCAAATCAATCAAAATGGCATCACCTCTCTTTAATGCAGCCTTTCAGCAGCATGCCAGAAAATGTTTATATTTCATCACCGCTTAGCTGGCTTTTGTCATCACTTGAGAGTTGTCTGTATCACTTAGCAAGAAAGGGAGGCACACAAAGGAGTTATCTCCTTAGTGTCAGAGGAAGCGCAATTATGTTATTTGATCACAGTGAAAAGAGTGGCTGGTATCTCACAAAGGATGGAAAACAGAAAAGGAGTTGGGGAATTAAACTAATGCAAAATAATAAGAGGAGGAAAGAAAAGAGAACAAATAAAGAGAAAAAGGAAATTAATGTAGCTAACAGGAAAATGATAAAGGATTAAGGAATATGAATCAAGAAAATACTGTGTCAATAGGAAAAGCAAACAGGCAAGAAAAAATAGAGATAAAAGGAAACAAAATGAAACAAATCCAGCAGTTTCAACTTTAAAATAATAAGCAAGATGTCATTACTGATGTTCTCCTCCCTGCCAGAACCTTCTATACTGTTTCTGAGTTGTGTGCAGAGCTATATATGCATTATTGCCCATCAGTGGAAACCAAATGGCAAACACCAGTTCAGAAAGACAAGTGTGCCATTTTCTGACTTGCTGAAGAGGAGAAGCTTCACTTTCTGGTACTTCTAAGGACCTCATCAGAAGTTAAAGGCACAGAGCAAGCTTAAAGTAGATTTCTTGACAATGATTCATGTCATCAAAAAGGAAAATATTCAAAGTACTTAGATGTTTGTGCCACTGACCTGCCTGTGTCCAGGGAAACACTCAGACTCTACAGAGAAAATCAGTTCCCCTGAAGCTAATGTGATGGAGAATCAGAAACTAGTTAAGAAATCCATGAGCAATCCAAGAATTAAAAGGGAGACTTGCCATGAAAGGGCCAAAAGCAAAGCATGAGTCTTGCAAGTGAAATGGGAATATCTAAAGTGATGAAACAAATAGGTCAAATATGAGTTTACAATATCCTTAAACCAACGCAACAAAACAGGACAATTACAGCCTCTACTAAGGAGTTTAAAATCTCTCAGAATACAGATGAATTAGGCCAAGTAGATCCAGAAGCATCTTTTTTGGAAAAATTAAGAGTATCGAATGGTGGATCCCATTGGCTGAATGCAGAGCTGTATCTTGTATGTATTTCAGAAGAACTGGTAGGTGAATGAAAAAACAAATGCTGCTTTTGCATGATGAGGAGGCAACTGGTAGTTGGTAGGAGCTTAAAGTGCTGTATGTTTCCTCATTAGCTCCCTTAAAAATAAAGCAAACAGAGATGAGAGATGATGAAGTCCCTATCATTGAGCAATAGTTTTTGCTACACAAACCATACTGTTTTCTGTTTAGAGGAGGCAGTGTTGTTATATCATTAAAGGAATTGCTGACAGCTTCTCTTACGAACGGTCCCAAATGTGCCTCCTACCATCTGCGATGGGCGAAAGATAGCAGCAGGCAATGATCTGCACTGAAGCTGGCTTTCCTGACTAGTACTTAATGAAAAGGCAGAATTTTTTGAAGAACAGATGAGTTTCTTACTGGCCCTTAAGAATACTCTTGATATGACCCATCTGCTTTGTAAAATATGGTAATTCTGCAGGGAAGAGCCATTATTATCAGGATTAAGTATATGGTTTTTCTTTATGAATGTATTTTCAGTACAAACAAGTTTGGTGGGAGTTGCCTATTATATTGGGACAGCAAACCACAACTAGGAGGCCTGGCACCCTTCAGAGAAGTGGATCAGGTTTCAGATATTTTTCTGTTTGCAATAGGCTACAGTCTGTGTTCATGCCCATTAAGCGCTTTTCTAGGATACCAGGCATCTGCATAGCCCCAAACTGTTGTGCCAGGAGATACCAGGACTGCTCTCTCCCTCAACCTTTGACATAGCTGCAGGGCTGATGTTAAAATTTTCATTAATTTACTTTTATTATGTTAGTCAGCCAAGGTGGGGCTAAGATGGCACCCACAGATTTCTTGCTTCAGCTGTTCAAAAATTTCAAAGACACAACTAGAAAAAATGATCAAAACCCATCCAGAGCAAGCTGCAAAATGGTTTGGGTTTTTTTCATAAATCAGCAGAACCCAGCTAACTCAGTGCTTGATGATTGCCCTGGGCATTTCTGCAAGCACAACGTGGGAGAAAAGCATGTACATGACTGAATTTCACTGACAGGTCAAGTGCCACCAAAGGTGTCTTTGCTGGCAGGCTAGTTAGATCTCCAATTCATCCCACATAATGGACACATACTCTCTTTTGATTCTAAATGGAAATTATAATCAATCTCCGAACAGCAAAATTTCTCAATTTTCTAATTCACAATCTGCTAAATACACAAAATATATTGCACTTTATAATGTTTGTAACGAGGTTCTAATCATGCCAAAAATTGTGTCTTTATAGGAATCTTCAGGCACAGCATTGCAAGCTGACAACTGGATTTGCATCTGCTTTGGCTCTTCTCAGAAAGAGAGTCTTTGAAAGTGATGATGAAGAAAGTTGGCCAATTTTTTTCCTTTCTCATGTAAAGAATGTAAATAAAAATAGTCTCCAGTGTTTGTTTATGATGAAAGGAAAAACCGTCACCGTAGAGTCGAGTACACAAAAGTGAGCTATTGACATTGCATGAGATCATGCCATGACTTGCAGTAGATGGCACTTAAAAGATGGATCTTTTCTTGAATTACACTATGTTACTAATTTCCAAATCAAAAAATAGGTAGCAACACTATGAGAAAACTCCCTCTAAGCTCTGAAGTTTCTGTACTGAGATACACTTGACCACGGAAAGAGCACAAAAGGAACAAGGTGGGTGTGGCATAGGAAAAGCAGCACAGCTATAAATGGTGATTTAGCCCAAAGCTCAGTCTATGGCTCTACTACAGCCTCTGCATATCACATTATTTTAATCATCAGTAATTACTGAGAAACAAAGCAACTCATGGCAAGATAAGAATTAAAGAAACCATTAATAGCATCAGGGAGTTTCTATTAAGATTGGATTTAAGAGGGACATTATTTTTAATATTGCCAGCATAAAATATAATTTACTGCAACAGAGCTCAGCTTTTATTTAGGCAGTCAGAAAATAAATAAACAAAAAAAAATTAAAATTGTCAATATTTGTATTTATTCTGCTGCTGAATTTATTTAAGAGTGTTCATGCTGAGTACATCTTAGCTGGGGCAGATCACTGGCTTCAGAATTTTGGCATCATGACAAGATGTCTTATATTGTACCAGAAGGATCCCTGAGCTTAGAACCTCATCTCAGGGTTTCAGTGATGAAAAGATGTCAATCCATGCTACGTCTACATACAGATATGTTCAGTTCATCTGTCAGTACATTTGTGCTGATTTACAGCAGTGTCAAATCAGTGTAGCACCTCTCTAACAAGGGGGGAGACTAGAGACCTGAGCTCACACTCTTTTATGCATCTCAGTTGTCATCTGGAACCTCCCAGACATGAAACAGAAAGCCAAGGGTTTCCTCCTGAGAGAAAAAAAAGGTGAACTATCACTGCATGTTAGTGATTTGCTAGATACTCCTTACAAGCACCAGAAGTCAAGGAGGAGATAAGAAAAAGAAGAGATCAAAATAGTGCATATTCTCATTCATTTACGTTAAGTAACTTTGTATCAGAGTACAAAGTCAGCTTCAGAACAGTTGAGAAAAAATGACTGGAAGGCAGATTTATTCACAGTTCTCATCTCCTGGTCCTTTTGCATGCAAAATTCCTATTAACTTGTGCATTTGAAACATAGACAGGTTTCTAGACAATTTTGCCCAGGCATCCTCAGTGTATATTCTTTTAGATACCAGAATAAAACCCAGTTGGGAGCCACACACTTCTCTATAAGGACACTTCAAAAATACAATCCAAATTCTCTTTTCAAGATGCTATTTGAAATGTCATGTCTACACTGGGAGAGAGGGAGGTTTTCCAGGCAATTTAGAACTACTATGACTCCGGGTAGATAGAAATCAACCCATCCAAATATTAAATGAAAGAATGGCTGCTGTCCAAAGCAGGGTTTCTGATAGCTGAAGACTGAAGAGGCTGTGGAAGAGCTGTCTTTACAAACAGATTTACGTTCTGTAGTATCCTGGCAGCAGACGCTGCTGTTGCTGACAGGATCTGCAGCACTGGGGATGGATCAGACTGCCTTTCTGTTGTGTCACCAGAGAGACTTGTCAAGTGCTCAAAAGCATCTGCAGGAAGCTGCAAGACAGAAGACTATTTCTTATTCAAACAGGTGTAAACTCCCCACGTGGAGACAGAGAGAAAAACATGGGCTGGGAAGAGCTGTACAGGATAAATAATTAAGAAAGTACAATGCTGGGAAAATGAAGCTTTGGAGAAAGCAACAGAAATTTGTGTGCTCATTGAAATGAGAAATGTGACATTTAAATGACCCAGTAAGTTTCTATGAGGATGGCAAATGTGGTGTTGTAGTGTTTAACGGATTTCAGCCCTCGTACTTCAGGACATAAGGCAGTTGTTACCTGCTTGAGGTTGGCCAGAACCACATACCCCTCCCCATCATGTTTTTGCTCAATTATCCGTTATATGGTTTTTAAACCATTTTCTGTAGCATCTGGTCTTGGCTTCTGTCAAAGGCAAGACACCTTAGCAGCTCCAGATGAAACATTGCTCTGATGTGCTGTGACAGTTTCTGTGCTCCTACAAACGTCCAGATTAAGCTCAATTTTGATTTCAGATAAATGGTTCACTTTACAAAAATAGCTCAGAGAAATACTCAGTAGAAAAAAGGGAGGACAGTAACATGCCCAGAATATTTTGTGACTACAACTAAAATATAACATCAAGGGCTTTGCCTAGAAATGGTTTTAATAAGAATCGTATGAGTAAGAAACCTTACCAGCACAACCATACACTGTAATGTCAGGTAACAATAGATGTTCCCAGTCAATTGACAACCCATCAAACAAGATTGAGAAGATGAGTTTGATGCCTTTTTAGTTGCTCTGATAGTGCACTGGACAGACCTTCTAAAAGGTTAATGTGAACTGCAACAGTTCTTGGTAGTAAGGAAAACATGAACTGGAAAGCCTGGATGAGTGCTAACTTGGTGAGGCTGACAGTACCAAAACAGTTCCTACCATGAATAATAAAAAATTAGCCCTGGGGTTTAAGAAAAGAAAAAAAACAAAAAGGGGGGGGGGTGGGGGGGGTGGAGGGGTGAGGGGCACTGAATGATTTCTGGAAAAGTGAAAACTCTTTTGATTTTAAATCCTTGTAAAGCAAAGTCCAGTTGAAGCTGTCGCCATAATCTGAATGGAACTTTCATTTCAAATCCCTCACAGCCTATAATGTTCTGGTTTTAAAGGTTAAACAAGCTGTAGAAACACAAGTTGATTAACCTCTGTCTTCCCGTCTCCCAAACCCCAAACCAATTAAAACCAAACTAGCTAAACTAGTTGGAGGCCAAATTTAACATGGTAGCTGACAGCTGGTGGAAACACTGATGGAGGAGAAGGAAGATGAAGAAAACAGAATCTCTACCAAACTTGAACATTATCTCTTGGAAGATTTCACCCATCTTAAATGTCAGCCACTAGATAAAAGAATGAGACAGAGACAGAGAGAGAGAGAAGGCATTGTTCTCAGTGAAGAACCCTTTATATACAGGAACACGAGGAAAATATTTTGTTTCCTTCTGTCAGAACAAACAATTCGTAATCCATGATCTTTAAGGTCCCTTCCAACCCAAACCATTCTATGTTTTTATCCATGTGTGAATTGCTAGACAGCAGGTATAAGGAGCCTCAGATTCAGAAAGACAGACCAGATGCATGTAGAGGGAAGAGGAAATATTTCATTATAACATAGTTAAAGGTATATAAATTTTTGGTATAATAATATTTTCATCAGCTTTCAGTGAAAGAATGGCTTCCAAGAAGCAATCCAAATGTGAAAAGTTAAACATGTTCCTTGCAGTACTGAGATAGATCAGGAGGATAGATTACTTATTATTATCGCTTTGGCTCTATTATTAATTGCTTCCCTGACAGGCTGCCACTCTCTTTCTCTTTTATCAGTGTGGCCACTCACTGGTATGCAACCCAACACTTGATTTATGTCTTTTCTAAATTTGCATCACATGAAGCTGAATGACTAGGTGTCAATGTTCTGGAGATCTGGACTTCACATCTATCATCAACTTAACCTGCTTTCCTCTTCTGCAGATAAAAGGCCATGCAATAAGAGAAATGACACAAAATTACTGTCTTTCAACCCCAAGAAGAAATGAAGCTTTTCTCAGAGAGCTTAAGTTTAACATGGCATCATTCCAAGGCAGTTCTTCAGCTCAAGGAGATTCATGGTTTTGTCATCAATAAAGGAAGACAAATTGACCTGCTCATCTGAAATCTTTTATCCCAGTTGCTTTTCCTAATGAATGCATCAGGAATCACAACTCCTTACTGCATAAAAATGAATGACCTCTGCAATATACCTCTAAATTTGAGCAAGAAAGTGCTGGGGCGTTATGCATGATCCAGTTGGATGAAGCTGCTTATCTAGTCTCTAGGCACCTTCAGCACCAAAGTCTAACAGAAAGAAATAACCAGAAACCACAGCCACAATGGGCAAGCCAACAGCATAGGAATGCTCACTGAAAGACCTCAATACCATCTATTCCAGCTGAGAACTGTAAGAAACAATTTTGTTTAAAGCTGGTTAATTACTATCAGCACTTTAATAATCACTTTTTAAAGCTTCACCAAGAATATGTTGGAAATCTCATCACATCAAGCCTTTAAGATCCTGTAATATGTCCATAATTCAGTTCCATGTTTGTCATTAGGGAAACACAACGATAGCGCTAAAGGCTTCTATGTCTGTAACACCTTCTAGTTAGGGAGTCTTCATAGAAAACAAATAGAAATTTGCTGGATTGTGTAACCAAACTGACTAGAACAGCAATGTGTGTAAGAGAAGGGAGTACAAGTTCCACAAACTGACAAAGAAGGAAAACAATGTCAATGGTCATAACCTGAACAAAATGAGAAATCATATGGATGTTGAGGCAAGAAGTTTAAGCATGCATCAAGAAGTCTGGCCAACTGCCCTGCATGGTGCCTTTGCATCTATCCAACACATTGCTCTCATGTGAGCCTCCTTTCAAAACTGTCCTGCTGAAGTAACTTATCTGTCACTGAGGACACCCCTTCACCCTTATTGCTGAAAAACGGCTTCCATTAGAAATGCAAACCCGAGTCAGATGTTAAAAAGGGATTATTTACATCAGAAGAAGCAATTGCACATAATTTTAAATTTTCTGTCTGCATTATGTCTTGTGCCCTGGTACTAAAGGCATTAAATTAGGTTAGAATTCTGTCCATTGACTGTAGAACTACTCATCATTTAATCTTCCTAATAACATTAAGAGTGCAGTAGGATCCTTACAGACTATGCGTAGGATGATCTATTAGCATTTCAAGTGTGTTTTCATGCAGGGTTACTGATAACAATATAAACAAATCCTATAAAATATGAGTAGTTTCAGCATATTATTTACTGAAACCTGAAAATAGAGCCACTGCCTCATCAAAGGTACAGTTTAGGCTTTTAAGGAAACCTGCAGAATTTATCACAAATTAAATTAAAAGTGTTCAGTAAAAGCATAATGTTCTGTAAAAATCCTGCTGTGGTGAGCAGAGAACTTTTTTACTCTGTTATAATTGCAAAAACAGTGAAATGAATAGAAAATTAAGGGGCAGATACTTGGCACTAGCTCAGTGAAAGCAGGATTAGTCTACCTGCTGTGGATCAGGAGCTGCAGGTTTCTGTGCATGCTTTTACAAACTCCACAGAAAAATGAATGCACGTTTACCTTCTTTGCATTCATTTTGGGGTGATCTATTAAATGAAAAACTGAATGAAGTATAGAGAGAAGTGCTTACAGTCCAAAGAGTGCATGTTGAATACATCCTGAAGGATGGCCAAGGAATCAGGCCCAGCCAACATGGATTTAGGAAGGGCAGGTCCTGCCTCACCAACCTGATCTCCTTCTATGATCAGGTGACTGCCTGCTGGACGTGGGAAAGGCTGTGGATGTAGTCTACCTGGACTTCAGCAAGGCCTTTGACACTGTCCCCCACAGAAAACTCTTGGCCAAACTGGCAGCTTGTGGCTTGGACAGCAGCACTCTGCGCTGGGTTAGGAACTGGCTGGAGGGCAGAGCCCAGAGAGTGGTGGTGAATGGTGCCACATCCAGCTGGCAGCCTGTCACTAGTGGTGTCCCCCAGGGATCAGTGCTGGGCCCCATCCTGTTCAATATCTTTATTGATGATCTGGATGAGGGGATTGAGTCCATCATCAGTAAATTTGCAGATGACATCAAGCTGGGAGCAGGTGTTGATCTGTTAGAAGGTAGAAGGGCTCTGCAGAGGGACCTTGACAGCCTGGACAGATGGGCAGAGTCCAACATGATGGCATTCAACAAGTCCAAGTGCCAGGTGCTGCACTTCAGCCACAACAACCCCATGCAGAGCTACAGGCTGGGGTCAGAGTGGCTGGAGAGCAGCCAGGTGGAAAGGGACCTGGGGGTACTGGTTGACAGGAGCCTGAACATGAGCCAGCAGTGTGCCCAGGTGGCCAAGAGAGCCAATGGCATCCTGGCCTGCATCAGGCATAGTTTGGCCAGCAGGAGCAGGGAGGTCATTGTACCCCTGTACACAGCACTGGTTAGGCCACACCTGGAGTACTGTGTCCAGTTCTGGGCCCCTCAGTTTAGGAAAGATGTTGAATTGCTGGAGCATGTCCAGAGAAGGGCAACGAGGCTGGGGAGAGGCCTTGAGCACAAACCCTATGAGGAGAGGCTGAGGGAGCTGGGGGTGTTTAGCCTGGAGAAGAGAAGGCTCAGGGGAGACCTCATTGCTGTCTACAACTACCTGAAGGGAGGTTGTAGCCAGGAGGGGGTTGGTCTCTTCTCCCAGGCAACCAGCACCAGAACAAGAGGACACAGTCTCAAGCTGCGCGAGGGGAGGTTTAGGCTGGAGGTGAGGAGAAAGTTCTTCACAGAGAGAGAGTGGTTGGCCATTGGAATGGGCTGCCCAGGGAGGTGGTGGAGTCACCATCCCTGGAGGTGTTCAAGAGGGGGTTGGACGTGGCACTTGGTGCCATGGTTTAGATAGTCATGAGGTTTAGGGTGACAGGTTGGACTCGATGATCCTTGAGGTCTCTTCCAACATTCTTGATTCTATGATTCTATTCTATGTTTCTATCCAATTATCTCCTACTCTAGTTTCAAATACTTTCCCCTTCACTGCAAGAAAATTCTTTAAACATACTATGTAAGCAAATAGAGGACCTAAACCCACCATGGCTGTTAAATCATGTCCCCAAGTGCCACCATGTCTACACATTTCTTGAACATCTCCAGGAACGGTGATTCCATCATCTCTCTGGATAACCTATTCCAATGCCTGACCACTCTTTCAGTTAAAATGTTTTTCCTAATAACCAATCTAAACCTCCCCTGATGCAATTTCAGGCTGTTTGCTCTCATTCTGTCACTTGATACTAGGGACAAGAGACTGACCCCCACCTCACTACAACCTCCTTTCAAGGAGCTGTAGAGGTCTCCCCTCAGGCCCCTTCTCTCCAGACTAAAGAACCCCTCAGCTGTTCCTCATAAGACTTGTACTCTAGACCTTTCACCAGCTTTCTTGACCTTCTCTGAACATGCTCCATGCCTTTTTTTTTCCTTCTGCTTTTTAAGAGGTTCCTATGCCAAACTGTCTTCAAAAGTGAAGCCAAGTGCAGTTAAAAAGTTACTGTATGTTGAATTTTACTATGCACAAGTAAATACTAATACAATACTGAAAGTAAGTCAGGAGTTAAGGTGAGCTACAGACAGAATTTCAAAATTAGTTGGTTCCAATAGCTTTGATATATCAAGAAAAAAATAGGCAGAAGAGCACCATATAGAGCACCATAGAGTTGGGATAAGGACTAAAGAACAGGGTTGGTTTTTCATGTGCTGTCAAACACTCATAATTTAAAGTACACTAAAAAGTATTAGTTACCATTCCTAGTGGCCATGTCCATTTCTTATCACTTGTAACAGAAAACAAAATAACAAAATCCACTGCACCACCTCAGGACAGAAATCACATATGTGTAAATGTATTTTTCCATAAATGACTCCTAGCATGTTTGAAGCGATAAATCACCTCTTTTCATCTATTTCTATCTCCTTTTAATGTCTTATTTAGTTATCTCATCCATACCTTTTTTTTCTTTTTTTAACCCAGGCTGAGAAGGAGCCCAGGATTCATGAATTTAAAAAGCATTTTTGGCTTCACTGACAGCCCTAAGGGACCCTACTGCAGATAGGAAGAGATGAGCATGCAGTCAGGAGTGATATGGCTTCTCTTATGACCTCCAGTTTTTTTGACAGACAAAACACCTTACAGAGTTGCTAGATAAAGGTCTGGGATGATTTTTGAGGCCACAAAGATTCTGAAAGTCATTTTTATATTATTTTTAATGGTATAAAAAGGAGACAGCAGCAATACCAGTGCTATAAATGACTTTGTGAAGAATCTCTCCTGATCTTCACACCCCAGACTCTCTGTCACAGGCACAAGTCTAATGTTTTCATTCATCATCTCAGCACAGATAAAAATGATCCATTTTTTGGAGAGGCATATTGTCTTTGGATTACTTCTTCTAAACACATAACCTTATCTATTCAAGGGGGATGCCTGGCTAAACCATGACCTTGTCACTCTTGTTAAGCCTGGAATGAATTTTCTCAAATTTTCTTATCAATCAAGGTAATTGCTTCTTGCAGGAAATCCAATCTTCTGTTAACCACATCATTACCTAGTGATCAAAGGTCTCAAACTGTGTAATCTGGAATCATTGAAATCACCCAAGAAAACAGAGGAGCCTACATTTATAAACAAATCCCCACAAAGCATTTTCATTTCAGCAGCTATTCCCCAGTTTGTCAGAAATCTTGGACTATTTTTAATAATCAGAAACACTTTAACATCAGGCTTTAGAGTCATCAAAGATGACACTATCCTTGCAAAGGCCACGTAAGATGAGAAGAACATGAGAAGAAGGAAGAAAAAAGTCTCCGGAAGAAGTGGATTTTAACCAGAGATCTGAATAGAAAAGTAGATGAAACCCTAAGAATAGAAGAAAATCTGTACAGATGGGGCGAAAGGTCTGTTTGATCCAAATCCTCCCTACCTGGGAAGTGTAGTGATACCTCCTCAGAGCAGTTTTGTGACCGTCAGTAACCTGCAGCTTTCCTGAGCCAGGTCAGTCTGGTTATATTTAACAGCCCACACTTCTGTGATTCTGTCTAGCTGATTTGAACCTACACAAGCTTTTAGCACATGCCATGTCTCCATCTCCATTTTACCCATGAGTGGCTTGGATGCCATGCTAATTCAGGCCAGAGATAAAATGCTTAACTTTGAAATACAGGAATGTAATTAAGACGATTTTGAAGAGGTTTGGGGAGGGCTGGGAGGAAGCAAGGAAACTTGCTGTTCTGTTGGTACAGAACACAGAAAGATTTATAAAGAGGTGCCCTACTTTCAGAGAGACTACGTGTGTTCTTCTACTAAGCTCTTGTGCTGTGAAGATTAGTGTTGTATCCTAGTAATTCTGAGCTTTTATGAATCAAAAGAGGGGATCTTAGTAATGTTTACAAATATCTGAAGGGTGGATGTCAAGAAGAAAAGGCCATTCTGTTTTCACTGGTGCACTGTGATAGGATGAGGGGCAATGAACATAAACTGGAACACAGGAATTTCGCCCTCAAATGAGGAAAAACTTCTTTACTTTTCTTTCTAAGGGTGATGGAGCACTGGAGCAGGCTGCCCAGAGAGGTTGTGAAGTCTCCTCTCTAGAGACTTTCAAAACCCATTTGGACATGTTACTATGTGACCTGCCTTAGATGATCCTGCTTTGGTGTTTGGGGGTTGGACCCAATGACCTCCAAAGGTCCCTTACAACCCCTACCATTGTATGATTCTGTGATTCTATGAAAAAAAAAAAATTAGTTCACATGCAAAAATAAATTGGTATTTCCAGTACCAATTAATAATTTTACCAATGTATGGCTCCGATATTTATTTTCAACATTGAGAAGAACATATATCAATGTATCTGTCTTATCAATAATCTGTTTTATTCTGTCTTCTAAATATTTAGGCAGAAGTCCCTGTTCTGTCAAGTTGGTGGGAATGTCATCACCGACTTCAGAAGAGCTAAGATTTTTGCTATTGGTAGGTTGTGGTGAAGCTGGTGGAAATCACAGAATATATTTGGTTGGAAGAGACCTTGAAGATCATCTAGTCCAACCTTCGACCCAGTACTGGAGTGTCAACACTAAACCATGTCCCTAAGAGCCAGGTCCACACACTACTTGAACACACCAGGGGACAATGACTACACCACTGCCCTGGGCAGACCATTCCAATGTTTGAGAACCATTTCAGTGAAGAAATATTTCCTAATACCCAGCCTAAACCTTCCCTTGTGCAGTTTGTATCCATTTCCTCTAGTCCTATTGCTTGTCATGAAGGAGAAGAGGCTTACCCTTCCTTGCTCCAACCTCCCTTCAGGTAGTTGTAGAGGGCAATGAGATCTCCTCTCAGCCTACTCTTCTCTAGACTGAACAACCCCATCTCCCTCAGATGCTCCTTGTAGGCGACGTGCTCCAGACCCTTCATGAGCCTTGTTGCCCTTCTCTATACACATTCCAGCATCTCAATGTCCTTCCTATAGTGAGGAGCCCAGAACTGAACACAACACTCAAGGTGTGGCCTCACCAGTGTTGAGTACAGGGGAATGATCACCTCCCTGGTCCTGCTGGCCACAGTGTTTCTAATCCAAGCCAGGGTGCCACTGGCTTTCTTGGCCATCTGGGCACTCTGCTGACTCATGTTCTGTTGACTGTCAACCAATACCCTAGGTCTCTCTCCAAGTCAGAACTTTCCAACCATACATCCCCAAGTCTGTAGCTTACTGTTGGCTTCTTGTGACCCATGCACCAGACCTGTCACTTGGCCTCATTGGACTTCATACAATTAACCTTTGCCTGTCAGTCTAGCCTGTCTAGATCCTTCTGTAAAGCTTCGCTACCCTCTAGCAGATTGACACAGCCTCCCAGCTTGGTGTCATCTGCCAATTTACTGAGGGTGCACCCAATCCCCTCATCCAGATCATTGATAAAGATATTAAAGAGGACAGGCCCTAGTACAGAACCATGTGGGACAGATTTAACTCCATTCACCACCACACTTAGGGCCCAATCATCAGCCAGTTTTTTATCCAAGCCTTGCACTATGAGTTTCTGAAGGAGAACGCTGTGGAAGACAGTGTCAAAGTCTTTATCAGTGTCCAGGTAGCCAATGTCCATGGCCCTTCCCTCATCCACTAGGCAGGTCACCTTATTGTAGAAGGGGATCAGATTAGTCAGACAGGACCTGCCTTTCATAAACCCATGCTGACAGGGCCTGATTGCCTGGTTGTCTTGTATGTGGTGCATGATAGCACTCAGAATGACCTGCTCCATAACCTTCTTTGGCATCAAGGTCAGACTGACCAGCCTGTAGTTCCCTGGATCATCCTTTCAGCCCTTCTTGTAGATGGGAATCACATTTGCTAGCTTCCAGTCAGCTGGGACCTCCCAGGTCCCTGAATAAACCCAGCAAATCCCTCCTGGCGTACCAATCTGAGGTGGCTATGCACACAAAGAAGTGTACACATTAAGGAAATCCCATAATTATTTAGCTTCAGGAATATATGGATTTTCTACAAACTTTTATGTGAGAAAACACACAATCCATCCCTCTATATGCCTTCCAATTTGCCCCAATTAACAGTTAACACAAATGCTGGGTGTGTTGCTGTTCTCTGCCAAGGGGGGATGCCGGATGACCCTGTCAAATAAACACAGGTCACTTTCTCTCTTCTTGTGTCCTGTTCCACAGAACACAAGTAATTCATCATATTGCAAACCTTATTTTGCACTACAATAAATACTCCCCAGTCTGTTAAGCTGCATATCCCCATCACAAGTTATTTATAGTATCAGAATCGTTATTTTCCTTTTCTTTCCAAACATTAGCTTAATAAAATAACTCAAATTCGATGAACAAAGTGCTTCTCCTTGGCTAAAGTATCAACACTAGCACTAGCAGTTCTGTTCACAATTAATTCATACAACTTATGGGGCAATACTGAGTTGGAATGTGTGGCTACAAGGGAGAGACTTGCAGGTGTGTGTGAACCCACTGCCTGGAGCTATCTCCAATGCCAATCAGTGAACCAAAAGGACCAGGCATTGACACGGTGAGCAAAGACTGAAGATAACGCGGGGTTTTGCTTGTTTGGAAGAATTACAACTTCAAGTATTCTGGAAAAAAAAAATTAGGAAAAAGTCTAAGGCAGATCTAGGAGCTAAGACAGTCTTCTCAGTTGGAAGTGAGAAACTGGTTTACCTCTTGCAAGGACTATCTGTCATTATGGTTTTCTAGTGATGAAGGCCACTTGACATCACCAGTAGGACTCTGGCACATCAGTATAAAACCCCCACCTCCACTCTGAGAACTGTCACATATTTCAAACCTCATGATTTATTTAAAGTCAGATTTCTGTAATTCAGTTCCCCTTCTCCCTACAAGAAACCTAATACTATGACTGAAACACACTAATCACTTTTATGGAGGCTTTTGTAAAGAGATCACTAAGAAGAAAAGAAAATATGTTATCACCAGAGAATTGCAGCTATCTGCCAGAGGACTGAGGAACAAGAAAATGACTGTGATTGCACTTTACAGTTCACCTCTTAGACAAACACAAGGAACACAAGGAACTCAAGGACAAGGGCAGCACTGAAAAAGGAGACACATGAGTGAGCTACACAAAGTCACCAGCCACTTTTTTTTTTTTTTTTACATGACCTAAATCTTTCCTTTTTATCTCTTGCTCTGGTCTCATAAGGAAAATAAATGCTGGATTTCCAGAGAGTCTGTACCTGCACAATAACTATATTTAAGCCTATAAAAGATTTTTGGCTGACTGCAAAATATCAAGACATGTTTTGCATTAAAAAATAAGACAAAGGCAACCACAAGGTTCTCATCTCTTCAGAACTGGAATTCTCTACAGTCAGTGTCTACCCAAGGCAAGAAATAAGAGCTTTCTACTTGCAAACTAGGCAGCTTTGCAGAACTTCAGGGCTCCTTTCAAGATATGTTTCAATACTATTATCTAGGAGGAGTCTGCCATTAGCAATACATCATACCTGAGATAAACAGCTAAAGATGGAAAAATCAGAATAAACATCTCCAAATGCTATAGAGCAGCAGCCTCTGTTAAGTGCAAGGAAAAGATATTGTAGATTCATTAGAGCCATGAAGAAGCCTGCAGAAGATAAGCATGTCTGGACTTAAAACTATCTATTCAGAAAAAGATTTGGAAATTACTGTTACTTACATGGAAGATATTCACAAAATGAGTTGAAGACTTCTCTCTCAATTTTCTCTATAGCTGAAGGTGAGAGATAGGCCTCTCCAGAGAATGCACTAGATAGAAAAGTCTAAGCCTTGAAGCAGCCTGCAGCAAAACCAATCTGTCTCCACCAGCCTAAAAAGGGATCAAAGAAACTTTGGCCTTCCAAACCTGAGCTTAGTTTATGTAACCTCATGTAGTGCAAGCCTAAAAAAGCTGCTTCTGGGGATGTTTAATCCAATCTGATAGGCATCTCACATGCCTACAATAATGACATGATCTCAAGAAATGACATTACTATACAGTGAGAGCTTTATTTTATCATTTTTATTAGCCTGGTCTATGTGCTCGTATCCCCCCAGGGACCTCAAACAATGATCAGGGCTCTATTCAGCACCAAAATGTATTCTTGTATGGTAAGAACAGGATCTCAAAAAACTGTCACACCATTACTGTATGCAAAGAAGGTACTGCTGACATTTAAGATTGGTAAATTAACATCTTAATATTTTTAAATTACTATAGCAGTGTGTTTACAGATGCAAAATTAAGCCTTTGCTCTATTATTCATGAACACTGTTGCTACTGATGTGAATGTGTCCTATACTAATTGAGTTCAAAGGTCACAGTGTGCTCTTCCTGATGTAGTGGCCCTTTTAATCAGCAAAACAAATAATGCAGCACATTCATTAACAAGGTTTTAAAAGTCTTTGAATGATAGACAGAAGTCAGGCATTAAAAATATCCAATTGAAATTTTCTTTTCCTAATGCTTAGGGTTCCTTGCCTATAGGTATGGAATTATCTGTAAAGCTAATTCCAAGGTAAAAATAAAATTATTACTAAATAAATGATTGCTTCTTTGTTGCTCATGCATCATGTAATTAATACTGTGATGTGATCCAACACGGTAAGGAAATAAGAATTTGCCATCAGCAGGCTGAAAGAAATTTGTTTATTAGTTTACTGTGATTCAATTTATGACAATGTGCTTCATTGATCTTTGCAAAAGAACTTTAATTGGAAATGAATATCACAATCTATTTACCACACCACTAAACCCAGTCTGCTACAGTTCATTTAAACTACACCTGCTACTTAGTTTTCCAATAAGAGGAAAACTTTGAATTAATCCAATAAGAAGCATTAGAAAGTAGGCTCAGCAGACGACTGTTTTAATCAAGGTATTCCTAGGAAATTCTGCTAGGAGCTGATTGGTGTTTTGTGTGGTGCTTACATCAGAGCTTAAATTTAGTCACTGTGCATTTTGATTACTCCTTGCAACATGCAAAGTCATTCTTCCTTTGCCTGAAAGACCTAAAATCTATATCCAGCATACAGATTCAGAAGAAATATTTGAACACTTTGGACCATTGATGCTCCTGCCCTAAAGCAAAGGCAAAAAGACCAATGAGAGTCTTTTCCATTTCTCCTGTGTGATCTCTGTAGAGTTAACGTGGGGTGCAGTATTGTGCGTACTTAGAGAAATGAATCAAGGTAGAAGACAACAGAGTGTAGTACCCTCATATCGTCATCCCTCTTAAGCAAGAGTCAGAGCAATCCTAAAGATCTTGGAGTCTCTGGAAATTGTATTATTGTGGGCTTTTTCCAGAGCCATAAAACCACAACTGCCACGTTTATTGCTAAGCTGACTAGGGATGAAGAATGACCTGAGTCCATGTTTTGTGATAAAACGGTCACAGAATTCAAGAGAGAGGCTCCTCCTGCCAAAAGAGGAGGTGGGAAAGCATAGCCATGTTCAAGTGACTTAACACAGATCTTCACACATCGCTCAGGATGAGCTGAAAGAAGACAAAGACTGAGCTCCAGTGACTTTGAATGTTCCATGAGCAGCTCCCACTGTGACTGCTGCAATGAGCATCCCATCTCCCTGAAGAATCAGAGCAGGAGCTACCAGTACAGCTTCCCAACACAGAATCATAGAATCAATCACAGAATTAACCAGGTTGGAAAAGACCTTCAAGATCATCAAGTCCAACCTATCACCCAACACCATCTAATCAACTAAACCATGGCACTAAGTGCCTCATCCAGTCCTATTTTAAACACTTTCAGGGATGGCAACTCCACCACCTCCCTGGGCAGCCCATTCCAATGGCCAATCACTCTTTCTGTGAAGAATTTCTTCCTAACATCCAGCCTAAACCTCCCCTGGTGCAGCTTGAGACTGTGTCCTCTTGTTCTGTCACTGGTTGCAAACATGAGGCAGAGCACCCTGGGACACCACAGCAGTACCCGGGGGAGCAGCTGTGTGAAGTTACACACAATGAGCACGCTTTACTTTAGAGAGGAATGAAAAAGTCACCGGGGATAACAAAAGATTGATTTGGATATCTCTGACAAATTTTTGTGGCTACTTCACAGGAGTCTCTTCAATTCAACATATCTGTGAAAACAGCAACAAACCCCTTAGTGGGCTAGGGCTGAGAGGCTTTCCCTCAAAGTAATCCTCACATTCACAAGTAGCCCCTGCTCCATTCTTCCCATTGGTCAATTGTTTTCATGCTGTGGGGCCAAGGTTTAGTCTTGATTTAGAAAAGTTCCTCAACAGTGAGCTGACTAAAATATATAGCTCTTCTGATGCAATACGTTTAGCATGAATAAAACCCAAGATGACAGTGAAACATTGCACCCTCCTTCATGAAACACTGCAGGCTCCTTCATAAAGCTTTTAAAGTTTTAAAATTTTAACATCGTGTCTAATTAATGACATTTTTAAACATGGCTACCCACTGTATAATATTTTAAGAGATTCTGAAAAATTAGTTCTTTACAGGTTATACTCAGAGTGTTATCATTTTTCATTACAGATGTTTTTCAAGGTCAACCTCTGACCCTGCATTTTGCAAAAATGGAAGGCACTAACTACTGCAGAGTTGTCATAGATTTATCATTTCAGGAAAACACGGTATCATAAAGCCTCATTGGGAACCTTGCCCTCTGGCTAGTCAGACTATCTCTGACAGAATTATTTTTTTTTCCTCTGGAAACACCCATTTGTCAAAATTGTAACTACCTCTCTGAATGAAGAGATTTCAGGTTATTCTCTGGACCTATAACAATGACAGAAATAAATTAGAAAAGACCAGAATGCTCATTGTGACATTTTTTGACAACAAATCTCAAAATCAAGTCTACTTAAAACTGCTTTTAAATTTAAAATTTAATTTCATGTCCATTTCTAAGATCACAGAATCACAGAATGATAGAGGTTGGAAAGGACCTCTGATAATCACCTAGTCCAAACACCCTGCTAGAGCAGGGTCACCCAGACTAAATCACACAGAAACACATCCAGGAGGGTTTTCAGTGCCTCTGGAGATGCAGACTCTACAACCTTTCTGGGCAGCCTGTTCCAGTGCTCTGCCATCCTCAAAGGGAAGTTGTTTTTCCTTATATTTATGCGAAACCTCTTGAGTTCCAGTCTGCGTCCATTGCTCCTTGTCCTGTCACTGGACACCACTGAGAAGAGTCTGGCTCCATTCTCCTGACACTCATCCTTTAGATATTGATAAGCATTAATGAGATCCCCATTGGTCTCCTTTTCTCCAGGCTTAACAGACCCAGCTCTCTCACCCTTTCCTCATAAGGTAGGTGTTCCCGTCCCATAGTCTGGCTCTGCACTGATTCTTCTCGGTATCTCCTTGTTCTTTTTAAGCTGGGGAGCTCAGAACCAAATGCTAGATTCAAGAAGAGGCCTCACTGGGATGAAATATGAAATGACAAAGAATACTCAAAATACTCTTAGTGAAGTATTTTGAAGATACAAAAAAAAAAAAATATTTTGCAAGTATCCAAAGTAAATATTTTACTGACCATATGACTATTTTCTCCCATATGCTGATGTATGAAGATTGTCAGTTCACTTTTTCATCTCAAAGGGGAATATTCTTACAAGAAAGGACGAATGGTTTCCATTTTAGGTCATCCTGTGAAGAGAGGGCTTTTCAGTGAGTACCTATGCACAAAACACAGGAGAAGTGCTGACAACATAACCAACATATTTTGGAAGGCCAGGATCTGCTGAGGATGGAGGCAGCTCAGCGGTCTGTGCGACAAGTTGCACTAGTGCTTCACCGCATCAGAGATGAGGGAAAGCCCTTTGGCAGGTCCCATTTTTCCTGACTTTCTGCATGGGCTTATGAGTTGGACTGCTACATTAATTTTCTTGCACTTAAATGGTTCCCTATTGGCTTGTGAAAGTATGATTAATATTCTTCAGGAATCTGTTATTAATTCTTCATTACAGTGTAGACGCACAAAAAGCAAGGGGAATATTATGTCTGGCTTGTTGCACCTCACCAACCATTTCAATAAATATCTTAAGGAACAGAGGGTGTGTGCTGAGAATGAAGAGTACCAGGGACTGCTAACATTCCCTGCACTGCAAAATAGATCACCAATCTACCTGATTTAATAAAAAAATAGCACAGAGCAGAGTTAAATCATAGAGTTGGATGTTGTAAAGTACAGTATTGTGAATGTGCTTTGGTATATTCAGCACTGAGATGGATATGTATTATATATGTTATTTATTTTAGCTGCACAAAGGCAAAAAGGTGGCTTTTATATGCTATACTGTTCTAATAAATATTGTGGTTACAAAACAAAAATTATGAATGGTATTAAAAATGAAGTACACCCAAAACACATGACCTGTAAAGAAAGAATATCCTATGGGGGGAAAAGAGCTAAAAGAATTCACCAATGAATAAATACAACACAACATAATTGCAGACTCTTGTGTTTTTCATCCAGGATACAATCATACTGTTTCCTCAAAAGTCTTCTAATATCCTCTGGGTACAGACTGCATTTACAAGAAAGCTTTCTATTGTGAGCTCTCTCTTTTCCTTGCTGGCCTTTCACATTCTTTAAATGTACTTTTGGGAAAATATCTGCATCGAAAGGGGATGGAACAGAATCTTGGAGAAATCTTTCGGGTTTTGAAGTTCTAATTTTGACCATTCTGCCTTTCTCAGATCCTTCAAAGTCCAAATTCCACTGATGCTCATAGGTAGTTTTCACTTGACTCCAATTGGCTGTGGACAACATCTTTTATTGCTAGGTCCCCCATTTATTTATTTATTATATTTTTCTGGCTATTAAAGAGAGGGGAAATATTACAATTCATTTCTGCTAAGTTATTGCCTTACTCTTTTAGCTAAGATAATTTAGTAAGTAATTTCAAAGATACTGTACTACCATGGCCATGGTGAGTACACATGCTACACGCTAGGTGCCACTTGTGCCCACCGTCCCCCATTACATATCTCCTCGTGAAATAGAAAGAGTAAAGATGGGAAGAGCCAATTTTGCAAGGTCCTCATTGTTATGTCTAATTCTGAAGTAATGTGACATTAACCAGTGACAGAACAAGAGGACACAGTCTCAAGCTGCACCAGGGAAGGTTTAGGCTGGATGTTAGGAAAGAGAGATTGGCCATTGGAGTAGGCTGCCTAGGGAGGTGGTGGAGTCACCTCCCTTGAAGTGTTTAAAATAAGACTGGATGAGGCACTTAGTGCCTTGGTTTAGTCGATTAGATGGTGTTGGGTGGTAGGTTGGACTTGATGATCTTGAAGGTCTTTTCCAAGCTGGTTAATTCTGTGATTACAGGTATACTACAGCACTCCGTGTTAATGCCAGCTAGTCAGGGTTTCACCTATTCCACCGTCAAGTCAGATGAGATCTGGTACTGCTATTTTTTTTTCTGCAGGTCACAGATATTCAGCAAAGCCATTGAGTTTTGGAGGATATCTATTTACATACCATATTTTGACTCTTGCTTGATTTTGAGATTTATACAACACAGAGAAAAATAGTATTGGAAATCCTGTTAAAACCGAAGTCAGAGAGACCTTTATAGAGATTATTTACTTTAAAAGGACCCAAATATAATGTATTAAACCTATTTGTCATTGATATGAATAGATTTGCCTTTTTCTTGCTTTGATCAATGGGAATTTGGTAGTTGGTGAGGGAGTTAAGCTTTCCAAAGCTTTCCAAAGGCAGAAAAAGGGCTACTACAGGTTGTGTCTGTGGAAACACCAACTAGCAACAATGATAAAATCTGACTGATTTGCTAAACCATGAAATCAAAGCTTGCTTTGTTCAAAGCATTAACACATTTTCTTTTGACTGTGTATTTGTTACAGAAGGTGCACTTTTTCTTAAAAAAAAAAAAAAGAGGAATACAGCTCTTGGTATTAATATCATGGGAATATTGGATCAAAACCAGATTCGCTCAGTTAACCACCAACAGAAGTTTGTATTAAGATACATTTTAAAGCAATCTTGGGACCCCAAAATAAACTATGTAGATATGAATCTGAATCAGCTCAAGAATAATATTGCTATAACAGAGAAAGCTGAAGCTTTATCCATGAAGATAGACTGGCTAATTCAAAATACAGAATAGGATATAGCACCAGTCTCAGAGTGAACAGTGTAAAACCAGCTTGCTTCCCTGACACAAGTTGAAGTGGGTCACAGAAGACACACATTCTAATGAAAAGTACTGTGGTGTGAACACTCCTGAGGTGACAATGAGATAAGAACTTGTTCTCCAAACTTCTCTTCCTCCCAGCACCTTGGCACTCTTAAGAGCTCTCAATCACTCCTTTCTGTTAAGCACTTGCTGTCTCATTTCCCTCGTGCTCATCATTTACCTGCTTCAGCTCCCCTTCATTCCCTTAACAGCGGATTAAACTTTATTTCCCTCCTCCTCAATAACTAACCTCATCTTCAAATGTGACCTCCAGCCTTTGTCATCCTTGCAGTGGGAACCTTGCAAGTACAAGTACTATGTTAAGACGAGGAGCTTCACTGAAACTTGTATTGATGCACATTTCACAAGGCACACAATGCAGTGCCCAAGGAAGCAGCAAGGCCAGGCTGGACCAGAAGAAGGTGAAAAGGTGCTGTGAGAAGTAACCAGAAATCTTGCCTTTTCCTTTCAGTCTCTTGCCATCATATTAATTAGCCATGAAGGGTAAAAGTTCAGGATTAAACTGTTTTAACATGAATATGCTGGAAGATGCACATGTATCATTTCAGAACCTGCAAGAACTAGAATGTGGTCTTGAGCTTTATTATGTGTCATTTTAAACAAATCCTTAATCTTCATAATCACATATGAAAACTCCTAGAGTGTCGCATATCAAAAGCGAGGTACACCTCACCCCATTTGGGCTATCTACAGGTTATATGTCTAGATTATACTTGTGATTCATTTATTTATTTTTGGATGAGATGAATCATAATTTAGAAAATAACTCTTTGTCTCTCCAGAGGCCAAAGAGGGAGCAACTTCTAAATGGAGTCAGCTGAGATGGAATCTTTCACAGATGCACAAGCTGCACAAACTCTACAAATTAGGAAGATGCATTGGAATATTTTGCCTGATTCTCAACTGAAACCTGTTAATTGGCTATTATTTGAAAACTACTGACTTTGTTTAAACATATTTAAATAACAAAATGCAGTTAGAGAAGCAACTTCTGTTGTTACATTGAAGAACCAATGTTAAATTGGTTGAAACTGTCTCGAAATATAAAAACACATCTTTAATAATTTTCTTTCTCATGAGATGCACAGTTCACAGGAAAATTTTCTTTTATAATCAGTAATTGGTTCAGTCTTAAATGACTGATTTTCTTCATACCACAAAATAATCTGTTCACATTCAACATAACAGCCAAATCTGGCAAAGAAAAAAAATGAGGAAATACGATTACAGCTGACATAAAAAAATATAGAAGAGGTCCAACAATATAAAATAAACAACAGATCTCTGACAAAAGAGTATGGTGAACACAATTCAGAACCAGTCATTCATCAGATAGGTCTGTAGAAGTCTGACATCCTGAATTTGGATAAACTGCACAGGTTTTGATCTGTCTCCAGAAAAAAACAACCATCCAGGATATAAAAAGCTTTTCATTTATAAAGTATAGGAAAAGAATTAGAACATTCTGATTCAAAATCAAATCCAAATAGATACAGGGACTGTGAAAATTTGGATTCATGTTGCATAGTCTGGGGCTGAAAAGATGTAACCCTAAGTTTCAAAGAAACTCCAGTCACAGCTACTCAACAGGAATACATTGAATTTGTAAGGGTCAGATTCCAGTTACTTATATAGAATTAACAGTCTTCCTTTACAAAAAGCCCTGCTTAAGTCAATGACTCTGCTCTTGAAGTAACAAGATCATATCAGTGTTCCATATGAATTGATATAAACACATCACAGATGTTTGCTAAAGATAGTTCCTATTACCGGCAGCTGCAGACTATTGAGTAGTTGTCATCCCAGTATTGATTATTGGTTAGATCACAGATGTAGAGTATAAATGCATGTGGATGTGAGAGTCACACAACATGTCAAAGTGGAATTAGCTTTCTCAGGAAAGGAAAATAATTTAAAAAACAAGCAAACAAACAAACATTTTTTAACTTGAATTAAACATGAAGATACCTTGATGGTTTTTATCACAAAGATTGACTGCATGTCTGTTCTAATCAAGCTCCTAATACAGAGATGAACTCTAAATGAGTTGCAAGCTCTTTAAAAAAGATCTAGGAGTTGTTGCAACCAACTCAGTAACTCACACAGCAACAGTCACACCAGCAAACCAGACTGCATGCTCCATGATACAGGAGTTCCTGTACAAAATATGTATTTAAAGTTGGCATTTCATAGTCATAAAGGACACATTGAGATGTGGTCATTCTCAATCTGAAAAGGTTGTACTAGAAGCAGAGATGCTTCAAGAAAAGGCAAAGTTGCAAGCACAGATATAAGAGAGGATGTTCCCAAGGAAAAATTACATTTGGATGAGGTGAACATGGCGTGTCACACTCAGCAGCATTCCCAGGTGAAGGACTGCAGTGTGGTCTTGTTTCACCAGCAATACATTCAGCCCACAGGCATGCTGGCAGAGGCACAGACAGGCTATTATGGACAACCATGTCAGCATAAGAAGCAACTGCTCCATGCCACCCAGATTTTTGACAGAGGTGCCCCTCCTCTGGCAGTCTATGCAATCTACATGGGTGCAGAATCCAAAGGTTTATCTTATGTTGTCCATGGGAGAAGAAATGGCAAGCAGCACAGTGCAGTGGCATTTTAACTTGTCATGGATGTCAGGGAAAATAAATGAGAGGCAAAACACCTTGCAAAGTCTAACCAATGCTAAGAGCCAAAGCCAAGGCGCAGGGTTGTCCATAGGGAAATTGGAGGCAGCTGGCATGGAGAAGAGCCAGGTATAGGAAAAAAAATAACATGGGGGTAAGAGGTTTCTCTTCCAACATTCAGCTTTTTAAAGAATAAGACTTTGGCAAAATATTGCATTTATCTTTCAGTGTCCAATGACACCTCACCTTTCTGAGTATCAGAACCTTACATATCAACTTCAGAGTATTCTCCAAGGCTCTGAACTCATTCATTTTGCACTGACCATTACGATTCCCTAAGGGATATGTTTGAAAATAACTGCTATTCTCCTCATTTTTGGGGATACAAATAACCCTAAGCACACAAAAAAAATCTCTGTAGAAGCTGGGGGAGGACTACAGAGTGGCTAATGGCTCATCAATGGTTTTATAGCAACCCAGTCATCAAAGGGAGGGTTCACTGATCATACCCGATACCTCTCCTGCTTCCAACATCCTAGTCCCGAGAAAGGTGCATTTGATCATAGAATAAATGGGGATATATAGCTCAAGTGAAGGAGTACTAATGCCCTTCTCAAAGTTCCTCATGCAACTTCACCAGAAAACTAGTTTAAACAGCATAAAGTGGAACAGATGGCAAGCCCAAGGAAAAGATCACCAAAACAAGGAACCTGAATGATGTAATATAGCAGATCAAAATTGGTGTCTGAGTGAGGCTGAGATGATAATGTAAGCTACTAGAGCAAGCACATTAAGTGAATGAAAAATATATAGGAGATAATTCAGTATAAGTTGATCAGTTATGAATCTATGTAACCTAGAAATGAAAACCATTAGAAATGTGAGGTTTTCAAACACCTGTAATTACACCACTAAGAATCACACTGCGACATGTGTGTTTTAGAACATAATTTGGTCTTCAGGAGTGGAGGTGAAACCAGAATACCCTACATAACTCTTCAAAGTATGCAACAGTGGACAAGAGGAAAAGTCAGTCTGTTTCAGTAAAGTAAGGAGTATACTAACCTCTTTCACAAGCTAGATGGAAGCAGAAGTTTTCCAATACTTTTAGTGGAATATGGAACATATCTCATCCGTGCATCCTCAGTATTCCGGTAAGTTTTTCACTTACACATAGGTTTAGTTAGTTTTCAATGACTGAAAATTACTAGGCAAACCAAGAGTCTTTTGTCACCCAGCGCTTTTAAAAGGTCACTAAGTTAATGGCTGTAACATTTAGAGATGTGTTTTACCCTTTGTGCATTCCTATTAACTTCCACAGAGCAGCAATAGGAAAGATTGCTGCAAAGTTCTCTCATGTGGTTAATTTACCTGTAGAAAGACTTAGAAAAACATGCAATACCAAAAGCATTTTATCTTGAGAGAAAATGGACACAGACATTATATTCACAGAAGATGGAAAGGCAAATAAGAAGGGAAAGACTAGAAATAGCAATGTCTTGACAATAAATGCCAGCCTACCTGAATTTGAAAGCAATGGAAAAAAACCCAACAGATTAAAAAAAAAAGTGCAAATAACAATATTTTGAATTGCTAAAGATGCTGTTTTCTCTTTGGAGTAACTGTTTTATCATACACATTAAAATGTATGATTTGCTTCATTAATCACACTCATTTCCCTTCCAGAGGTATGGATATGATCACAACTTATTTCATGGGACCAATATAAAAAGGTTGAGCTTTTATTTTCTTTCATTTGAGTATTCAGCCTGATTACTATGAAAAACATTTCCACCCCTAAGTGTTTAAATGCTTTGTATCTGAATGTACAGGCTGCAATAGCCAGCAGCAACTTTTGCCTACCTCAAGTTCCAATTCCAAATTCCTTTTTTTGACTCAAGAAATAGAGATCAGTGATTTATTTCTAAACATGTTACCAAGAATAAAATACCTCATTCTAGATTTTTGGACTCAGAGAGAACAAAACCAGCTGCAGCATGAGTTAAAAGGTGAAGAAGAAGAGAAGAAAAAAACATAGGCAGGTACACAGGTATGCTTTTGGAGTCATGTGGTACTCCAACACATATTAATGGAGGTATTAATAAAGAGTGATAAGAAAACATTCTGAAGAATCTGAATGGAGCCAAACATTAAGGGTTAGAAAGACATAGGGAAATTACTGAATTATGGAAAGAAAGGAATGACAGGCCATTCTAACAAAGAAACTCAGAAAGCAAAAGTTCAGCAATACCACAGTTTAAATGCTCCCCAGCTAAGATATATTACATTAAATTAATTTAATATGAACAAAGCTTCTCCTGAATTTATGGGCAGAATTTGTCTTTGTGCAGGACCCTACTGCTCTATGGCTCTGTGATACCAAGGAGAAAAGGCAAATGAGATCGTGTTGAATAACGAACGGGAAGGGGAAAATTTTACAGACAAAATACACAGTCAACACACTGGGGGAAGAGATGCCATCCAGAAGGACCTTGACAGGCTAGAGAGCTGGACATATGGCAACCTCATGAAGTTCAGCAAGGCTAAGTGCAAGATCCTACACTTGGGTCAGGGCAAACCCAAGCATAAATACAGGCTGGGTGGTGAGTGGGTTGAAAGCAGCACTGCAGAGAAGGACATGGGGTTGTTAGTTGATGAGGTGTTTGACATGAGCTGTCAGTGTTCTGGCAGCTCAAAAAGCCAAACATATTCTCAACTGCATCAAAAGATGTGTGGCCAGCAGGTGAAGAGTGGTGATTCTGCCCCACTAGTCTGTCCTTGTGAGATCCCACCAGAAGTACTGCCTCCAGCTCTGGACCCCCAACACAAGAAACACATGGATTTGTGGCCCAAAGGATGGCCACAAAAATGATCAGAGGATTGAAGCACCTCTCCTACAAGGACAGGCTTAGGGAGTTGGGTCTGTTCAGCCTGTAGAAGAGAAAGCTCTGGGGAGACCTTAGAGCTACCTTCCAGTACCTGAAGGGGGCCCACCGGAAAGCTGGAGAGGGACTGTTTATAAGGGCATGTGGTGATAGGACAAGTGGCAATGGTTTTAAACTAGAGCAGGGTAGATTTAGATTAGACATTAGGAAGAAGTTCTTTGCTATGAGGTTGGTGAGACGCTGGGATGGGTTGCCCAGAGATGTTGCATACATCCCTAGAACTGTTTAAGACCAGGCTGGATGAAGCTTTGGGCAACCTGGTCTGGTGGGAGGTGTCCCAGTCCATGGCAGGGGGGTTGGCATTGGATGACCTTTAAGGTCCTTTCTATCTTTAAGGCCATTCTATCATTCTATGAAAATATGTCAGTGTAGGGCTGCCTGCAAAAAGGATTTTTTTCTTCCACAAAATAAATCCCTCTGGAAGAACAACAGGCATGTCTTAAAAATATTTTTTCAGTCAATATGTTAGTGAATCTGGCCAGAACTGCTTTTATAAAGAGAAACTAAACTGTAGGTATTTATCATTTTACAGTATTGCTCTGGTATGAAATTACAGAGGCATCATTAAAACTATGCTGTTGGGCAGGTGTTTTTCTTGGTAACTAAAAGAAAACAGCAACAAAAATATCTTTAATAAAAGATTAAAAAGTGTATATGAAAATAACAAACAGAAGTCAGTTTCACAGCTGGTATAAACTAGCAGGAATTATTTGTCTTCCCATTGACTACCTGCTTGTTTGAAGCAGCTGCCTGATGGGAGCAGTGCCCTTTTTTTTTTCCCCCCCTCACCCATTCATTATTTCTACCCTTTCCCTCAGACCTTGTTTCATTCCACTACAAAAATGAGCAGAAAAGAAATGGAATAGAAAATACTTGTCCCTATCAGGTTTTCCCACTGTTCCCTTCTCATCGTCCACAAAGTTAACATGACTGGACTTTGGACTTCTCTTTTTCCACAGATTCTATCCTGGCAGTAAAACTGCCACCTTTCCACACATAAAATGGTTGTTAAGAATGCATGCTAGAACTGCAGCTGGCACATAACTCCCTTCTCAGCACAGGAATTAATATGACTTACAGAAGGTGTGGGTCATGTCCTGTGTCTGCACAGAACAGCGTCTGTGTCATGAATAAAGTTAGTTTCTTGGTATGCTCAAAAAAATCATGAACTGGATCTTCAGCCATTATACAACAGTATACACCTTCGAGAGTTACCCAAACGGCAGCTCTCCAGCAAAGAAAATGGTAAAGAAAAACAGGACCCAACTTCCCAGTGTGAAAAAAATGAAAATTAACATCTCAAAGTCAAGCGTCCTCAGCTGAGGTTCTGGTTTATTGGTTTAAATGTCTTTTTCACCTTGAAAGATCAAGTCTGTGTGTGCCTGATTTCTTCAGTATCAGCTACAGCATCCCTTGAGTTACATGCCTTTAATCCTGCAAAGCAGAGGTGACAGCATGTTCACCACTTGTTTTTAGATGTTAGATGAGGTCTCCAGTGAACTGGTGAACTCTAGAGCTCCTAAATCAAGAGGAAATGTTTGTAATAACAATTGGTTTTAAAGAATTCATCTTTACAAACTCCAGGTAGGCTTAATATTAGTTTTATTTTACTGAATTTCTTTTCTTCCCTCTGAAAGCTTGTGTGTGTGACTAGTTCACTAAAAGCTCTAGATAGTATTTCCATGTTAATTTAAAATTCTACTTAAACAAAAAGAACAGGTTTGATATGATCACAAATGTGAGCAGTCTGCTCAGATATCTGCATCCTCTGTGCCACAATGGTATCTGTGCACTTAAAGCATTTTCATCGTTAAACGTTGGTGCAATATAAAATGCTGCCAACATCCTTCTAATGCATTGTTGGGTTGGAATAAAGCTTTTTATTCTGCTTGTAATCAAGTGGCTAGGTTGCATCATAATAATTAAAATGTACCAAGAAACCAAATTTATTTATGTTTGCTGGGGGAAAAAAATCCTGCCATTTAGTAGGCAAAGGGCAAAGAGAAACACCAACGTCCAAACTCAAGGCAGTAATTAGTTCACAACATCAAATCATGTCTGGTAATGTATTATCCTTTTTGGGATAGTTTCCATCTTCACCTATGAATGTGTAGTGGCATTAACTGTCATCTTTACACAGCTGCTGCAGGCTCACCTCATCACCTTTTATGAATTGTCATCCATTCTGCAAACCCATGAGCCCATCAGCCTGAAGTAAAGTTTGCTCCCCCCCATTAGAAAAGTGTTTCTCTGTCCTACTGGTATCACACAATACATCACGATGAAAGGCAGAAAACCAGGCTTGGGCTTTCATTTCTTTCTCAAAAGCTGGAATGTCCACTCTACCTTTCTCTGAAACTCAATTTAAGTTCTCAAAATAGCTAAGTAACAGCTCCTGTGTAATGAGGAAGAGATTCTTAAAGTTATTGTGCAACATGAACAATATTCACTAATCCAGAGGTGGAACAAATAACCTGAGCCTCTTAATGTGAGAATCTGAAGAGCTTTTCAGAATTAATTTAAGCAATGGCCACATTATTTGAGTTCTGATGGTCAGTATATACGAAAATCAGTGCAAAGCTCATGTAAACCAGAAGTTCAGGAGTATTCCTTGCCAGGAATAACTGCTTGCGTTGATCCATCAGATACACAAGCCTGGATATCCCTGAGCCCCAGGTTCTGTGGAACACTCACACGGTTCAAACCTGCAACTTTCACAGGTTTCTCTTTACTGAGAAACAAATTGGGCTTGAAAGAGTGATTCTGTGATAGAGAAGAAATGAAGATAAAACTCAGAATGATAGTATGGGAAAATAATCAATATTCTGTGCACCAGGCAGTCACACTAAACACAGATGGTATGCATTATATGATCCGATTTACTGACTGTGTACTGCTTGAAGGCATGGTGGATTCATTCCTCTGAATGGTCAGACATGGATTATCGTTATTGCTGCTTATTTTATGGCACACAAATAGTGAGCTAAGCACTTCAGAAAAGTGGAAAGATATGGTCCCCTTATTCCAGTAGCCATGTTAATTCATGGACTGAAACCCAGGGCTTAAGAACTCTCCTTACTCTCTTGCACATTGACAAAGTCCAGCTTTCACAATTTCTAAGACAGTCAAACCAGAGAACTGAAGGGGACTATGAAAGACTAATTCAGGTTGTTACACTGTGAAGGCCTAAGGCAATTAATGCTTCAGTCAACAAAGTACTGCATGCATTACCCTAACAACCTGAGATAAGCTAAGTTAGGAAAGGAAAAAATAAACACACAAGCACAATGACTTCTAAAATTTGAACCCAAGCAGTTCAGGCACAAAAATAGTCAAACTTTTCTAATGCACGTTTTTCTGCAGGCATAGCAAGATGTTTGTCTCCTTCATTTGCATACACATGTCTAATAGAGATGGACATAGTCTACTGACTGAGATCCGGTTCTAAGACACACCTCCTCTTTTCTTAACCATATTTCTCCACACAGAAGTAGAGATACACAATAATTTCCTGCTGCACTTCAGAAGCCAAATCATAGCTTGGAAAAGAGAGTGGCTGCTGCTTGATTTTAACAAGAGTTGCATGTAGCTATAAATGAGACATTTTGTCCCTTTCCACAGAGAATTTGGGACATGCTTTAATAGTTATGGTGGTGTTAGATGAACAGATCTTAGTAGTCTTTTTTTCAATCAGAACAATTTTATGATTCTATGAATTTAAACTTCATGTTCAGGAGATCTTCCTGAAGAACAGCAGGAAGTCATCTGGGATAATTCACATTCACATTCCACTTTTATTAGCTGTCTACCTAAAAATCCCTTAGGCAGCAAATATGCCTAAGTAAACATATTCCTTTGTTTTCACCACAAGTAAATGCAGTCATTGTGTATCTGATTCTGGAAGGACATCCCACATCTGCAACTGGTTGGCAGTCAAACAATACTACACATCTAGGAAACAACATACTGGTGCACTATCAAGCTAGCTGAAGTCATGTCTGTAGTTACCTGTGAATGCTCAATACCAGTATCTTCTCCCACTAGCTCCAAATCTGCACACAGCATCAGATTTGCCCAAAGCACAGGTTGCTATTGCTGGTAGAGCAATATCACAACAAACTCATGTTTCCAGACGTATTGTGAGGCACATCTACACCTGGCAAGGCTGCTACATGGCAACAACATTCAAAGCCACAAAGCTGTATCACCTTTAAAGTAAGTAATTTTTTAATTTGTTTTGTGGACACAGCTTTCATAACAGTAATCTTATGAAGGACTTTACAACGTTACTGCAGTAAATGATGTATGATTCAGATCCAGTAACCACTCTGCTCAGTTTTGGGGCCACTGTCCAACTACACACAGGAAAAAAAGTAAAGCCTGACTCACCCATTCAATGCAACATCAGTGAGATGACATGAAATGTGACACTTCTGAGGGGGTCTTGATATTGCTGACAGCTTGTACTGTGCCATGGTTTAGCTGTGACAGAAAGAGGGCTGGCTTAACCAGCCTGATTTTGCGTATGTCCTCTGTAACAGCACAGGACCTTATCAGCTTCTCACACAAACATCTTTGTTCCTCCTTCCTTGCAGTATACACAGTACAGCCCTCCTCAGTTATTTTGTTAACCACCACACTGCCTTTTTCATACTTCTTTTAGATTTACCTATTTCAAAATTACTGTAAGAAACAACATTTACAACATCAGGATGAAAACTAAATAGATTTGCATGAGTTTTTGGTTTTGTTTTTTTTTTTTTTTCTGTGCAGACAGACATTAAAGAGCTGCTTTTCAGAAGCAGCAGCAGCAACACAACAGCATTGGAGGCCAGAGCTACCTGGAATACCCACGAAATAAAGACCTACCAATAAACAAAACATTTAGGGTGTCTCAAGGAAGCATAAAACATAACACATTAACAACAATATCCTGAGCATATGGCTTTTTTGAGTTCATTCCTTTGAACAGGTTATAGATGGCACTTCAAAATTAAAAGCAGCAACAGAGCTTCTCAATAAATCACAATACAGAAGTTGCTGGTAAACACATTATGGCAAAGATCTATCTTGATTCCAGTGAAATAATAAGTTTTAGGAATTCTTGCACTGAGCCTCTCCCTTATGGATATGTATATATTATTTCTTACTATATTATATCCCAGTGGCATATATTAGATTGTACTTCTTTCATTCGCATACTTCATATGTCACATATATATATTTATATAAAAACTTGGGGCTTATTGTTAAGTTTTTGGGAGGAAAAAAAAAAAAATCACATCTACATGTGATTACCATACATCTGAAGATAAGCACAATGCCATGCCAATTCTGATTACAGCCTGGAGGCATTGCTGTATGACATGAACACCAATTGACCAGCCATAGGCCTGTACCTGGAGGAGGGACACAACAATTCACAGCTGCTTTGCTTGCTCCTTGGAAGATATTTTCAGCTCTTAGATGGCACTTTGCTGTTGTGCTCCAATATCTGCTGGATCTGAATTAGTGGACAGATAGGAAATTAGACCTTCAGCTCTCTCTTGTCAGATCCTCCCTGAGTCAATGAATTCAAGATTTGAATTTCTTAAACTATGCCATTCTTCCAGGGGAAGAATCACTGTCAAAGTGAGCCTAAGAAGAAAAATGCATTTTTCACTATGCAGTGTCACATTTTTCTTTATACTAATCACTTTTTTGGTCTTAATAATATAAATGTTAGAACATTCACACAAAATGATAAATAACAGTACTGTGATGTCATAACATCTGACTACTTCAGCTCTGATGCTGCTCAGATGATGAAAGACATGCCTGGTGACAATACTTGAAAGGTTCAATATATTGTATTTCTACAGATTCTAGATTAAAAGCCCACTGTCCACAGCATAACCAAAAATCCTGTTGAATCTCAGATTATTCTGGTTCCTCCCTTTCAGGAACTGCAATTCTCAAGAGTTGTCAAATATGGCTAGCAGAGAATAAACTACCCTGAATCCTTCTTTTGCTATTTGAATTAAGCTCCATCTACTGACACTTTCTTTAAAAATGCATAAAACTATGAATTAAATATACTCATCATTACTCATCAGATTGTTTATCTCTGTACTAATTTTACATATATACATAGATTAAACATTCATGTGCTCCCGTTCCCTTTCAGATTATAGTAAATCCTAGTTTTTTTAGATTTAATTCTTTTACACTGGTGTTTCCAGCTGCATTATGCAAGTTGAAGATCACTTAGGTAAAGGCATCCTGAGGGACTTCTGCTTACAAATTCGAAATTAAGTGTGGTTTTTTTTATTCTTTTTTTTTTCCTCTCCCTTTTTTTTCCTTCTGTATTAATAGTGGAGAGAGTTGTCCATATGCTTATGTTAAGCCTGAGAGATCTTCGATTACCCCTTAGCTTGTAATTATGCAGCTATAACGTAGCTCAGATACATTCCATAGTTGTTAATGACTCAACACACTGAGACCTTGAAGAATAACAACCAAGGTTATTCTGTAATGTAATGCAATAAAATAAAATAGGCTTCACCGTGTATGCAAAAGTAGTAAATGCTTTGTTGATTTTAAGGCATATGTTTCTTTAAAGTTCTCAGAACATAAATTATTTAACTGCTACACACATGCACAGACACAAAATCACAAGCCAGATTTACTGCAAACTTTGCAAGCTGCAATAAATAGGTAAAGACATAAATTGCTGGCAATTAGGAATTTACTGAAGAGGGTAGTTAGGGGAATTGCGCTGATTCAGAGAGATGAAATGCAAATACATCGTGCTTACATGTACAGGGCTGCTGCACCTGTGCCCTAGCCAAGGCACTAAATCAGCAAGCCCAGTCGAACACGTAGGTCCCAAGGACACAGATCACAGTGCAGCAGTGAAATCCTAGAGATACGATGTGTCCACTGATGTTAGCCAGAACTCTCTGCATTTAGCACCTCTGAACACAACAGTACTAGCAGCGCCCTGTGCTCATAGGACAAAAACACGCAGGCAAGCACTGATCACCACCAGCACTGCTTCCAGTTGCAGACTTGAGACATTTTGAAACTGGTAATGGCAAAAAGATGCTGAGGCCCTTCTCTCAGGGAATGTCTCCCTGCCTTCACATGTCCTGCTTCTCTGTCACACTGAGGGGTGATGGTTGTTACGGTAAGAAATCACTACCACTGTAAGAAGTGCCTGTCTATAGCTGAGTTATCATTACAAATGTTATTTCAGTTCCTGGAGATTACACGGCTGAGTGAGATCATTTGTGAATGGGCATGGACCAAAATGTCCCCACTGCCTATGGGTTAGCAAACCTCCATGTACTCAATTACTTCTCTACCAAAGTATTCAGCTTGAAAGAAATTATTGTGGAGTAGTCCAAGCTGTAGAAAATGAGTCAGGAGTTAGGTGAGATACCCACCCTGCGAAGGCTCATCATGGCAAAGCCACTTCTATAGGGACCCTGGCAGCAGGCTGAAACGTGAGGGTGGTGACTTACAAGCCAAAGGAAAGAAAGCCAAGCACAAGATGCAGCAATCATGCCCAGGGGCAGCAAATCTCAACACACACATGGAACTGACCATCATAGCTGTCACAGAACCTTGGCAGTTAGGAATTCCCCCATGCTTTCCCTGCCAGCCCTTTAGCAGTCCTGGCCCCAGGATGGGCATAACCCAAACCACTATGCAGTCAGCAGATGAAATTCCTTGCAAAAGCTAATCTTAAGTAAAATCTATACCGTGGAAAGTCTTATTCTTTCTCTTCCATGTACATGGTTTGATAACCCAGGATTGCAGTTAGCATCCCTTTGTTTATGATTGCTTGAATCTCTGTGCTGGTGGATGCCAGGTCTTCTGCCCTGAGATCAAGTGGCGTATGGCATCCAGTGGAAGAAGCCATTGCCTGGAATGCTAACTAATTTTTTTTTATTCAGTCAATAGCTAAAATAAGCTGTAACACAAGTGAGGCACGAGGGAAATCCATTCAGTGTGCAGCTTGAACAAATCTATGTTCAATTAATGTAGGTTTTCAAACACTGTGACAGTGTTTGTGCTCTAAGAAGATGGTTAAGACATTGCTGCCACCAATCATTAAAGCAGTTCTCCTTCCTCTTGGGGAGCAGTGTCAGACCAGGAAAAGAGCACAATTAGCAGTAACAAGAGAGTATGTGGGGGAGTGTAGGATGAAAGGCAAGACTGAATTTACTATTGAGGCATTCCTTAGAAGAAAAGGAATTTATGAAGAGAGGATGAGGACATGGAGTTGGAAGGTGGAAAAGGGAAAGAGGAAAACCTCAGAGACAGGAATGGGTGAAGAGGAGAAGGGGGAGGGGGGGATCTGTATGAAAACAAGGAAGAAGGAAAGAAAGAAAATCATTATTCTGTGATCCATGGTATTAATGCTTTTTTTATTTTATTTTGGGTAGATTTGTATCATCTGTTGCCTTGCTCCTACCGTCGTTGACACAACTGCCCAGTTAATCATACCTACTCCATTTGGTCAGTGCAGACAACAAATAGCACCTAGCTACAGAAAGGATATTACTAGACAGCTATTTTCTGCCAGATAGAATGTATGAGGGCTGAACCCTCTGTCCTCTCCCCCTGTCACACATTTTCATGAAACCTTAAGGAGTTTGCCATCTCGTACCGTGCTGCTCCTCCTTCTGATTAAGGTGCAATTAGCAAGCAGATTCCAGGTTATTAAAGGAGGACTGACAAACACACAGAGGGCCTGACAGATGGACCAATTATATAAGCCTTATTTCCTTAGGCATCCAGGCTGAAAAGAGGACAAGCCATGAGGAACACGAATTGTGCTGAGAGTAAAGAGAAAGTGCGTGGGTAGGTGGCTGAAGGAGTGGGGGAGCAAGGGAATACAAGACAAAAGAGAATGCTGTAAGGGAGTCGAAAGGGAAGAGAGTGAGCAACAGAAGGTGGTGATGTTTCCGGAAGGGATCTGCAGTCACGTGTCAGAAAAGGCAGCTGGTTTTGAAAGGAAAGCATGTTACCTGGAGCTGCAAGATGCTCTGCAATGACAGGAGTGCCCTGGGAGAAAGGGTTTGTTAGGAAAATAATCAAGGCAATAATAAACAGTGCAAAAAGTTGGGGGATGAGGTAAAGGACAGAGAAGCTGTGAGCAACTGCTAAAG
Source organism: Indicator indicator (assembly GCF_027791375.1). Lineage (NCBI taxonomy): Eukaryota > Metazoa > Chordata > Aves > Piciformes > Indicatoridae > Indicator > Indicator indicator. The sequence continues at coordinate 9,856,230 of NC_072014.1, read as the reverse complement.
TCTTTGAGGAATGAAGGGGAAAAAAATGAAGAATAGATCTCTCGTTTGTGCAAAGTGAGATTCACTAAATTCAATGTTGCTATGGTGATTTACACCACCTGAGGACCCAGGTTCAACTCTTTAAGGCAATGCATGTAATTATTCTTTTTATTTTCCCAAATAAGTACCTGCAGCCTCTTGCTTACATATAACACGTTTCATAATTCAGAATTCTGCTATGGTTTGACAGATGATTGATGCTCTCTCATTACCAAAGTTAGTAGCAGTCTTAACTGGAAAGGTGCAATTAAGCAGTATGTTATAAAACAAATGCCCTTTACAACTTAAATGGTGTCTGAAGAAATGTGTTTCATTGAACAGATACGTCCACAAGAGAAAAGAAGCAAAATTCAGTCCTTAGAAGATTGGTTTCATCTAAAAAAGGCAATGACAACAGACAGTGTTTCAAAGGTGATAGAGGGAAATATGTGTTATCCTCTGTAGACAGCAGTGACCCCAGAATCCAGTTCAGCATGAGTATAAACTTCTTCTATGACTTTTGGCAAGTTATTTAAAACCCTATGCTTATGTTTCTCAACTTGAATTGCTGTTGGAACTAAACTGAACCTAAAGGTGTATTTTGAGACTTCAGTAATAATTCCTAAGTGCTTGGAAAAGTGCTACATCATGTTAGTAAAGAATGTCATCATTAAAATGGTGCTTCAGACATCATCACTAACAAGGGTTTGTTCTACAGCTAAAACTGCACCAAAAACATTATTAGCTTGCAAATCACAAAGCTCCCATCAATACACAGGAGAGAGGCACAGCTGAGAGCTGTGCCTGTACTGCAAGGGTAGGATACCTACCCCCAGCATCACAACCCAGTGTGATGCAATGCTCAGTTGCTGCTACCAGTTAACCTCACTGCATGGATGGTCCCTTTTCAGCTGCAGACATCTGAGCAGCAGTACCCTCAGTCAAATATTAAGAATGCTAAGATTCTGTCTGCTGGTGGATGCTGCAGGCTGAGCTGCAGCATTGGCGTAGCCCAACAAAAACATGTTATGGCTGCAGTTAGCTGGAAGAGGGATACATCACCAAACAGAGATAGTATGGCCATGTTGGGGTGTCACAGGCTTGAATTCTGTTCTGGGGCCTGACAGTCACAGTGATTTTGTTCCTTGGTGGAGTTTATTGAAGATGAATCTGTATCTGTTTTGGATTCTAGGACACCTTTCTTTGCATGGGTGTTGTTTTGGTACAGACACTGGCTTCATATTGAAAAATCATATTTAAAATCATATTGCAAAATACATTTTAGAAAGAAGCCTAGAGAGACTTCAAAAGGGAGGGAGCTCCTCTGTAGGGAGGGAGATTTATATAGAAGTGAGGAGTGTATGTAAGCTTCCACTAAAACATTAATTATGTGAGAAGCAGGCTTGTCTTCATCTCACTTTGCACAAAAGATTATTAAGGCTATTAGAAAAGCTGCTAAACATTTTCTCAGAGAACTCACTTTGTTTCCTGTAAACTCTTTAATAGCTTGAAGTCTTAGGAAAGCTGCTTGTGATTTGGAACTGCTCTACAGAATTTGTTGTTTCTAACATGCTTGTCTGGTCTGTGGAACAAATGTTCATACAACATGATACCATTCTTATGTAAACTCAGAGATGACCGATTGTGTAACACAACAAGACTACTTGATGCTATGGCTGCCTGCTAATGTGAAAAGCTTGTTAGCTGTCTACTTGTCTGGCAATGCTTAACCAGCTTTGTCTACAAACTCAGACAGAAAAATTATCACCTTTCTAAACAAGAATTCAGAAAAAGAGGCAGCATCTTCTGCAATAGGCATGTAATTATCCACTTTCAAGATTTCATTCAAAAACCCAGTACACTGAACCATCCAAGGTATGTTATACAAAGGTAAGTTTTTTAATTAACTTCAACGTTTTTTTAAACTTATTTTCAATTTCAACTTCTCTTCTACCCATCCAGGGCAAAAAAAGAGTATTTTGGAAAATAAGAATAAAAATACTTAAAATCCTACCTCTGCTCTGTGAATTTCATGCAGCAAGAAGAGATGCAAATAAGAGCATGTCATATTTGTAGTGCACAGATTTTGTATGCATGAGCTGAAGAGCTTACCAAGACACAAATCAATGCTGAGCCAACTGAAGGGTAAAAGCAAGTTTTGAATCCAGAGGTACTGGAAAAATAGAAGTTCTTCCTCCTTCTGTGAAATAGTGAGGATAAAGTTGTTATGAATTTTCTTCAAATTGAATGTTGAAATTGTTCATTCAGCACTTTTTCTGCAATACAGTATGTGCCTAACCTTTACAGCTGGGATGCCTCCCAAGGGAGATGCATCTCTCACAGCGAGAACCACTGGCTTAGACCACATATTCCTGCAGACAGAAAATGGCTATATCCTTGATTTACCTTTTTCCAGGATAGTACCTTACACAGCTTTTTGGGCCAAATGACAAATACTGGCTTTGTGTTCATAAATCTTGTCTATATTTACTCCAGCAGGCCACAAAGGAAGTACATAAACTGCTTCATTTAGTTGTGATGCATCAAACACAAAACCACTTTTATGCTGATTTGCGAATTACTTACTTGCCTGTGCTATGTATAAAGATGGGACATTTTACTGGACCTCATTGCTAGTGTTACTCTACTCCTGTTAAAGAACAAACCTACAAACTAAGGTGAAGAATAAACCAAAGTGGAGATAAGAAAAGGACTGTAATAGTGATTGGAATCAGACTGCAGTTCTACTTTGCTTCCTGTCTTAAACAAAGCAGCAGCCATTCCTCATCACTGCTTGTTTTTTGGCAGTGATGTCCCTTACAAAGTCATGAAGAAGATCAACTACTTCTGCACCAACAGAAGGAATACAAATCCTCTATTTGCTTGTGTAATGACAGGTCTTGAGACTTAGTCTGAAGGAACTAAAGACAATTCTTCCTGCTGTTTTCAGGGTGTATTTTAGATAAAGTATGTCAATATTTAACAACCTAGAGTAGCTCCTCTTGCCTCACCCTGGACCACAAGAGTCACTATTGAGATTCTGCTCCACTCTTAATGCTAGATGGGCTCTGCACCCACAGTTGCTCTGTGCCTCCCTTTGCACCTCTTCACCTGCACCTCATCTTCACTTACATGATACCTTCTTGTCTGCCTCTGCTGCTCCTCATTAGCTTTTTCATGCATACTGGGACATCAGTTCTGGTTGTGGCTCTTAATTGCTGCTCTGATATTTAATAACAAACCCCAGAATATTACTAATGAAGGTGCATAAATATTTAGCAGGTTTGCACAAATGCTGTCCCACAGTTCCCCTTCCTAGCATCTTTCAGGATTTGATAGCACACCTTTAAATCTGGAAAGTTAAGTTAAAATTAAAAAATTAATGTTTTGTGTTCTTGAAAAACAAGGCATACAAAAGTCACCACAATCAATCTGCATTTCTTCCTGTTAAAATCTAACTCCATCTTACAGCTTCGTCTTGTTATTTTTGTCAGATCCCCAGATTCATCTTGTAATAATGTGCTCCATCCCCAGAGACCTAGCCAGGGCTTTTCATCAACAGCAGCTTTCCAGAAGTTCCACTTAGCTCACAAAGCAAACACAATGTTTGGCATAATATTTCAAAAAGGTCATACTGTGCTTCCTAACTTAATGGCCATTTATATTGCTTTACAACATTTAAATTTACACTTTGCTATCAACAGGAGCCACGCCATCTAAAAATAAATGCCTAAAAGCTAAATTAAAAAAATACCCTAGATACCTGGGTTTGGAAATATTTGTTGCTTATCTGGAGACAAATTCTGACACCCTTCATAACAAGTCCTTTAACTCAAGGGTATATCCACTGAAAACAGCAGTATAGATGCTGAGGCTGTTGCTCCCAAGTCTTAGTGCTTTTATTTCTAAAACATCCACAATCTACCTCATATGGCCATCAGCACACCATCCAAACACATTGAATTTAATATTTATTTTCACAGCTCTCTTTCAAAATATGTAAAGAGTATTAATCTGATGGGACAATGACAGGGACATTCAAAGCATGCATATGCCATGTACAAGAGTCACAGACCTACTCTACACATACACAAACTAGCCCAAATCCACAAGCCTGGCAATCATGCCAGATGTACACTGAGCCGAGCCTGGAGTCCTGCTCACAGGTATGGCCTGTGACTTTCAGCTCAGCACTCCTCTTCCCTACCTGCTTGGCCCCTGGCTTACATCTGATCTTTCAATAACAAATTTTGCTATAGCTGACAGTGCCATTTCAGAATGCAGCTGCTGAAAAGCCAGAAGAGAAGCATTTGTCCATAGGTAACCACTTAAGCTAAAAAGCTGATAGTAACTTTTCTTTTGCTGAAATGCAAAAGCTTAAACCTAAACTATTGTTTCTTTCAGACAGAAGAATTTGATTAATCAGCACAACAAATCTTCACAAGAATTTAAAGCAAGCACAGCTTGAAAATACAGCCAACTCTTACTAAAATAAGTTATTCTTTACCTTTCTTACACACGTCCATAGATGAAGATGTATTCTATCCATTCATTCATTTAGATATGAAATCAGCTGAAGGGCACTTGCCATTTCTTTTTGACTTTAATTCTGACTTATTCCTGTTTGAACCACTGCATCCATACTCTTTTTACCTGCACAACTGAAGTGGCTCGCTCCTTGTCACATTACAGCTAAGATCCTGATGTCTGCCTGTCGCAGAGTCCATGACTTTTATTGAAACTATTTGGCAAAACTAGTATTTGCCTCTCTTTTTTCGGTGCCCCCAAAAAAGGACTTGCTCTGACACAGGTTCAGAAAGTTAAAACAATCAAAGGGTTTAATTGTTCAAAGTGACAGATAAAACAGATTTGGGATTGCCTGTGATAAAAGCACTGACTGCAAGATGATCTCCAGTTAATAAATCCTGGGTAACATCTGACAAAGCCGGGGGCACAAACCTTCACAGTGGCTTCAATAATAGAAATGCAGCACAAGTTCAGCCATATATTGAAGGTGCAATTCTTACCAAGAAAGTTGTCCCTGTCTTGGGTGGAAGACAAGGAGCACAGCCTGTCTGTCTTTCCCAACTGCTGGTGCTGGCCATGCTGCACCTGTGCTGCTGTCCCACCCTGCACGCCCACCACTGATGCTGGTACTGGTGCCCCTGCATACCCTCTGCTGCAATGCCCCTGCCATACACTGAGAGCTGTCCCTCTCGTGGGTTTTACACCCTAGCCCAGGCTGTGCCTGCCTTCTAGGGGACGTTTAGCACCATTTGGGAGGAAATTTGAGTAACATAGTAGTATATGTTTAGCGTGTACTCAGTTTTTGACATTAGCATGTTGAGGGGTGTCAACCTTAATACTAAAATTGCAGTTAATTAGGCAAAGTTTTTCACTCAGGCACCCCAGCCCTCAAAATCTTCTTTGAATTTGGCTGTTCATGTTATTTAGAATAGAATAGAATAGAATAGAATAGAATAGAATAGAATAGAATAGAATAGAATAGAATAGAATAGAATAGAATAGAATAGAATAGAATAGAATAGAATAGAATAGAATAGAATCGAATCAAGAAGGTTGGAAGAGACCTCAAGGATCATCGAGTCCAACCTGTCACCCTACACCTCATGCCTATCTAAACCATGGCACCAAGTGCCACGTTCAATCCCCTCTTGAACACCTCCAGGGATGGTGACTCCACCACCTCCCTGGGCAGCCCATTCCAATGGCCAACCACTCTCTCTGTGAAGAACTTTCTCCTCACCTCCAGCCTAAACCTCCCCTGCTGCAGCTTGAGACTGTGTCCTCTTGTTCTGGTGCTGGTTGCCTGGGAGAAGAGACCAAACCCCTCCTGGCTACAACCTCCCTTCAGGTAGTTGTAGACAGCAATGAGGTCTCCCCTGAGCCTCCTCTTCTCCAGGCTAAACAGTCCCAGCTCCCTCAGCCTCTCCTCATAGGGTTTGTGCTCAAGGCCTCTCCCCAGCCTCGTTGCCCTTCTCTGGACATGCTCCAGCACTTCAACATCTTTCCTAAACTGAGGGGCCCAGAACTGGACACAGTACTCAAGGTGTGGCCTAACCAGTGCTGTGTACAGGGGTACAATGACCTCCCTGCTCCTGCTGGCCACACTATTCCTGATGCAGGCCAGGATGCCATTGGCTCTCTTGGCCACCTGGGCACACTGCTGGCTCATGTTCAGGCGGCTGTCAACCAGTACCCCCAGGTCCCTTTCTGTCTGGCTGCTCTCCAGCCACTCTGACCCCAGCCTGTAGCTCTGCATGGGGTTGTTGTGGCCGAAGTGCAGCACCTGGCACTTGGATTTGTTGAATGCCATCCTGTTGGACTCTGCCCATCTGTCCAGCCTGTCAAGGTCCCTCTGCAGAGCCCTTCTACCTTCTAACAGATCCACACCTGCTCCCAGCTTGGTGTCATCTGCAAATTTACTGATGATGGACTCAATCCCCTCATCCAGATCATCAATAAAGATATTGAACAGGATGGGGCCCAGCACTGATCCCTGGGGGACACCACTAGTGACAGGCTGCCAGCTGGATGTGGCACCATTCACCACCACTCTCTGGGCTCAGCCCTCCAGCCAGTTCCTAACCCAGCGCAGAGTGCTGCTGTCCAAGCCACAGGCTGACAGCTTGGCCAGGAGTTTGCTGTGGGGGACAGTGTCAAAGGCCTTGCTGAAGTCCAGGTAGACTACATCCACAGCCTTTCCCACATCCACCAGGCTGATCATAGAAGGAGATCAGGTTGGTGAGGCAGGACCTGCCCTTCCTAAATCCATGCTGGCTGGACCTGATCCTTTGGCCATCCTTCAGGTATGCAGTGATTGCCCCCAAGACAATCTGCTCCATGATTTTCCCTGGCACTGAGGTCAGGCTGACAGGCCTGTAGTTCCCAGGTTCTTCTGTTCGTCCCTTCTTGTGGATGGGCGTCACATTGGCCAGTTTCCAGTCTTCTGGGACCTCTCCAGTGAGCCAGGACTGGTGGAAAATGATGGAGAGAGGCTTGGCCAGCTCATCTGCCAGCTCTTTCAGCACCCTAGGATGAATCCCATCAGGTCCCATGGACTTGTGAATATCCAAGTGACTCAACAAGTCTTGAACTAATTCCACATGGATTTCAGGAGTACAACACTGCTCCTTGACCCCATTAACCAGCTCAGGAGGCCAATTATCCTGAAGTCCTCCTGCCTTACTGTTGAAAATGGAGGCAAAGAAGGTATTTAGAATCTCAGCCTTCTCCTCATCCTTAGTTACAATGTTACCCTCCACGTCCAATAAAGAGTGGAGGCTCCTCTTGCCCCTCTTTTTAGCATTAATATATTTATAAAAATGCTTTTTGTTGTCTTTCACGGAAGCGGCCAGTTTAATTTCTAACTGTGCTTTTGCCTCTCTAAGTTTTCTTCTACATGATCTAACAACATCCTTAAACATATCACTAGTTGCCTCCCCCCCTTTCCAAAGGCGATAAACCCTCTTTTTTTCCCTTAAATCCTTCAGGAGCTGCTTGCTCATCCAGGCCGGTCATCTTCCCCGCCGGCTCATCTTACGGCATGTGGGAACTGCCAGTTCCTGTGCCTTTAAGAGCTCCTGTTTGAAGTAGGTCCAACCATCCTGGACCCCTTTGTTCTTAAGGGCTGTTACCCAGGGAACTTTCTGAATAAGTTGCCTGAACAACCTGAAGTTTGCCCTCCGAAAGTCCAAAGTGAGGGTTCTGGTACTGCTCCTCCCTATTTCCCTGCATATTGAAAACTCCACTATCTCATGGTCGCTGCACCCTAGACAGCCTCCAACCATCACATCTCCCACCAGCCCTTCTCTATTTGAGAACAGCAGATCAAGCAGAGCCTTGCCCCTGGTAGGTTCACCTAAGAGCTGCATCAGGAAGTTGTCATCCATGCACTCTAGGAACCTTCTGGACTGTCTCCTCTCTGCTGAATTAAGTTCCCAGCAGATGTCTGGTAGGTTAAAGTCCCCCACAAGGTCAAGGTCTGATGATCTTGAGACAGCTTCCATCTGCTTATAGAATATCTCATCGACCTCCTCGTCCTGGTTGGGTGGTCTATAACAGACTCCAACCAGGATGTCAGTTTTGTGTGGCCTCCCTCTGATTTTAACCCATAAACATTCAATCCTTTCATCTGCAACCTCGAGTTCTGAGGCATCAAAAGATTCCCTAATATACAGGGCCACCCCTCCTCCTCTTCTCCCTTGCCTGTCTCTCCTAAAGAGCTTATAACCCCCCAGTGCAGTACTCCAATTGTGAGAATCGTCCCACATCTGTTTTAGCCAAAGCAGAGCCATCTTATTTTCACAAGACTCTCTCCTTCAGCTCACTGGCAGGCCAGCTTCATAGATCTTCATTTAACATAGAAAACCTGCTGATTCCAAATGACCTTGGTTCCAAAGTGTGCTAAATCAACTTTCCTTCCTGTCCCATGGCAAGCAATGTCCCATCCCACACTCCACATGGACTCCACTTACATACAAGCCCTAAAGTCACCAAATTGAAACATCAGGCATCCTGCTGGTACAGGTACGTTGGAAACAAACAGTTAAAAACATTGACATTTCCCACATTGCAGTGTTTATCTCATCTGTAGCATTTTCAGTGAGAGGGAAACTGCAAATGCCACTGACCCAATTTTTGCTTCCTAATTTGAAATTGCTCCCATCTATTTCATTTCCCTGTCTTTCTAGCTACACAAAATGCTTGAAAATTGCACTGTGACAAAATTGTAGGCAATCCACACTGACAACTTCACAGGTCTGGGAATCCTCATTCACTCATTTGTTCCCACTTACAGGTTTCATTCACTTGCACGTGAAGATAACACAATCCAAGTGTTTCAAATATGCACATCTGACATTATGTTTTCAAGCAAATGTAAAAAGAAACCCTACTCTATGAAGAAGTGTCATATCAAGCTATGAATTGGCACATCAATATCATAGGAGATCAGAAAAAGGTACCCAAAATCAAAAGCCTAATTTTGCTCTCTTTACATTATCTTTCAAGTAGAAACACTATGTTATTTTGAAAATCTCCATCTCCTACCAAAAGATGACAAAGGTTAGATGAATCCAAACAAGTTAAAAAATATTTTACACTGATTTCAAGTCTCCACAGTTTTTTCTTTAGGATAATTATGAAACAGTGATTAAGGCATGTGCAGAAAAAGCTATGAGAACACTCATCCTAAATCCAGAAGCAACAAAAATCATGTACAATTTTTTCAAATGGAGGTGGACTCGTCAATGTTAGACAGATCTCAGGTATCTCTGTTCAGCATTTTCCCCTTCATGTTACTCTTCAGACTTCCTTAATTTCTGTCATTTTCATCCCTCCTCAAAACACAGTCCGAATTTAATGATAGTCAAATATGGTGGGGACTTTTCATTGACTTCTAGCACTTTAGGTGAAAAAAAATCAACATGTACTTCTGTAGCTCTCACAGGCAATGGCTCTTTTCCCCACACTATATCAGGAGCCATCCCATTATCTTGATCTGCATAGCAGAAGGGTGCAAGACAAAACGGAAACTGTTTTTTCTTCTCCTAGACAACAGCAGTAGAAAAACCCCTCAAATTTCTCCAATAGTTGCTACCTCCAGACAGATGACAGCAGTCATCTACAACATTCCATTCTACACACCTAATACTCTGCAGACCTGCAGAGTGGGATGGAAGGTGGCCAAGCATGACAGAAACATTTTCCTTTCCATTTGTAAAAGTTTTGAAAAACGCATACCTGGTGTCTTGTCTGTTGTAGGACCAGGAAAAGCCACACAATCAGAGAATGGAGTAACAAGCAGAAAGTCTGCCAAAAGGAAGATCTCTGTGCCTTGTGTTCACAGAGATCACATCAAACTGCAGAGAACATCTGACTGACAGGACCCCCAAAAAGCTGCCTCAGCCCCACACAGCTGCTTGCCACAGCTTAACATCAGGATGTGCTTCAGCACTGAAAATCTAATGTGGGTTTTAATGCTAAAGATGGTATTTTGTAATAGCTTTTTATATCCTCTAACAACCTCGCCACTGTCTGTGCAGCAATCTGGTGATACTCCATAACTGTATAAAACATGAACTGTCTGCCATGAGACAAATAGAAGAAGAAAATATTTTCAAATAAAATAATCTTTCCCCTCCTACAAATAGAGACAAATACTGCAACATTCCTTAGTTGTACAAGTCAGGATGTAATAGTTTTGATAAATTATTTCATCTTATAAACTTCATTCCTTTGGGCTCAAACTACTTTCAGTATTTACAATTTAAATAACTAGATTATATTCTTCCATGAACAGAGAGGATAAACTAGAAATCAGATGCATGGTCATCTCCCATCACATTTTTATGGATCTATAATGAAACATTTGAGAAGCTGTATATGCTGCCTCTGATCAAGATTGTTCTGCTCATTAGTAACAGTTTTGCAAGTAAACTTTCAGCCATCGTGCCAATTAAATCTACTTACTTGTGTTGGGAAGTTAATTAATAGCAAATTAAAGTTCTGAATTTCATGCATGCTTTCCATCCATACATTAAATTTATCTCATGGCTGACATTTGAGAAGAATTTCTTCTTGAATTATTTTCATCTAACAAAGGAAGCTACTAAAATGGTATTTGCGCTGAATTTTGTGGTGTAACTGAAAGCCATCCTTCAGGATATTTTACCCAATATTTTCAAGGAACCCTTCCTCCATTGTTGCAGTTGTAGTAGATGTCTGTATTGCACTAGCATTGATAGAACTTCCATCAAAAGCTGGAAAAAGACATCCTTCGAGCTCCTAATTAACTTCACCCTTGTGTACTTACAGCTCATGGGACCATGTTACTACTTTCCAGCTAGCAGGCTACCAGATGTGCTAAAAGAAAACCAAATGAAAACAACTACTTGTCAGATAAGTAGGTATATTTAAGCCTGATTTTTTTTTCTCTTCACATTAAAATATTTATGTGGTAAAAATGAATTAAAAGTGACATATAAACGTAGAAAAAAACTGAAGAACAGCTCTGGTTAAAAAAAAAAGTCATAGTTATTTGTCAGACTTTCATACTAATTAACAGGTAGATGATTTTTCACTGGGAATTAGCTAGCTGGCTCATCTCAATCTATATGCACTATGGGCTATGCACTATTTCCAGGTCCAGACTAGGCTTGAGGTCCCACCCTGGCTGTGGGTCATCTGAGACAGCTCATAAAGGGGTATATGTTGAATCCCATTTACAAGAGAAAATAGGGAAGCAGGCCCAAGCTGAACATGTTGTTTCCTGAGACAACTTTCTTTGCCCAAGAAAAGCAAAGATCATGCAGGAACTGTTTGCTGGTAACAGGAAGAATCCCAAAGTTGGGAGGCTGGTGAAACTATAGTGAACGGTGAAAGGTACTTTCTTGACTTCCTGCTGTATTGCACACTAGAGCAGTAATTGGGCTACAGATCCAAATCACAGAAATGGCAGAACAGTCTGATTAGGTTGCTTAGCCCAGGGACTTGCTCAAGTCAGGGCTAAATTCTATATTCTTAATTTTATTGTGTCAGTAACACACAAGGGAAGGACTGCAGTCCTCCAGATTAAACCAGTATAGCTGTAGTGAATTTATTTGCCTTAGCTTTCTTATGCATCTTCACCAAGATGCAAGAGCCAACAGCACAGGTCTACTTCACAGAACCTCTGTGGCCACCGACTTCAGTAGAGTTGAGAGAGACTTGAAACCTCCAGTGACCACCACATCCAATTCATGACTGCAGATTGCCAGTTCCAGAGCCCATCATGAATTCAGAGGTCAAAAGGAAGAACAAGGAGCTACTAGAAGTGGAATATAATCAATTCTTTTTGATATTAGCTATTGTAAAAAAATGATTGAGGTCAGTTGTAAAATACAATTGTACATCTTAGCCTATAAAATTACCCTTTGCTAATGCAGCCATGCCAGTTTACACTAAGCAATCTGTGTTGTGGAGCTTATGGAATTATTAAGTTTGCTTAAAATCCTACTCAATTTCAGCAGGATGACCTTCAGAAGGACGTCTGGAGGGAGGGTTAGTTTATACGTAATGCACAGTTCTGAGTCATCACTCAGCTATGTGAATATGTCTTATGTTGACCTACCGAAGAGAAGCTAAAATCAGACAAGAACCATTAAATTATTAGTTATTCAGAAATAAAATGTGTTTGAAACAGGTTTGTGATAGCCGGATCATTTCTGTATGCTCCACTGCATGTCAGAAGACATGACAAAGACATCACAAATATCTATTTCTTTCTAGTATCTCTTTAAAATAATGCTTCATCTGATCTTCTAGCTATATTTAAATTAATTAAAAGCCATTCATCACTACAAGTTCTCTGAAGTACTTGAGATTTCAAAGTCAGTTTTTTCTTGCTTTATCAAATATTCTAGTTTTCGGAGCAGGTAGGATGTGACCTCTAAATTACACTGATGAATAACTTCATGAGTAAGAACATGGGTCAGTTTTTCATTAAAATTAAAAGGTCTGGATTCTCTGTTGTCAGATTATCAAGTGCTGCTACAAAGGGAAATGAACTGCTGTCAAAGCAGAGTGATGGTATTTTACATCCAGATTGCACTGGTCTAAGGAACACGTCATATTATAGGACACTGTGTAGGCAAAGCCATTACACTCCTTTTCAAGGACAACAAGTAAATTCTGATTTAATCATGGAGAAGAAATTTCTTGCTGGTTGAAACTCGCTTCTGTGAACACACAGGGTCAATGTACCACTTAATTCCTATATAAATCTTCTGAAGATAGACAAATTTCAAGAGGCACAATAGTGTATCATTTCTGCCAATCTGAGGGAAAGATTGCGTTGCTGGTAATTCCTTCTTCTGATCCAAGGGTTTTGAAAGTCCAAGAAATGTGAGGAGGCTGGCAGGTTATGAAGACTGCTGGTGAAAGACAGATTTTAGGGTATTTTTCCAAATGCAGCAGTGAAGCCTCCTGGCATTAGTGTTCATTTTACACAGACAAAAATGACCAACAGAATAAGATACAGCTGAGAATCCTTAAAGAAACAGTTGAAGGCAAACTAAAAGCATGTTCAAAAGCAGGCTTTGAATACTCACAGGACATGACTTTGCAACTTCAATTTATACCTTTTCACAGTGGGGACAGCTGTTTCTAAGAAAAAACCTGACGGATGCTACATAGGAACAGTGAAACTGCATACAAAGGAAGCATTAAGTGCACCAAAGAACTTGCACAGAGAACTGAAATACATTTCTCCAAATTACCATCACAGCCATTTGTAAGAATCATAAAGCATAAAAACTCAGCCAGAAACATGGTATTTTTTCCATCAGAAGTGTCACCTCTCCAGTTTGCACATGACCTCAGTTTTAGTGAGTGGGGGGCACTGGATGAATCTTTACGTGACACCAAGAGATCACATTAATGCTTAAAGACTGAAAGCTGATTTTAGGCACAGCAAGGTTCTTCCTTGCTGTTCTTGTCAAAGACAGGGGGCACCTTTCCATCTCTGCCTAACCTGCCACTTCTCCAAACCAGTCAATTCCCAGATGAAAAGGGAACATATCTGATAGGACTGACATTTTCCATCTAATACAGTTTTCTGACAAGAAAGAAAGTGGAAGATCAGCAGAGAAAGGGTAACCTCTTGGTCTGAAAGGAGAGCTGTCACATACAAAATGCCTCCCTGGCCTCCATAAAATGAGGAGTCTACATCTCAGCTCTGCACTCTGTTGTGCTGGAAGAAACTTTGCAAATTTGGTAGTTATTTACTGATTTATAACAGTGTCCTTCACAGAGATTTACAGGACTGTATAAAGCAGAACAAAGAAGTGCTCCTAGTATCTCATCTCAAGTGAGTAGATGGAGGGGATTTTTAATGTTTGACCTTAAACATATTGAAAGTATAATATAGTTTCATCTGTTTTCACAAACAAGAGAAACACCTATACCAAGAAACTGCAGAGGACATAAACAGTACATGAAGTGAATTACCTGAACTGAAAAAATAAGGCTTTGGGCAAAGATGTGAACATTAATCAGCATACAAAGATAGAGAAGAGCCAAGGAATGAGGATTTTTCAATAGAAATACTGAAGATTTACCTTTTAATCGTGATTTTGTGGTAAAAGAGAGCTATGGAAACTGCCTGAAAACAACATATGTGAGAGATGGATGGCAGAGAAATATATTAGATATGTTAGTGAACTCTGAATAGATCAAAATAGATAATGAACATGACAAAAATGTGATAGAGAAATATTGTAAATAATAAAAAATATCACACATAAGATCCTATAGGATAATATTGTATGCAATACATGCTATGATGAAAATCATAATTAACTATGTGAAGGAAAAAAATATTAATCCATTTCTTAATGGTTTAACTCATGCAGCTTTGAACAGCAAATTACTTAGAAGAACCTTGTAATGATTTCCTGATGTTCTTCCTGAAAACACAATTTGATCCAGTCTAACACCAAACTGAAGAGTGAAACAAAATATTCAAAACAGTATTGTCAATCACAAAACAGTATTGTCAATCACAAAACAGTATTGTCGATCACAACAAAGATTTAGCACCCAATACAATTTGCAAAGGTGTCTTCTGTGTGATAATGTGCAAGGCAGAGAGCAACCCCTTGCCCAATTTAAACTCAGGTTGTCTCTGCATACCCAGATTGACTGTCTGAGATCATACAGCATCAGCATCATGTGAGGAAGAATTTGGACAAAGATATCTCTTACAAGGAAAGGAAATGCTGTACATTGCTGGTGGGAACCACTGGGCTTTGGAGAGGCTGCTGAGAAGGGGAAATGCGTTTGAGCTCTGATTTATTGAAGATGGCTATAGGTGTCCCTGGAGATCCCTGGTTTAAGGTATTTCCTTAAGCCAGCACAGGGAATGCATGCTAACCAGTGTGAAGTACACAGCTTGGCATTTCCAGGAGCTCAGGATACAAACAAAGACAAATGAACAAGTAGCTGCCTTCTTTATCTTTTAAAGAAACAGGGAACATCCTAGCTCATTGAGGACAGATGTCAGCCTTCTAAGCGTGTGAATATCAGCTAGTTCTGCAGATTTCATTGACCTGAAACACAAGTTCTCAGAGTCACAATGTGAATCTTTTGAACCTTCATGCTCAATCTTACTACAAAGATATGTTTTTAAAGAAAGGATTTTATAGCGAGCAGCAAAGCATAGTAATGATTAATACGCTGACTGCCAGCAAGTGCTCTGAACAGCTCTTACTCTGCAGACACTGACATTCTCTTGCCAAAGAAAAAACACAGTGGCATTTCATGTTAAAAAAATAGTGTTCATTGAAACAGAAAAAGCACTAGCTGGCACTGAGAGTAACAAATGAGAAGGTCAGTTCAACAGACAAAAACATTACAGAGCATATGCAAGATATTCTATGAAAAATACACTTAATTTACCCTGTGCATGATTCACTTCAGCAGTATTAATAAAGCCTACATTAGTTTAACAAAAAGATACTATAGTAAATGTTCTGACTAAATGCAATTATAACTCCTAGTCAGCACCTTTTATCAGGGTTACTTATAGAATTGCATTAATTAATACTGGACCTTATAATTTTATTCTGGCTTTAAGAGTCATTGTCATTTGCAGTTCTGTTATCCAGAAGAATATCTGGATAACAATCAAACCTCCACAACAGAGTTTCAGATAAAGGCAAGAGATGCAGCAAAGGCTCATATGCTTAAAGTCCCATCAAAATAAAATCAGAAGCAAGCATCTATCAAATATTTTCACAAGGATGGAGCAGAAAAGAGACAACAAACTCCTACTTTCCTTTATCTGATGCTTCTCACTGTCTGAAACCCAGGAGAGCCACTCCCAGAGGTTTTATGGTATTCCATAATGGTAAATCAAGCTCAAATTAGGATACAATATAGCTTCTCTTAACTCACATGTATTCCTTTGTGCCAGAAAGCTCATAGATAAGGCAACAGTGACCTAGCCATAAAGGCCAAAATCCAGACCAAAATATATAATCAATATTAGGAGGAAAAAAGACTGGTGGAGCAAAAACAACACATGCAAAATTGGTGCATGCAGAGGGGAATGTATGCAGTAATTCTAAGTTACCAAAAGAAGAACTAACAAATGAAATATTTCCTGTAGTCTGTGGCACTAACTCTTAGCTACCTTTTTCTTTCAGATGCTAAATAGATAGAAATCTAAGTTAAGTTTGTATCAAAACAGTAGCTGCATAAACAATGCTTTTGATTATCTTAGCTCAGAATGTATTATCTGTTAAAGAGAATATGTAAATGATAAGAAAAACGGTAGCTTGATGAAACTTCTTCCCCCCGCCCCGAGCTTGTTGTGGGTAGATATAAAACAGTGTCATAAAACCCAGTAAGGATGGGAAATGCTTTGGATTCTAGTGAAATAACTGCAATTTATAAACATTTATCAATGTTTTGGTTTTTAAAAAGGAACAACATTATGGGAAAGAGGGCAGAAGAGGGAGCAATGATGGCATTTATAAAGTAGGATTCAAACAAAGGTATTTGTTTGATTCAAAGATTTAAAAATTAATCTCAAGAGATAAACTAAGAATGGTTAAATAGAAGGCAGACTAGGAAACAAATGAGAATACAAATAGTATTTATTGATTTATTGAACTCAGAAAGCTATCAGAAAAAGACATCTGACGATCACCACATTTTAAATAGATGGTAAAAGTAACTACACAACTGGCACATTTAATTATTTCCTTTCACTGAAATAAGGTGAGATAATTGTAATACATAAACATGAATGCATCAAAAGCAAAAGAATCTGCACAATCTGCAGGCTTATCTGAATGGAGTCTCCTCTGCATGGTAGTATTAACAGGATTGTGAAAGAGCAAGTGGATTCTGAGTAGCAAAAACACACTGAAGGGGTTCCTCTGGTTTGTCTCTCAGGCTCACAAATCAGGGCGCTGGAACGCATGCATATTGCGGAGATGGTATGGAAAAATTACCATGAGGATTTTGCAGGAATAAAGAAGCACACAGTTTGAAAATAGGTAGAATAAGTAGAAGAGGCCATTTTATGATGTTAAAGGCTTTTTCACCCTCTCCAAAGAAGGACTTTAGATACAGGCATCCATATGTTACATCAAGGAACTTTCCCATAATACAGTGGGTGTTGCCACTTCTCCTATTGTCTTTGAACTGCGTGGAATTTGGGAAGCTTGTGCCCTTGTAGAACTGTCTGGTCTAAGCAATGGTAGTTCACTCTACTTCCAACAGGAATGAGCATTAGCATAAAGCATGGAAACAGGATTTTCTAACCTCTGCCCTGAGGATATCAGCAGCCTTTGAGTCCTTGGCACACAAGCACATCTCCTGGTAAGAAAGGAGTGGGAGTATAGAAGGTTGTTAACCTAGGCAGCACAGCTAGCAATAGCAATAAAAAAAATAAAATAAAATCTTTTTAAAGATGAGCTTCAGCTCATCCACAGGTAATTAGCACGTCTTTTGGAATATATGTGTGTGTGTGTTCAGGACCATAGGCCCCATCACTTCTTCACCAGTAGTTTTTACTATAATCACATCCTTTTTCTCCTGTGCAGATATATTCTCAGAAATAATTTCCGGTAGCTTATGTGGAAAAGATAAATTAGCAATAGAAGTTTATTTTAAAGAGCTTTGATACATCTTAAGGAGTTTGGAATTTATCTGTATTGAACAGGTGACATAAGCTGGTTAACACTTTGAAAAAGTGTATCTGGAACAGAAAATAATTGTCATAAGGTCAGTGCTACAGTAAAATGAGGGGCTCTGTCATGCTGCTGTACAACCAAGAGAGAATAAAAATATTTTAAATAAGAGATTTGTAGGGGGAAAAACCCCAACCCAACCCAAAACACAGACCTTAGATATAACCTTTTCACCCACATAGTGACATTACCCAAAATGAAAAAGGACCAGTGAATCAGCTTCTCATCACACAGTATATCAGTTCAAAAAAGCCTTGAAAACGTAAGGTTCATGGAAAACTGAATACTACATACAGTGGGTTTAGCACCACAGCAAGAGAGACTCAGTCTTTTTGTGAAGAGACAACTGATTTTTATTATTTTTCTTTTCTAACCAAAAGAAAAGTAAATAAACTTTATCTGGATTCCCGTAAAGTGTCAAATTAAGTGCTATAGGAGGAAATCATTACGCTCAAAAATAATGGAATCAGCAACAAAACAGGATTTAAAAAAAGGTAAATTAGCTGAAGGGAATGAAATAAGATGCGGTAAAAGAGAAACTATCAAAGAGGAGAAGCTTGTTAATGCAAAACCTCCAGAACTGGTCCTGAGACTTATTTTATTTAGCATTTTCATCAGTTATCTTGGCACAAAATAGAAGAATCAAACTAATTAAACATTAATGGCAGAAAGTTAGACAGCAGTGACCATCCTGATGAGGATCACAATCACATACAAGGAGAGCTGGATGACATTAAGAACTACAGTAACTAAAATTAGATAAATGATGACACTAAGAAGTGCAAGGTCTTGTCCTGGAGATTAACACAAATTACTGCTATAAAATGAGGGTACAGGCAGTATGTTGGCTGGTCATAGAAAGAAGATACTCCTTCGTGGTGATGCAGCCATACACATCAGTGTGATGCATGCCAATCAGATAGGACATGGAGGAGGGAGATGAGGTATATTAGCATAAGGGTCATCAGGAAACAGGAGAGATGATCTTACGAGACAACATTTTAACACCCTAGCTGTCTATACCCACACAGCAAAGGCTGGCAGAGGGTACAACTTCTCAATGAAATTTTGCTGAAGACTAAAACACCAACAGGGAAAGAAGGGTTGGCACACGCAGGAGAAGAAAAGATACATTTACATCGGGGCTGGAACTCAGAATCACAGAGTTACAGAATGTTAGGGGTTGGAAGGGATTTTCAGACATCATTGAGTACAACCTCCACTGACAAAGCAGGATCACTTAAGGCAGGCCACACAGGAACACATCCAGGTGGGTTTTGAAAGTCTCCAGAGAAGGAGGCTCCACAGCCTCTCTGGGCAGCCTGCTCCAGCGTCAACCTCACTGTAAAAACGTGTCTCCTTGTGTTGAGGTGGAACCTCCTGTGTTCTACCTTATACCTGTTGTTCCGTGTCCTATCACTGAACATCACCCAAAAGAAACTGTCACCTTCATCTTGACACCCACCCCTCAGATATTTATAGATGTAGAATAAAGTTTTTAAGTCTCTGAGGAGTAAGATTCTGAAACAGTCTTTCAAAAGTTAATAATATTTTAAGGCAAATTTTATAAAAAAGGATTACCTGACATGTTTGCTTGTGCTTGCAGAGAAGTAAACACACTCACCCAGAAGCCTAATGGCCAAATGCAGCTCAGTAAGACAGATGGAGCTTCATTTTTTCTGCCAATCTTTCATCTGAGCTTACAGAACTCAAAGACCAAACAGTAAAAGATAAAAAGGAAATGCAGTCCATATTCCATCCTATTGTGCTCTATGATTCCATCTTCAACAGCACTGTGGATATAACTCTCTTTGAAGACCTCTGCAATCTCTCAGCAAACTGGGTAAAATAAGGCTTTTTTTTCCTATGTTGTCCTAAGTATTTGGGCAGTTGTTTTCATGTGATTCTCTGCATTATTTGAGGGTAAGTTTTTTGAGACTCACATAAAATCCAACCATACATTACAAGAAATGACTATGTGTATGACCTGAGGTTGCATCATGTAAGTACATACCAATGTAATTTGAGTTGCTGGAGCATGTCCAGAGAAGGGCAACAGAGCTGGTGAAGGGCCTAGAGAACAAGTCTTATGAGTAGCATTTAAGGGAACTGGGGCTGTTTATTCTGGAGAAGAGGAGGCTGATGGGAGAGCTCATTGCTCTCCACAACTACCTGAAAGGAGCTTGTAGTGAGGTGGGGGTTGGTTTCTTCTCCCTAGTATCAAGTGATAGAATGAGAGGAAATGGCCTGATATTGCTCTAGGGGAGGTTTAGACTGGTTATTAAGGAAAGAAATTACTCACTGATGGGGTGGTCAGGCATTGGAACAAGTTGCCCAAGGAAGTGGTGGAGTCAGCATCCCTGGAAGTGTTCAAAAAACATGTAGACGTGACACTCAAAGACATGGTTTAATTTCTATGGTGGCGTTAGGTCAACGGTTGGACTCAGTATTAGAGGGTTTGTTTCCAACCAAAACAATTCTATGATTCTCTATTTTACTTCTGGTTGCAGCAGAAATTCTGCATGTTCTGCCACACACACAAATCTAAGAACACTGTATCATGCTTTGGAATATATTAGTGTGCAAGGGTAGATTTTTTTCTCTGACTTTGAAAAGTGAGCACTCGCTCAGTATATGCTATTCTCAGAGAGGCTGCTCTACATTCTGGGCAGCAAAAGAGGTTATCCCATGTCACCAGAAAATGTTACACAACAGCCTCTGTGACACTGCCAACGCCACAGGTTCGCCTATGGTTTAGTGACTGGAATTCAACAGGAGTTTTACGGTATGACTTGTAAACAAATCTACTTGAGTGCACAGCTTTTAGAATATATTAGAGTGCACAGTGTTTAGAATATATATATATTAGTGATATAACTATGAATTTTAAGTGGTATAGTTGTATCTTAGTTTTCATCTTTCAGTCTTGGCAATTGTTGGTGTTCATAATCAAAATGAAAGACATGAAATAATGTTCAATAATAGTTAAATGTTATAATTCTCGCTATTCTCTTCTCCCAGTTTATTAGCAAGGATTCCTGCTTTATTCACCATTGGGCAAAGAGCAATCATTGATTTGTTATGGAGACAGAATTATTAAATCTGTCCTGACCTATTTTATTTCCCTACTTATGAAAGTATACCTCCTAAAATTACATTAAAACACTCCAAACTCTGCTTTCATAAATCAGAAGCCTTAGAGAGCAAAGCTGCATTAAGACAAGGCAAATCTTCAAAATGCTGAGTAATGCCTTTACTCCATCCATCTTTTACTCTGTCAAAATATTAGTCTTTTACTACAGCACGTTTTCCATGCCACGCACAACAATTGCTATGTGACTGAAAAGAAAGGAAGCCTGGCAGGTTATGCTCTTGTCTGGTGTCCAGATTTTAATGGGGCTGACAAGTCTCAAGGACTCTCCTACTGCAATGGAGGTGCTGTTCTGCACAGTGTTTTCCACAGCCATGATGCAATGCAACAATCAAGTGCTCGTATTGCTTAAAAATATATAAATATATAAAGCAGAAGCAAGAAGGAAAAGTAGGAAGCTGTATACAGATTAAGAGCAAACCAAGGTGTAAATCTCACCCAAGATTTGCCAGCAAGTATTCACACCTTTTAACTGGTGTGTGCAGAATCATGTAAGTCCTTCCGTATC
Source organism: Indicator indicator (assembly GCF_027791375.1). NCBI lineage: Eukaryota > Metazoa > Chordata > Aves > Piciformes > Indicatoridae > Indicator > Indicator indicator. The sequence continues at coordinate 9,834,791 of NC_072014.1, read as the reverse complement.
TACATAAGGAAGCAAAATCAGAACTTACAGTGGAAAGAAAGGGATTGCAATTGTACTGGACCCAACACTGTACCACTGAATTCAAGAGTAGTTTGAGCCCTGACCTCTGCCTGATGGGAAATGGGCCTAATGTCTATGTCTGCTTCTTGCTGGAGTTCACGCAGTAATTCTGTTTTCGCTCCAAGGGAAAATGACTGCAAAAGGTTTGGACGAAAAGCACTGTTGCAACTGCTTGCTGATGTGAACACAGCAGGCAAGCCCCTGCTTTTGTTAACTACATCTTCTGAGTTTTTCTGTTCCAGTTCCTCCCCACAGCAGTGTTGCAACTGCAGAACCTACAGGAAGCTGTGTGTATCCAGGATAAGACATACTTGTGTTTGGCAGCTTTGCTCTGAAAGCATTAGCTTTGGAAGCTATGAATCTATCTGCAGTACCTCCTTCAATTTTCAGCTCTAAAGAAGTGCTGGCCTGGAGTACTGGACTAATGGGCTGGCCTCCCTGATACATTCCTGAGAAAACCTGCAGTGCCGTCCTGCTTCAATCCTGAGTGAGTGGATTTTGCCTTTTCTGTAATTTTTGGGAAGGTGACATGAACAAAACCTCTTCATTTCAGTGGCCTCATTTGTTATTTCTTCAACGGAAAGAGGACTAACTCCATCTGTTGTAACAAATTATGATCTTCCCTTAGATGCAAATGTAGTTTGGGGCTAGTCAGCATGAATACATCTCAACAGCCCTCTAGCTAGTAGTCTGGGAGCTGCTGCGGTTTAGCTGCTCAAGATGCCTTTTCTATAGCTCCCCAAAATCCAGAGGGCATTTCAGAATCTCAGAATTCAGGGCTGGAGGGATGCTTAAGAGGTTATTAGTCCTTCTGCCATCTCAAGGCAAGATCAACTTTACTGAAACATTTTGTGACAGACCTTTGTTCTTAGAGCTGAAAAAAAAATGGAGCTCCTACAACTCTTCTCAGCACTGTTTTTCAGCAATAGTTTAGCAACTTTCCTTAGAAATGCACTTAAATGAAGGAGTTTGCGTGTCAAAGACTTAAGAAAAGAGAAACTATTTCATTCAGGGCAATATAATTACTGCAGTCAATGTTGAGGAGGGAAATTGAACTCGAGTTGTCTGGGGGCCTTTGCTATGCTGACCCTTACAGCTATAATTCCCAGGCTTTCTGATGATAAGAAGCCTCAAGCGAGTCTTTCATTCATGGCCTTCCTACTTCTTAAACTCTTAGAAAGTGAGAAGACCTTTCTCTGATAAAGTCAAATCAATATCTAACATGAGAATTGCTGGAAACATTTTTCTATATTGCAGAGGGTTACAGTGCAGACTGGAATAATTTACATTACAATTACCTGTCCTATTCTTGTAGACAAGATCTAAAGAAGGCATAATGCAGGGAAACATTTTACTCTGCTTGCTGAGTTTGAGAACTGTGGAATATGGTGGAAAAAAGGAGGGAGCTATCAAGTGAATTTGCTTCTTTTAGACATTCACAAAAGTCAGGATAAAATTTTGAACAGAAGGAAAGGTTTATTGATAATCTATGTCACAAAACTACCATATAAAGTCATATCCACAATAATTACAGCTTGATTTTAACTGAAGACAGGTATGGAAACATCAGTTATTTTGAGAACAGAAACCTTCCCCAGTATTTGCTTCTCAGCAGACAGTGGGCTAAGGATGACTTGGCTTTCCTAAGCTTTAGCAGCCTCATGTGGCCACATCCAGAGCAGGGGGACTGGGGGGAAGTTAGGACAGTTGGAAGTATGCTCCAACTCAGACCAGGAGCTGGGCAGATGCAAACCCACTCACATTCACACAATGTAATTCTTTCTTACGAAAATAAAGGCTGAAAAGGTGACCTTACTGAATGTATAAACTTACATACAGCAGCCTAAGGGACTGATCGCAGGGAATTTGCCAGTCTTATTAGTTAGAGGCATAATCAGATCCATTCTATGGAAGCTAGAGAAACTCAGTGCTAAAAACGATGCAGTCTCATGGTGGTGTGTACTTAAATGTTGAGATGGTTACTGAAAGTGCACTTCTTGAATGTTTAAGATGCTTTGCAGAACTACTGGGGAAAAGGGTAGAGTCGCTATATACTAATCTGGTCAGATGTCAGTAGTCTGGGTGCAGCATGATCTCCTGATACCTCAAGATCTTTTCCAAATATTTATATTTCTTATTCTTTCTGTATTTCTCTAGTGGCTCCTTCTGGCCTCATAAGACAGATTTAGCCCTTGCTGAGCACTACTGTGTTGTCCTTATCCAATCCCTGAATAGAGGCCAGTGAATAACACGCCCCATTTGGCAAGTGCTTTCTCAAGTGTAAACAAGTGCTTTTTAAAACTGCCCCCCTTCCCTTCTGACAAAAATAAACCACATTCACCATATTAACTGATAAACTGTGTACTAAAGTACTGACAAAACCTAGCAATAAATAATAAAAACATAATTCTGCATTTTAAAAGATGCCTTCAAAGAGAAAGAGAGGTTACCACTTGAACTCCCAGTAAGAACAAGGATAAAAGCGCAGCAATATTGTGTACTATGTTTCAAAGAAGTGGTGAGATCAGGAGGAAAGCTACTGGAAGATTTGAAATTATTACATGCTATAGTGTAAACTCTATAGGGATTGTAATGCTCATGTCTTTTAAAACATTTAGAGGCTTCAGGTAATATTTCTATTACATGCAATAAAGTAAAAAGTACCCAGAAGTATGCTTCCATTATTTCTCTGGTTCCTTAAGGAATTTCATGGAAAAAAAAAATAAATCAAAGCAGTTATCCTGTATATATAGGAAAAAACCCATCAATAAATGTAGAAATAAGAAGCAGATATTTGAAAAAAAGAATTCTGAATGCTTAACTAGTAAAATTTTATGTGCTTTTGGTCAACAATGTTTTAATATTTTCTATGTTTTGTCTGTTTAATATTCAGCTTTTTGATATTTTGATACTGTTGAGAACTGTGTGCTTTTAAAAAATGAGGCATAAATATGCAGAACTTTCTTTTCAGCAGTAGACTTCAAGCACTGAGTAGGTGAAGGAGAAGTTGCCATGCTACTGGTTACTGTGATTTTTTAAAGACTCTACAGAATTATTCAAGTTGGAAGGGACCTCAGGAAGTTATCAGGCCAGGCTTCTGCTTGAAATACTCTGAGTGCTTTGAGAACCCCTTAAAAAATTAAAATCCTGCTTAGAAACCAAAGTCACAACAGAGATAGACACTCAGATTCTTCCTACTGGCAGCAAAGAGATTCTAGATAATCCAGGACTGTACAAAGTAAGGCCAGGTGATCCATCTTGAACTGCTAGCACTCATTAGATTGTATCTAGATATTGCATTCAGTTTTGTGCTCCCAGTACAAGATGTTGATAAACTGGAGTGAGTTCAGTGGAGGGTCACCAAGATGGACCAAGGGCTGGAGCTTTTGCTGTATGAGGTGGTTGATGGTGGGAGACTGAGAGATAATGGACATAAACTGAAACAAAATGTGTTCAGACTGGGTAAGAGGAAACTTTTTCACAATGAGGACAGTGGTGAAAGTGGCTGCCTGTTCCAGTATTTTACCACTCTTGTAAAGAACTTCCTCCTAATGTCCAACCTATATCTAACCTCCTCCAGTTTGAAACAATTGCCCCCTGTCCTATCTCTACAAGCCCTTCTAAACAGTACTTCCTCAGCTTTCCTGTAGGTCCTTTTCAGGTATTGAAATGTAGCTATAAAGTGTCCCTGAAGCCTTCTCTTCTCCAACCTGAACACCCCCAATTCTTTCAGCCTGTCTTCATAAGAGAGGTACCCCAGCCCTTTGCTCACTGGTGCCCTCCTCTGGACTTGCTCCAGCAGGTCTAAGTCTCGTGTTGGGAGCCCCAGAGCTGGACACATTATTTCAGATGAGATCTCACCAGAGCAGGGTGGCAGAATCATCTCTCGACCTGCTTTGCTCTCCCAGAGAAACACCTCATTTGCATATAAATAGAAGCTATTGTTGAAAGTGACAAAGAAAAGAAGATCCTCCAAAACCTCAGGCACTGTATCCCAAGAGCTTGTTTCAGTGAAACCCTAATACCTTCCTGAGCAGGATGAAATGAATAAAGAAAAGTTCAAGGACTTTAAAGTGGGACTTTAAAATCTTGCACAGATATAGGTGTACCATCCTGATGGGTGAAGGTATATCCCAATACTTTATTTGAGAGAAGAACCTATGTTGTTCCCCAAGAAGATCAATTTTAGAGGAAATATGTCATGTTTAATTCAGAGAATGAAGCAGTACAGAGAAACTTGTCCAGTACACAAAGGATTTTTTTCATTCTCTATAAGTGATAAATCCCTTCACATAGAGAGAATTTCTAGTTCTCTTATTCTTGTCTTTGGGAGTTGGCAAAACACTAGGATTTAAATGGGGTTTCAGATTCAAGAGAATAAATTACCTCTTGGAGAATTCTCTTCAAGGGAAGACATCTCCAGTGTTGTGGGAGATTCCCATATTGGAGAAAGCCACACCAATAACACAAAATTGTTAGAAATCTTAGATATCCATCATTAGATATCAAACAGGTACAGCAACAGAATCAGTTGATGGAACTAGTCCTGCAATCATAGAAATGATGTTGTGCCTGGATCCTCTAATTATTGCAAGATAATCAGTGCAGTCCTAACATCAGAACTTTTCTGTCTCACTTCAGAAGCTTTCTAAACCCACCAAAGCTTTTGCTTTGCCATACATATAGAAAGGGCCTTCAGGTTCAGGCAAGGAGATTTCAAAACAAATTAAGAGTTCATTGTGCCCATCCCTTCAGGCCTGAAGCAGAGAGAAGAGCCATTTGGAGAAATAGCTTTCAGTGGCATGCATCAAGCCATAGAAACGGTACAGAGTGATTAAGTCAGGTTTTCCTACGGAATATGAAAGTCGGGAATATGAAAGTAAGGAATACTAAGTCAGTTCTTTTAAGACTGTGATTAAGTCAGGTTTTAGGGAGAACAAATATAGAGTTTAAAACAGTGAAAAGACAGAAACTGCAGTGTCACAGTATGAATCCATCCCCGATGCTTGGCATAACCTGTATCTGAACAGTATGTAAAATTAAGGAAGAAAAAATTTTTAACATACAAACTACTCCCAGTCCTCTGCGCTTGGTACAGAGGTCTTTAATACTAGCTGAGTGTGGAAGGGGAAGCTACTTTGTAGAATAAAGTTTATCTGCATTAATAGATATGTGAATTGAAATCTACCTTCAGGCCTGTTACACAAAGTTGAGGATGCAAAGTCTTATTCACAATTCTTGAGGTGATTTTTCCACTTTTCTTTCTGTTAAGGTACACATTCACAGCATATGAAATTATAGTTATGAAATAATGTTGTGGGAATTCAAAATATATTCCAGTTTAAATACAGAAAAATGGTTAACAGAGCATTTAAGACCATGCTTGTATCATATTCCATAGATTAAGATTCACTGATATCTCTAAAGAAATTATGTGTAGCGCCAGCATTTCTGTCAGAAACGAGAAGACAGAAATTATTTGCCTTTGGAGACTGATTCTGGTGTTTTTCTTATATTAAAGTCAGGTTCCTATTAAGTCCTTGGATTTACTATGACTGTGTCCTAAATCTTAGGAAATGACAATATTCTCCTCACTTCCATTCCCATTTATTGCAGCATATTTCTTCTTCTTTTTTAGTGTCAGCCTCCATAATTGGTAGAAAGTAAGAGAAAAGCCCAGCATGGTGCTGAATCAATCTAATAGTGAGTTACAATGATTGCTAGTGGATCTGAACTCCTGGAGAGAATGGGCTGTATTTTCACAAAACGTAGTAATCTTTTTATTTTGCTTTCAGGGGTTTGGGAGGAATAAGTAGGCCGAGTAAACAGCATATCACTTAGTACAGCTCCACACAGAACACAAGGGTGTTCAAAGTCAGATCCAGAGTATACTGTGACACGCAAGGCAAGAGGGTTTTTTTTGAGGGATTTCCCCCCGTTTCATTCTATTCACATATACTGGACCTTTTAATCCCACCCTTTTAGCCAGATAACTTCCATTTTGCTATCCCAAATAAGGAACTACAGAGGAGTAGCTTGCTCAGATTGATCTTCTACTATATAGAGCAGAGGAATAACTTTGAGGTGTAATGGGTTCTGGAGTTCAGATCCCAAGTTCACTCTGGTACTAGGTCAGCTATAAGAACATTTAAACTTTCCTGAGTGCAGACACACATTAAACACCAAAGCTAAGGTAAAAGAAACCATCTGAAAGGTTTCCCTTTGCAGTGACTATTCAGCTACCAATAGGCGTGTGTTCTTTTATTTTTATTTCCCCTGTTGGTGCTCATTTTCCTGATTTTTTCCACTAGCTTTTCTCTTTTTTGATACCTGTTTTCCTCCATTCATATTGCAGAAGAGGAAAACTAAGCAAATTATAGACTCAACCAAAAGAAAAGGGTAACAGCTTGAGGTTTTTAGCACGAAATGATGCAATTTCATCGAGTAAGATACACTTACAATTTTAAAGCAAACCAAACCCAATTTATAGCTTTATAGACACACATCAGCTAAATAAAGTGCAACAGTTCAGATATTCTTGCTGAATTTCAATTACCATAGATCTCACATGTTTTTGAAATAACATTAAACAATGCTCGTTATGCCATCTGATATTCTGTAATATGTCTTTGGATGTATATTTAAACTTTTAAAGCAATTTATATAAAATTCAGGTTTTTACTCCCTTAGGAGAGTACATTAATGATTTTTATGCTCATTTAAGATAGACGCTTTCTTCCTGATAGATTCAAGTGCTAAACAGAAAATTGTTTATAAGATTTCAAGCATTATTTCTCTCAATATTAGTTCGGCTGCATACAAATAAATAAAATGAAGCAAAATTTTCCCTTGGCACTCAAACAGCAATACTCTAAAGTCATCCTGAATTCTACTTAAAAAATGAGGTAGGTTTGTTGAGTTACATATCAAAATGATGCAAATCAGTCAGGAGCCTCTCTGCCTGCTCCTCTATTTACTTTCATGAGATGTTGCATTAGTATATAATAGAACAGCTTTTGCTTGCACTCACTTGTCAGCCATTGCTCAGATTTCTTGTTTGTCAAAGCAGAGAGTGGACCCCCACTCAAACAGTGACATAACAGGAACTGCCACCACAGGGAGTAGAGAAGCCAGTAGCTCCCTATGCACCCTATTCTCTGAGCCTGCAATGATCCAACTTGACCTCTCTTGCCTGAATAAAATGAGTCTTTACTTATTTCTAACCATAATCATGCATTTTGCTCCAGTCACCAGACTTTGACAACCTAAGAAAAAGCGTATTGAATTTGATGATCATTTGTCAGACCATCTAGAACGCTCCCTTTCAGCAAAGAGGTCTGTGAATATAAACAGCCATTTGATGCAAAAGTCTCCCATTCAACCAAACGCACAGACACATAGGAGCTCATTATTTTCAGCATAAAATAAATCTATTCCTTCCACCTGGAACTGGAGAACATCCTACTCATGCTTTAAGAACAGAATATGACAGGGAAGGAAAAAAAGATCTGATATATTATTCTTTGCTCAGTCCAAATTGGAAACCTACATGCCCTAATGGCATTTTGGTTTCCGAATGAGTTCTTTGAATAATATTCCCTTCCCCTCTTTCCATTAGAATCTCCAGAAATTAATAATTTAGTCTAGTCATACTGCAGGCCACATGAGTAGTAACTTTTGAATAAAACAATAACCATTCATATCCACATTTAAATTGCTGGAAGGCTTTTGAGGTTCAGTGTCAAATCACTAACCCATCTCAAGCATCTGTAGTAACTGGGACTTACAAGAAGCGGCTGCATCTCAGTCAGCATTAACTTCAGTTTAGGAGTTTGGCTTCAATATGTTATGTTGACTTGAGTGGTACTATATATCCGCAGGGAAAGGCATACACAGAGGGTTTATAATTTGCAGTAAGAACACAGCCATGCCTTCTACAGCTAAATACAGTGCTCAGGGTTGCCACTCACCCCTGTGACCTTTTTTATTGCCAGGTTACAGAAAGAGTTTCTATAGTGTGACCACATTTTTGTCCCTTTATGAAGATCTGCTATCATGATGCTCGTGTTAGGTGATGCAGTGAGCATGTTCACAAATTTAATGGATCTATATATCAACTGTATTTGGAAATTCTGCATTTCAGGAGAATCAACCAAGTCTGTGACAGGATTCAATATTTATGGGATTACAGGGTTTAACACTATGTCTTTTAAGTACAATCAGGATATGCAGTAGGTGAAAGAAAAAAAATAAAGGGAAAGAAAGAAAAAAAAAATTGTACACTACATCACTGTAGAAAACTTGATCCATATATAGCCAGGTAGATTTCCTAAGAGCTGAGGTCAAGAGGTTGAAAACTGCTGTGTTATTACAGGAGAGCACAATGACAACTGTGGAGGCTCTACCTGCATGACCCTGGAGGTTGTTCCCAGCAGCAAAGGAGTGGTGTCTCCTGAGCCAGGGAAATCTGCTTAGCACTGATTGCACTCATCTCTGCCTGCAGGCTTCCCTCTGCTGTCTCTTGCATTTCTCAATGTTTATATGAATTAAATTCTCCATGTTAGCATGCTGGCTTGAAATATAGGCAGGGCTTAGTGAGCATAATTTCAGACTCCAACTGTGATATTAACATTGAAACACACACAGAGCATGTTCAGAATTAAGAAGTCTGCTTCCCCTTCTTTTAAATGATGAGACAAAAAGGATGCCTCAGACACAAGTGTATCAAAAGCAAGAGTTTATGTTAGTGAGAGTCTGTTACATGCCTGTTATATGCTTCCAGACTCTCAAAAGCATTACTTTAAGTTTGCCACTTATTTCCATTAATCTTTCCCTCTTTATTCCCAAAGCCAATTAAAATGCAAACAGGAGATTTTAAAGGCTTCAGTTTGATAACAGGCAGCAAGACAAGCGAGGCATGGGACAGCACTGAAATATGGCTCTTTAATGCAAGCATATTAATAGAAATAATTGGATTTCTAAAGTCTCACAATTGCAAGCATTACCTCTTATCATCCATTAAATCAATTGACATCCTTGTTATTTCAAAAGTGTTATTCTGTTTGCATGAGAGTGCTAAACATATTTGCTTTGCTCTAATGAAAGTTGTGGTTTTCCTCTAAACTACATACTAGCCTCATAGCATGTAATATAACCCATGGATTCATTAAAGCCAGTATGGTAAATGCTGGCCTTTGAGATGTAAAATTCTTAATTTTGTTTTCAGCTGAGCCAGAGTTTCATCCAAAACACATAATGTTTTATGAAGCTTTTAGTAATTACAATAAAAGAGTTAAAGAATTTAGTCTCAACTTTCCAAAAGACCCTATGGGAAGTAGACATAGAACTCATCTGACTTTCAATAGGAGGCTTAGCATCTAACACCCTTGGGAAATCCCTGCCTTATCCTGCTGTTGATTTCTGAATTTAACATCATCTTCATTTTCCATTTTATATGTTCCACTCATGTTTATTTCTGAATTTAACATCATCTTCATTTTCCATTTTATATGTTCCACTCAAGTTATTTCCCCTGGCTATGGGTCTGTCAGGTGACATGGCTAATGCAGTCTTTAGCCACACCCAAGAAGGCAGCACCCCATCCACCTTACACCTCCCTGTTCCTGCCCCTACTCTTACACCATATTCAGGCTAAAGAGTCAAAAGCGAAAGGAACACAACCAACCACATACATACCTTTTTGCTCATTGGGTTAGTTTTCTGTAGGTTTAACTCCTTGAATTGACTCATTGAGATGTCAGATAAGATTACAGGCAGGTCGAGGCAGCAAAGAGATAACACAGCAAGGGACAAGGAGGAAGAGGAAATATGAGGGCAAATCGCCCTAGGTACAATTAGCCATTGAATTGGTTTCACTTTCTTGTCAAATCCATATGCTGCCCAGGATTAAGATTTCCCCTAATGGTACAATTTCAAGTACATTTATCTCAGCAGCAAGTGTGCTGGTGACACAAACGGTGGTTCTGCTCTCCAGCCCACACCCAGAAACATGTTTCTACTCCTCTCCGTCTCACCAGCACAAACAACCTTGCTATTGCACTCTGAATTGAAGTGAGAAACAAATAGAGTTGAAAGTAACTTCCATTTTTCAGAGTGGATTTTATATGAAGTGGTCCCTGCTCTGGTTCACAAAGCAGCTACATACTACCAGTGGCAGGAAAAGGGAAGCAGAGAGGAGCGTCCATCCCTCTGAGTGGCACAGTGAACTGATGCCAACTATTCATGGAGCTACAACTGTGATCCACAAGCTGAAAGCTGACCCTTCAAAACTGGCAAATGAAAGCCAACCTTCTAGCTTTGTTTACAGCACATACTTTGATATATATAGGCACTTGAATAACTTCAGATTGAAGTTCCACTGATGATGAACTAGAATTTTGCCTCTGTTTGATAAGGTTATAATATTCAACTCCAGATTCTAAACACCAATTTAAAATGCAAATTAATATTAAAAAGATACATCTAATTTTTTATACTTACCCATTTTTGGTTACTTATTTCAACATGAATATTTCTCTACTTATAGCATGATAAATGATCTTCTATTTTTAGGTCTTCCTACAAGCAAGATTTCAGTTTTCTTTTCAGCTCGATCAGGTATTGCCTTGTACAGAAATGTTCAAATGCCACGTTTTTATTTCCACTAATGCAGAGTAAGTCATTTTGCCAGTTGCAATTATGACACTGGTGTCACAAAGAGAGAAGTAAGAGCAAAAAAAGTGTCTGTTTCTTTCTTTAATGGTTGAAAAGGAAAAAAAAATACCACTTCTGTTGTATTTCCTGGAATAACTGTCTGCAGAAGTTGAAGAGCACTTAACATACACCTTATGGCCTTGAACACTAATAACTTCAACACAGGGCTGACTTGGAAATTGCTTTTAACTTCAAGGTAAAAACCCTAAAATCTATGTAGAGGATTAAGGACTTCTCCAACAGAATAAGTATTTCTATTAAAAACTTTGGGGGTTTATTTATTTGGTTGGTTTTTTTTAAGCCAATGAAGGGTGAAACTAATCACATAGTTCAGTTCTAACAGTTCTGTCTTCAGTTCTGGATCTCTACTAAAATATATTGCATTCAATAATTTACACTCAAGCATAGATAAAATAATGAAATATGAAAGGTTAAGAGATGGAAATAGTACTGAAAATGGTCAGCCCTCAAATCACAAGCAAAGTAATCCATTAGGAAAAATTCAGAGACTAAGTTCACGAATCATATCTTCTGCTTTATGCCACTCCTGTGAAGTTATTAATGCAGACTGAATGACTCTCTTCCTTCAATGAAGTGGCATCATGCAGGGAAAAAGCATCTTTAAAATTAAACTAATTTCAGGCCACAAACAGGAAAATGCCTTAATCATAATTTTATAGCAGAATTTTAAGTCAGTACCTAGGGTTTTAGATGCTTTGAACTGCTAATATTAATAAATTAGCATGCTTGGGTCTCTTTTAACAGTAATCATAACTTTGCATTTCCTGCCTGCAATGCTTGGTTTTAATGTAATTACAGCATGTTCCTCGTTTTCAAGTGCCATGTAGATTCCCCCTCACTGCTTGCTCCCCAGTCAAGCTCCTCTCAACATAGTTTTTGTATTAGCAGAGGCGCAAAATGAACCAGCACAATTTACTCAGAGATTGATTGCATACCTAGCACTTGCACATGTATATGCATACTCACGTTTGCATATTCAAAATGTCTGTCTACAGTTGCCAGCAGACATGTTTTATTTTTGCATGCTATGGCTGTACATGCAAATTCCCTTCCTCCAGCATCAATTATCTACTTTCTGACAATCAATACGTTCCCTTTCCTAGAACAGTCTGTTTTAGACCCTGTATTTTTTTGCTTTCCCAGAAGCCAATAAGTACTGCCATGTCCCCCTACACCAATGTCTTTGCCCAATTCTTTTCACAGATTCTGTAGATTATGTGATTGTCCTTGTTTTCTTTCCTAAATCTTCAACTACCTTCCTCTTCTTTTGCACAAACCCTGCTTTGTTTGTTCTATGCGGGAGACAACTGTCTCTTCTGCTGCTCTCTTTCCCTTTCTTGCCTTTCTGACTCAGAAGCACCTTCTGCTCCATTTGCTAAAGAAACAGCATCCCCAAAAGGTAGCATTCAATTGAATCCATGTAAGGTACTGTTACCAGAAAGTGCCTGCCAAGGACAAAGAGGTAAAAAAATACTGCAGAGGAAAGAGGCAGAAACCACTGCATGGATCTATTTCTTTAATACCTACAACAAAATACCTTTTTTTAATTTTATTTTTTTATGGGAAGTATCAGTCTTGGCAGCTAAATGTTGCAGTCTCCATGGCCACAGGGACAAGGGTCAGGACAAGGCTACTAAAGAGTAATGTTAAATGAGATTCTACATTGGGGTTCTTCTGCACTGGGACTGTGGCATTAACCAGTTCATCACCAGAATGCACAGAATCCCCTGAATCAGGGGATAGCAGGCCCCATTCCACCTCCATTGAATGCTTCTTCCTGTCAATATTTCAAGTAGTGGCAATTTTACACAAACACATGACCTCTCTTCTGCAAAAGTATATCATACTTTATCTGAAAATTCACTGTACTGCCCTAATCACCAGTGAAAGCAGACACAGAAAAAAAATTCTACATGAAATAACAGTGCTCAGCTTTACCACTACAGGGCTGGCTCAGAGTCCTCAGCTTTGCCCTTCTAAGAGTACACTTCACACCTGAATGAAGAAAAACTTTATTCCCTGAAAGTGTAAAGTTCATGCTAGTTATAAGAGCTGAGCTAGTTAAACTAAAAAATAAAGTAACTATTGACCATTAAAACATTTTAAAATATGAAAATAAATTCAAATTTGACTTGGTAAGTTAAATTTACTTTCAATTTTTTTCCCCCACAGATGGGGCTTATTTCCCCAAATTAGTGTTTTACAGCTATCTTGAATGCATTCTTCTGATAGCCATGTATGCCAGAGTAATTCCAATGCATAACTGCAATTCATTTTGGCTACTAGATCTACACGTAAGGATAAAGGCCAATAGCAAGCTTCCTTAGTCTGCCTCCAGTTTTCATCAACTCTCTATCCAGTGTAATTTTGGAGGTGTTACTTGATCTAACATACTCCAGAGTAATGGAAGTTTTTGCTCCCTTTAATATATTCTCTGTGCATTGTCATCATTCATGGTGGTAGCAGCAGTATGTTGGCTCATTATGTTGTACTAATCTTGCTACCCGATACTCTTTTCACCAATCAATCTGCTGATTACAGCCAGTTTCAATATTAGCAATAGACAAGATTCTGAGATTTTTCAAAGGATGATGGAATCTGAATTATTCAGCATCTATCAGAAGAAAACCAAAATCCTCCTAGAAACAGAACTGAGAAACTTAATAGCCACAAGGACAACACGTATTGAGCAGTGGATGGCCTTTTCCACACTTGCAGTGTAGGAGAGCAGAACATCCTCAGCTCTCAGCTTAGTGATTGGGCTGTGGAGAAACTAATTTTCACACAAGAATTTATTAATTACACCTTGAAACTCTACCAGCTTAGTCTGCTATTGATGTCAGATCTCAAACTGATTCAAAACTCGTCTTTAAAACCTGCAAGCACAAAGATCTGAAGTTTCTGTCAAAGTATTTCCAGGTTACACTTGCTATTCTATCAACAACACACCTCACAGAGCTAAAAAAAGAAAAAAAAAGATCTAGGGTTTACACAAATAACCAGGGGAAATTCAGATTAGAAAAATCACTCTTGTTTTCTTCAAACTATCTTTGTAGTATGTTCCGTAGTTGGTAACTTAATAACGTTACTAACATCAACAAATTCTCACAATGTAAGTGCTTTTCAAAGAAGACTAAAATACTCGAAGATGTGGCCTTTGCAAAAGAGATTTGAAAAAAAAGGAGACATTATTTACATGGCTGGCATTTAAGGAAATAACAAAAATCACTCTCGCTTTTATGGACAACGGTAACATTTGCAGTCCAAAATATCATGAATGTCCTCTAAGTGATGATGATAGCCTCGCTGACATGATGAATAAGAGGCATTTAGTTTTTAATGGCTTTTGTATTTTCTTTTTCCTTACAAGAGCAGTGCGCTGTGTAAAATGTATTTCAGTCTTCAGTACTTGAAAGCAACTTCACACATTATTATTCTGCATTAGCTCCATTTGTCGATTTGATGAGTAAAGACCTATTGGCCAGATGCAAATGCTGCTTTCTAATCTTGATCTATGCTGCAGAAAAGCCATGGGTATGTCATTCCCCAGGAAGGAGAATGAGTCAGGAGAATCCTTCTGTAAGGTACGGTGTAAAGATAAACTAGGTGCATTAATTATCTGCCAGAGGTTCTTGCTCAATTGTAAGAACATTTAGTTGCATAAAAACCCCAGAAAATAAGCTGAGGTGTAAAGATCAGCCCTGTCAGAAGTACAGACTTTCCCAGTTAAAAGATGCTGTCTCCAAATGTTGCAGAGCTCTTTACCCTTGATCAGTCACATGTGACTAGTCTAGAGAAGTCAACAGGAATTTTGATGGTTTACTGGGTCAAGGCCAGGAAAACTAATACACTATTTCTCAGTTCCATCACATGTGCATAAGATGATATTCCTCTAATCCAGACTTACTTAAAATAATAATCTTTTTTTCTTCAAGTGAGCATCAGGTGAAAATACTAAGACATGTGAGAGGTTTGCTAATTGATGATATATTGCCTTAAATTAATTTTCTACGAGTAGTGTTACTTAATGGAATTTCATATTTCTTATTTGAAAAATGAGGGTCAAAGGAAGCACTGATGAGAGACAATTACACTACCACTTAGGACCATTAATATGCAAATATATGGGTAAGTTAAGATTGCTAATTTAAGTTGCATAATTGCTGGATATTTTTGAAGTTAGAGCCTAATAGGTTCTGCCATTATTCATGTCTATTTTATGCATACAATGTCAATGATTTTTATTCTTAACATACCATGAATAATAGCATCACATTTATTTCATTAACTGATATGGGCATTAATGTCACATTATGCCATTCAATCACTTTATTTCTTTCTAAAAACACAATAGATTAAAAAATTGTATCATACACTTTCATGCTTCAGCTCATGGGTTAGCTGGAAGTGGCCAGGTTTGAGAAGCAGCTTACATAATAGGTAGATTTCTCCATGCTCACACAGTGGGGCTTTTTGCAACCTCTGATATTACAAATGTTAAAGCACAGATGTTTTTAAAAGGTCAAAGCAGAAAATGGATTTGATCCAAGGATCCCCACCTTGGCAATTCAAAAGTCAAGAGAAGTCTATCAAATGTCAAGAGAAACTGGAAAAGACTTGAACAAATTATTTCTGCAACACTTCCCATTTATGCAATGAGTATGCAAGAGAAATATTTTAACTGGTTCTAATTCAATGATACTTTACAAACTTAATCTTATTGTAACCATGTGAAACAGACAACGAGAGTTCTCTAAGTTTTGACTTTTTCAGTAATTTCTCACTCCTAGGTAAAACCTTCAAATCACGACAGTCCTTCAGAAAGTGTGATTCACAGATTGCATTGGGTTGGAAGGAACCCCCAGAGGCCATCCTGTCCAAACCCAACGCAGGGACCAGGAACGCCTCCAACTGCATCAGGCTGCCCAGGGCCTGATCTCAACTGCCTGCAGTCTGATCTCAAATGCCTTAAGGGATGGGGCCTCAGCCACATCCCTGGACAACTCTCAAAGAACTTATTCCTTATGTCCAACCTGTTCCAGGTTAAAACCATTGCCACTTGTCCTGTTGCTACAAGACCATCTAAACTATCCTTCCCTGGCCTGTAGAGTTCCCCTTCAGATATTGAAATGTAGCTATAAAGTGTCCCTGAAGCCTTCTCTACTCCAGACTGAACAAGCCAAATTCATTCCTAAATTGAGGCCTGTATTATTTGGACCATGAAAATAAAATCAGAAATAAAACTCTGCAGCCCACTTATAAACCCAGTACAATCTTCATTTTAATTTAAAATATAGTATATGTTTCTTAGAAGAACTCTGCATAGATTGCCATGCATTCTCCTCACAGAAGTGTGGAAAAATGGTGATGGCTATAGGAGGATTTTTAAATACGATTTTTGTAAAACATGGGATTTTTCCCCTTGAGATATGCCTAGTGCAAATATTCAGGTGTCTCACAGGAAGAGAAAGGCTTTCAGTTTCCAAAAGTGCAAGGAATTTTCAGTTTAAACAAATTTGGTAGGAAGTAGCCAAACTAAAATCATTAAGATCTTCACTTTGCCTTTCATGATGTTAATTAGTGCCTTATGGTTTTAGGGAGGCATCCAGTCAGGTATTATCATCAGGTGAAACAACTTTCTTTGGTGTGTATAAAAGGCAGTTATATAAACTACCTTCAAGCACATCCTAAGTGTAAATATGTGTTGTTAACCTGTTGCAAGAACCAAAAAAAGAACCTTATTTTACTTTTGTATTCTCTCTTCTGCTGAAAAAGGAAGAAGAGTGTTGGGCCCATGAAGAAGCGGCTACCTTTTCCATTTGCTCTTCATTCTGTAATAGGTATGATGTGGCCTTTCTGTAGACAGTTCACTCATGTCACTACAGAAGATACAAGGAATAAATCAAGCCCAATATCTGATCCATCTGTAATAAAGTTTTAACTACTGATTCAAGAGATATTTTTCCCATAAATTGACTCATCATACAATTGGGATTGCTCCAGGCCTTTAAGACTTTATCTCTTAACTGTTTGGAAACAGTAGATGATAACTCCCCTGTAGATGATAGAGCCAAGTAGTTAAAAAGTGGTTTAGACGATATCTTCAAAGGTCTTGACAGAGAATACCATAATACTTTACATTTCTTCAGCTGTGATCTATTCTTAAATATAAACCTCTCCTTTAATCCTTGCTTTGGACTGCTGAAATCACTGAATGGGTTGGGAAAAGATTTTGTTATAGATAAGCAGTTGAAGAATACTACATCCTATATAAATATACTACTCAAAATATATTTAGAAAAGACATTGTTATAATAAGCAAAGCAAATAAGAGGCGAATGCTTTTTTATGAAAAAACAAAACAAAACAACAAACAAACAAACCTACAAATGGAGAAGTTAACACAGTAAAAGGACAGCTCAGAGAGCACTTCCCCTAAGGATAGGGTAACTCCAGACAGTTAGCAACCTATGAGTTACTGAGGAAAAAAAGCCAGAGGAGTCTGTGCTGTTCACTTTTCTAAATTCACTTCTTCCCAAGATTCGGATGCCATCAACACACTCTTATGTACCATGTAAATGAAGCAGAACAAGCAGCTTACTTCATGTGGGTGCACCAGTACAGTCAGAGGAATCAAGATCAGCCTCCTCGAGTACTAGCAAAAACCCCCCAGGCTGCTGCTGTTAGCATGATGAAATCAAGCACTGATCTGCATTGGCTAAGGTTTGCTGTCTCCAAGGAAGAACCCCTAGGTACATCTCCTAGGTACAGAGAATTTTTCATGGGGGGAAAAAAAAAGCATTAACAACCTCAGTCCAAAGAAGGTTTTTCATTTGAGAATCCACAGTCCACTTCATCTTCCACACAAATATCAAACCCCATAAAAGTGTCAGATGGTAGGTCCTTTGCACACTGCATCCTACTCTTGCATTTACAAAGAAAATATGTCACAAACATATCCTGCAACCTGCGTTTAGCCACTCCTTGTCAAAAGGGCACTGCCCTTCCTATTGTGTCTAAGACATCTGAGCCCACAAACAGGTTACCATGGAATAATTTACTTGCCTAAAACACAGTCAGCTGTTTATAGCAGGAAGAACAAATACCAGGTAAAAAATTATTCCTCACAAGTGATGCAGATACCCTAGTATGACCTCAGCAACAAAGAATGGAAGTTCATGGAAAAATCTCTGCTAGGAATGGCTGGGAGGTATAAATGTGTGTATGCTTGGAAAGAATGCTGGAGCCTCCTTTCTGTGCACGAGATACATATCACGCACCCAGACCCACAGCCTCTCAGCAAGCAAAAAGCATGGGACAGAAGCTAATAGTAAGAGAACACTAATGATTGAGTAGTTTTAATGGATTATTTAGAGCAAAAACTTTCTAATAATATGACCTTCATTTATATGCTTCATTTACTTCTGACTAAAGCAAAAAAGAATTTTGCTAGGAACTGCACTTGGTTCTAGACAACTTCAGTTCTGCAAAAGCATTAATTAGAAGGCAACACCCTGACCAAAGCTATCCCAGCAGCACTAATGTGGGCAGGCTGCTGGACCCCTGTGGTGGTCTGCTGAAACGGATGGGACATGATTCAAAGCTTGCAAGAAAAAAAACCCAAACAACCATTATTATAAATTTGTAATTCAAAACTCAAAGTCAAGATTTTGTTGAATAGGCTAATTGAATTTGCACCTTTTTTAATTTGACCTCATTTTATTTTGTATTTTTTGTGTTACTAAAAGTTTATGTAAAGAATTTACACCTTGATAATTAAATCAGAAGTTATAACTCTTAGAGAGATTTTTTTTGTTGTTTGCTTGTTCTCTGAATCCTAAAACAATTTGAGGAAGTTCAGTAGCAGGGAGAAGATTAGGCCACCAAAAGAAAGAGATTCAAATGATCTTCAAAAGCTGGCTTTCCCCCATCTTGTCTTTGAGAGTGGATAAATCCGCTTTCATACTAGGATTTATTAAAAAGATCAAAAAAATCCACATGCTTATATCTGATGTTATTCAAATAATTTTGTTGTTGAAGTGGTTCTGAGGACAGAGCATAAGCCAGAGAGTGTACATCCTCTGCTTCTCAGCATTAAAACATTAGCTTTACATTTGCAGAATTAGGACTGGGGGATATGGGAAACCCCAAAGTTTGGAGCTCTTGAATATATATATTTTTTTTTTTTAAGAAATTTAATGGTGTCATTGACTGGATACCAAGTAAACAGCAACTGCCCTTTTCACATGACCAGTTTGATGTAAAATAACCTTATAGTAGGTTTAACAAGAGTTGGTCTGAGGGATTCAAGAAGAGAATAAAGAAGTGAGAGGGGAAAGATAAATAGAAGACAAGACTATAAGATGCTGTGAGCCTGAGGTATATATAAATGGCTTGCAACCTTTCATTACAGAATCAGCCAAGAACAAACTGATATAATTTTATATGCTAACTCTAGTATTCATCTTCTAAATGTTCTGGGAGACAGCACTGAAAGCATTAATTCTATAGTTATTATAAAGAAAAGAGAGAGAGCAAAGAGGAAGAACATTCTTGAATGATAAAACGTCTGAGGGATCTGGTGGGAATTCTTCACATAAGATGTATTCTTCTTTAGGGAACAGACGTGGATGTAAACAGATGGGCTTATATGAGCAGAATTGGCAGCTCCACAGAAAGCTGCTTTCCTTTATATATGATTTTCCAGACTCATGTGGGTATTCAGGACCACTCTGCTTAATTATTCTTAACATTTTGCCCATTTCATATGCTTGCAACATAATGACCAAACATAAAAATAATTTAAGCAAATTGTAGTTTAAATCTCAATGGAAACAATACATTTCATTCAAACAAATCACTTAAAAAGGGAATTGTCTGTTTTATGAATGTCACTCCATCTGTTCACAGCAACTCCTTTGGAAGTATTTGTTTTGTTTATAAATACCAAAACTGATTACGTATGTTGTGGTACATGGGCTGAGGTGTGTTTGATGCTTTTAAATCACTGAGCATAAAAAGCCATGGTTACTTTTAGTGGTCTAGTACTACCAAAGAGAGGAAACACTTGAATCCAATTTCACTGGGCTACACTGCACTGTTCTGTACAGTATCACAGGTATGCTCTTCTGGTGAGGACACACCAACAAGCATTATGTTTCCATGATGATGGCCAGCCTGTACTGGGGCATGGTTTTCACCTCTCCTCCATGAATTGTAAGAAAAGAATGATTGAGGCAACATTAGAGAGAATTCCAATGCAGCACAGTTAAAATACACGTGTGCCTGATGCAAGAGTGCTTATTGGTCAGCTGATAGAACCATGCTACTAATTCAGTCAGAAGCATGGTATCTACCACTTTGCTGCATCTTTACACAACAAACAGCTTCAGACCCCTAACAGGGTAATTTCTGATGACAAAACCTCCTTGTTCAGCCCCCGCTACATTATTCTAAAAAGCCAAAGCACACTGTGAACAATGTATGTTAAAAGCAAAGCTGTAGAGAGCCAGAGGACTGTTATCTGCAGGTACTTGTATATAAAGTGAATGTCAGATCACTGTTAATGGGTCTGACTGTGCTCTCATCTATTGAGCAACCCAGTTTGTGTCATTTTGGGTCCATTACACTGAATTACTTAGACATTCACCTCAGTACTAGTAAAACTTATAATCACAGAGAACACGAGGACAAATCACAGAAATAATAAGAAACAGAAGAGCTTTTATAGCAGTAAAAGAGAAATAGTAACAGAAAGAAAATGAGCGATGAATGAAAAGGAATTACTATAAAACACGTAACAGAGTCTCTGTTCAGTGTAAGTGTTTGAAGCACATAGTCCCATGAGCCCTCAGGACCACAGCATGCAGGCAGGAAAAGAAATTTAAACTGGGACTCCCAGTAAAAGCTGTGCTTGAAAAATTTCACACAGCTGAGACATCCAACCTCATGAACCACAAATCAATAGAGTAGTCTGCTGCGGCATTCAGATGGTATCTTCTTAGTTGAGTCCCCTACAATGTCTCAGAAAGCATCTTAGACAGATAGTATGGTGCCTGCTAGACAGAAGCTGGCCAAAGCTGATTAGGTTGGACTACAATAACAGCAACTTAGAGCATGTTGTATTATTATAACGGAAGTCAAGAAGTAGTCTTCTGTAGAGTTCTGAGGCTCAGACATCTCTTCTTTTGAAAGAAGCAACACTGAAACTCAAGATGCCCTCTTCCCTGGTCCACTAAGTGCTAGCTTGCCACAGAGAACCTGCTACACAAGCTACACAATGCCATGGGGTGGCTCAGTGCTTCCCAGCAACCATCAGTCTTTTCTCCAAACTTCAGATCTATCTACCAGCTAGGTCTTTGGGTGGTATTTCATGACAGCATCCTATTTTAAATTTGATGGGACGTTTCTTTCCTGTTTCCTTTCCCTATTTTTTGCTCTGATACAGGGAAGATGTACTCATTGTTCTCAATAGCCTCGTTCTCCTTGATTTTCTGTTACCCTTCCTGCAATGTTCTATCAAATGCCAGAATTATCTACTAATTCACACAAATATGTTAAGAAAATCTATAATAAATGTTTACTTCATAATCAAAAATTGCAAGAACATTGCCTCAGCCACAATACTTGTCTCATAAGTCTCAGCAACCCCAGGATCAAATGCCTCAGATGTAGAAGCTGTAATGGGAAGGCTGTGTGTTTCTGAAGACAGGGAGTTCACTCAGCCCTGGCATTTGGAGCTGCTGAGGAAAGAAGACAGAGGAGCTCTCCAAGCTACAGTGCTGAAAGAGGCCAGGACTGGCAGAGATCTGCCCTCCCTGTGATGTGACTCAGAAGGTTATTCTACTTAAAGGAAGCCCATTATTTTACTGGCCCATCAGCCAATCATTCTAGACATCTTCATTTTGCCCATGCATAAACTTATCTTGAAGCACAGCTAAAATACTAATCATTAATTACAGTCATCACTATAAATGCCCAAAGACATTCCCAAAGTCATTCTGTCGGAGTGACTAGTGTATGAAATGGAAGAAGAAATAATACACAATAAAAATTAAAAATAAAATGCCAAATACTGGATGGAAAATGCAGAAGGCTAATTCCACTGATGTAAGGAAAGACCTTTTTAGCCATACACATAATTTTGTGTTAGAGTTTTGAGTAGACAGTTGTGACTGCAGTCTGGAATACAGAAAGGGATGCTCCTGAATAAAATGTTGCTTATCAACTATTACTTCAATTCTGCCATGGAAGCCAGGGAAGGCAATGAATTTAACAGACTATATTTTGAGTTCTGCTTTTTTTAGGAAATGCACAATGACATTCTCAAACTCATTGAATCCTGCACTCCAAGGACAGCATTAACGATTTAACTCCTGATCTTAACATCCAACTGCAGGTGAATATCCAGATGAGATTACAAAATACTTTATATAGATGATAACTTTGGTTGAAGGAATTGCTGACACATTCATTCATTAGGAATAGTCATCCACTCCTTTAAAAATGGGGTCATGTGAAGAAAGCTGGATGCCCCATGTACAAACAGCCTAAATCCCTCTCTGTCATGGATTTCAAAGCCATCTATGAATTGTTTAATCCAAATCCAGACGGCTTCAATCACACCAGCAAGCAGAACTATGCTGAGAGCTGACTGCTCTAGTAACTCCTGAGACATACTCGGGTCAGGCTGTTTTGTTAAAGGGGAAAAGAAATCCAAAATCTTAGAACAAAGTGATTAAATATTTGCCACAACCAGAAACTATTCAAACAGGAATTGTATAAAATCTTAGATATTAAATTAACTTAAAAACTTAAATTGTTACTGAAGTCTGAAACCTATTGCTTAACCTGGTGCAGGGAGCAGAGGAATGGAATGTGGCAAACAGAAGCTTTTCAGAAGCTTCTGAAAAGAGCTTGCAAAACTGTCAGCTGTTACCTCTGATTTCTTTATAGGTTTAATAAACTCAATAGTATAATAAGGAAAGGATTTAGATGACACAAGAAGAAATGTAATACCATGATGAAGAGCAACCATAGCTTTTAAAGCAGGAAATCGTACATCAGAAATCTGCTGCAGTTCTTTGATGCTGCCAAGAAGCATAGGAGTAAGGGTGACCTAAGTGATATAAAGATACTTGAATTCTGAAAAGTTTTTGATAACCAAAGTTGTGAGGGGGAAAAGTAGGGGGGGGGGGGGGAAGGAGGAACAGGTTGGGGGGGAGGAAGAGCTGGGGGAGGGAGCTTTCTAATAATTAGGAAAATACAGGAGGAAAATACCAGAGGAATGTGATACCCAGCATGTTAAGAAATATTGTAATAAATATTTTTGTAAAGGGTGGAAAGGTGAATATTAAGGTGACATTCATTGATAGGATACAATTGTTCATGTTTTTAAGATCACAGCACATGTCATAAACTCATTGAAAAATCTCAGGATGCTACCAGATTAAGTAGAAAAGTGGAAGATGAAACTGAACTCTGAGAAACACTAAATGATTCAAATGAACAAAAATATCTGTAATTATATAAATCTAACAGCAGACTGCAAACAATCCTTTGTCATGGATAATTCCTTGAATATATCAGGTTGATATGATGTCAAGATTTATCATAGGGGGGAAAAGCTAGAGAACAAACCCAAAAAATCCCATTAGGCCTCTGTTTAAAACCATCATTTAACTACATATTAGGCAGAGCACACAAGCCTTGTCACTATCCTCTGTATCTAAAAGAAATACCTGAAAAAAGATGTACAGAAGGTCAAAAAAATGAAAAAAGATGGCTTATGTACCTGGGAGATTAAATAGACAGAATCTCCATCTCTGAAAAGAGATGGGGAAGATGTCTCAGCATGAAGAGGTTGAACAAGAAACAATTATCCAGTAATTCTCACAGAATGAGAGTCAGAACATATCATTAAGAGATTCAATGCAAAGGCATGGAAGTACTTTATCATTGCTTTGGGATTTGTTGGAAGTTGAAACACAAAGGAGTTCCAAACCAGAAGATCTGACAAGTTTAATAGGAGAGAGATCCATGAATAGCAAAGTACATGATGTCTCCAGCTCCTAATCCACAGGGCATTGGAGAAGAGCAGCAGAGAAACCTCAGTGTTTCCTCACTCCAGTCTTATCTACTTTCCTTAAGCATCACCTCTTGCCCATTGCCAGAGATGAGATGTTGGCAAAATACACCTCTTCTACGACCCAGAAACACTCCATTTTTGCACTTACATGTTTCCAGGCAGGATCACTGAGGTATTCCATGAGTATTAATTCACAATATAAAACATGAACAAGGGAATGATGCTTGACATGAACACAATATTAAAGATCTCTCCATTATCACCACCACTCCCTCTTTATTGTAGAATGGAAGAAAAAAAGAAAAAAGATTAATTATCTCCCTCTTTTCCCCCACTCAATTTAATCTAGAAAGACTACAGGTAAATAGTTTTTCTCTTACTCCCCAATAGCATGTGACACTAGAGATAACAGCTCTATGTAAAAAAGATTTTCATAGGTTGAAACACATGCAAAGAATTAAAGAAAGTTCATTTAAGAGAAAAAAACAAAACAAAACAAAACAAACGCCAGAACAAACAGTACAAATACCAGAGTTAGGCCTTGGAGGCTATTTATAGAATTTAATTTCTTCTATATTTTCCCATTCACCATCATGCACAGTCTTTTCCCCAGAAAAATAAAGGGAATTAAAATACTTTATTTTGTTGCCCAAAAGTCTCAGTACAAATGATCTTTTTTTGCCCAGGCAATGTACTGGTTGGTGTGAGCTTTTAAAAATGGGCAGGCAATATTTATGAGCACTTTGAAACCTTCGTATTGAATATCCATCTGGAAAAAAAAGCATATAGGCAAGTTTTGAACTCTCTCTCCTAGGTCAGTTATCTAATCTTAAAACTGCATCCAATTTTCTCCGAGGAAGAGTTCTGCATAAGCCTAAGCTGAATGCCTCAAAGGCATTTAAATCATGATTTTCTTAGTATTAGAATGACATTAAAACCAAAGAAATTAAAATCATGCTTTCATCACAAAGGGGATTTTGTCTCAAGCCTCAAATTCATTTCAAGCTAATGGGTTTATTCTGTAGGCAGGCAGGCTTGACAAAAAAAGGCTGGCAGATACTGTGATGGGAGCAAATGTCTCTAGCATTTTTTCCTTTTCAACAATCACAATGCCTTTCTGTATACATTACACTACCACTTCAGCCAGTTCTGACTCTTAACAGAACAGTAACAGCAACAGAGTAACTGTGGAGATGCCCTGAACTTTGTCTCACTTACCTTTTTCCACCTGGCTCACAAAATGTAAGCAAGATTTTCAGACTGGTTCATGAAAGAAAATAATAAGTACTCCTAGGACATCTGTATGGAGATTATATTGTTAATCAATTTATTTTGCATAGCCCCATGGATCACTTGCTATTGATGATTACACATTTTAGTTCCAGTGACAATTTGTCAATAAAATAAAAATTTGTCAAGGATAAGGACAGCATACTTTAAATATAACTTTCTTGAAAAGAGATGCCACTTTCCAAAGTGAAAAGAGCTAACTCATGAATGCATTTCATTTACCAAGTGAAAGAACCGTTCAAGGAATCAAAACTTTCTTGGCAGTCACAATACAGGCATCCCGAGGTGAATTTTCTTTTAGAGTTCAGTTAAAAGGGAATATTGGAAATACAGAAAGTTTGATAAAATTGTAGGTTTTGAGTTGCTGAAACTGTGTAATTAAACTCAGCATAGACCGGGAGAGGTTTTACCCCCAAAAGTGGAATGATAAATACTACTTACAGGTTGTTTTAAAGATTTTTTTTTTTTTTTAAACATGAAACCACCTGACAATTCATTTCAAAGTTTTCATTCAAAACATGAACTTAGCTTCTTGAAAGGGAAAAGAATGGTGGGTAAATAGACCAAATGACCTGAATTATCCTTAAGTCATACTTCAGTTACTTAGCTTGTCACAAGCTGCTTTTTTTTTTTTTCTCGAAAACATCCATTAACAATGGACTCTGTCTCCTCTCTTTGGTACTTGCTTCCCTTAAACTACACTGCCCAATTTCTTCTTTTCATATGCATGTGCTCTATGCTCCCAGCACAGTTCTGGACTGGTCCACAAAGCCACCCACTAACTAATGACTCTTGGTGATTGATGAAAATATATTTTATTTCAACAGCAACAAAGATTGCTGTCCACTTAGAGGTTCTCTGACTTGTCCTATCCTTGGCAGAGAATGCCAGGGCTGTTCTACCTTGCATGTTTTATACATAGAAAGCACACAAATACTAGATCAATATAGTACCTTAAAAAATCCCTTTCTTTTATTACAGAATATGAATGATGAATGAAGTATCGATTGATTTCTTTGTATACAATACAGATGCTTTACTCCAAACACAAGACTTGGATAGCTATCGATATTTAAGAGGAGCTCTCATGGAAGAAAGGCTGTGATGACCTTCAGAGGTCCTTACTCTCTGACTGTCTGCAGAAATAAGTTAATCAGGAGATGAAGCTCTTGTATCTAAGCCAGGCTTGAGATAGAGCTGTGCAGTTTAAGTGAAAGGAAGGAGTTATCATTCAATCATTGTAAATACATTCAAAGTGGGAATTTGCTAATTGCAGCACTGTGTATATTGAAATGAATATAAACAATAAATATAAAACAGAACCTAGAAAAGTTACAAAAGCAGTAAATGCTAGAAATGATATGTTGAAGATATTATTATTTTGAGACTTGTGTCTAGTTTAAATGGAATCAGAAAAAAAAAACCAACCTATTGAAAACCATTTTAATTTAGTTTGTGGAGAGCTGCTGGAAAATCAAAACTTTGATCAGTTATGCCCCACTTGGGATGCATAAAGCTCCCATTTTCAGCTTCTGTTAGTTTAGTACAAGGATGGCAAAAATCATGTGGACATTCCCTTCATTTACTTTTGGAACAAACAGTTTGCTCATCACCATGTTTTGGCTGTCTGCCTGAACAGCTGAAGCTGTTGATTCTCCTTGAAGAATAACATTTAACCAGTCAGATAATAATCCATTCAACCTGGGGTCTTAAAAAAAAACCCTAACAGGTCAATATATTGCTCTAATGAGGCACAACCCTGGCTTCCATAACATTTTTTTTATGCTGGGTATACACAGGCAAGTGAGATGGGAATATTTAGTACTACAGTATTTACTTGAAAAAGGCTGGCTCTATTAAATAGCTGTCCATCTTCTTGCACTCCAGGGAAGGAAGCATTCCTCTCTAACAAAGATGAAGGGAATATCAATGGGGCTAATCTCTTCAAAGTGCTCAGCGCTCAAAGAAATTGCCTGAAGTAGTACATAGTCCCCATCCTCATTAGCTCAGCAAAGAAAACACAGCTAGAGACAAAATACTATCCTGCAATTAGAGTAAAAAAAATATAAAATACGGGATTTCCAAGCCACCTCCCTTTCCTTTCTAAAGGATAAATACACCATACATTTAAAATTATATGTTTACTGAAAATAGAGTAATATATATTAAGAAATTATTTTCTTTCTAGTATACTTGGATATTGTGGAGTTTGCTCTTATTGAAAAATGGTCATGACACAACAGAAATACTGCATGGCACAACTCCCTATCAACAAAGAAGAAAAATACAATGCCAACTTTTCCCCTTTTGCAAAACTGCAGCAATCAGAAAGAATGAGAGCAATAGCTTCATACCCCTGTGAAAAAATGTGACAAAAAGGTCTGTCAATCAGCTTATATTTGTGTAAGTTCCAGTCTACCCACTGCCTCAAAATTAGAGAATTTTATGGTCAGGAAACAAGTGTGTAGCATGAGAAAAATGAAATAGAGGGGAAAAGCGAGAATCATGAGACAAGGAATTTTGGTTGAATAATGTTGTTTTCCAACACACCCTTTTACTCCCAATGCTGACAATGGGAACAATTAAGGATCGTCAACAGACGTTTTAAGCACTCCTCATAGAAAGAGGGCTGCCACTGACCTGATGCAAATCTGACTTCCAAGACTAGGTGACAGAGATCAGGAGTAGCAAATAGGTCAAGAGTTGTATAAACCAACTCAGACCACACAGGAATCTCTACAGGGAGTCCATTAATGGATCCATCAGTTCAAACACGCAGGCTGGGTAGGCTACCTAGGGACAAAACATCAATACTGGTGTGCTAAGAGCCCACAGTTGGGGCAACAGCATTTGCTTATCGCAAAGCTCTTCTGAAGCAGGGATTTCAGCTTGAAGAACAAAGCACAAAACCTTAGAAAGGTATTGTGAATGTGGTGAAGCAGCCCACCACCCCGCTCTGCACCAAAGTATAACTACTAAAAATCTTTAGCTTGTATAAAAGAAGGTTTGGTCAACAAGTGACGGACATAAAAGTTTAGTTGCTGTAGATAGTTGAAGGAGGGATGCACATTCAGAGAAACACCTATCACAGAGCTTTGAAGTGGCTTTCATTCTCCCTGTAATCTTTATCCAATTTTGATTGATGGGTCCTTTGTTATGAAAAGTTTTATAAAGGGATACTCAAGGTTAGACTAAAAAGAGAAAGAGAGAGATGGATAAGACAAAGGAGAAGTGGAGACCCACCACTACTTGCAACTTGCAGTGTAAATTGAAAAGCCTGATTTTAGCATTTAGCCCCATGTTCATTTTGGAATGAAGGAAGAAGATTTTTTCATGACTGATTACTCCTTGGCCTAGTTTCTGCAGGAATGTCCCCTGCACTGTCCTGGCAGAGGAGGCATGCACAAGAACTACTCTCAGAAGCAGAGCAGTGACACAGCACTTGGAGACAAATCGAAGCCAAGAAACTGGGGTTGGCAGGACTCATTGGGAGGGCTTTAAACTAGGTCTGAAGGGGGTGGGTGTGGAAACCAGTCTCCCTGGAAAGGAGGGAGGACCACACAAACTGGTGAAATCAGCAGCCCAGCTGAAGTGCATGTACACCAATGCACGCAGTATGGGCAACAAACAAGAGGAACTGGAACTCTTGGTTCACCAGGAGAAATATGATGTAGTTGCCATCACAGAAACATGGTGGGACGATTCTCACAATTGGAGTACCGCACTGGGGGGTTATAAGCTCTTTAGGAGAGACAGGCAAGGGAGAAGAGGAGGAGGGGTGGCCCTGTATATTAGGGAATCTTTCGATGCCTCAGAACTCGAGGTTGCAGATGAAAGGATTGAATGCTTATGGGTTAAAATCAGAGGGAGGCCACACAAAACTGACATCCTGGTTGGAGTCTGTTATAGACCACACAACCAGGATGAGGAGGCCGATGAGATATTCTATAAGCAGATGGAAGCTGTCTCAAGATCATCAGACCTTGTCCTTGTGGGGGACTTTAACCTACCAGACATCTGCTGGGAACTTAATTCAGCAGAGAGGAGACAGTCCAGAAGGTTCCTAGAGTGCATGGATGACAACTTCCTGATGCAGCTCTTAGGTGAACCTACCAGGGGCAAGGCTCTGCTTGATCTGCTGTTCTCAAATAGAGAAGGGCTGGTGGGAGATGTGATGGTTGGAGGCTGTCTAGGGTGCAGCGACCATGAGAGAGTGGAGTTTTCAATATGCAGGGAGATAGGGAGGAGCAGTAACAGAACCCTCACTTTGGACTTTCGGAGGGCAAACTTCAGGTTGTTCAGGCAACTTATTCAGAAAGTTCCCTGGGTAACAGCCCTTAAGAAGAAAGGGGTCCAGGATGGTTGGACCTACTTCAAACAGGAGCTCTTAAAGGCACAGGAACTGGCAGTTCCCACATGCCGTAAGACGAGCCAGCGGGGAAGACGACCAGCCTGGATGAGCAAGCAGCTCCTGAAGGATTTAAGGGAAAAAAAGAGGGTTTATCACCTTTGGAAAGGGGGGGAGGCAACTAGTGATATGTTTAAGGATGTTGTTAGATCATGTAGAAGAAAAATTAGAGAGGCAAAAGCACAGTTAGAAATTAAACTGGCCGCTTCCGTGAAAGACAACAAAAAGCATTTTTATAAATATATTAATGCTAAAAAGAGGGGCAAGAGGAGCCTCCACTCTTTATTGGACGTGGAGGGTAACATTGTAACTAAGGATGAGGAGAAGGCTGAGATTCTAAATACCTTCTTTGCCTTAATTTTCAACAGTAAGGCACGAGGACTTCAGGATAATTGGCCTCCTGAGCTGGTTGATGTTGTACTCCTGAAATCCATGTGGAATTAGTTCGAGACTTGTTGAGTCACTTGGATATTCACAAGTCCATGGGACCTGATGGGATTCATCCTAGGGTGCTGAAAGAGCTGGCAGATGAGCTGGCCAAGCCTCTGTCCATCATTTTCCACCAGTCCTGGCTCACTGGAGAGGTCCCAGAAGACTGGAAACTGGCCAATGTAACGCCCATCCACAAGAAGGGACGGACAGAAGAACCTGGGAACTCCAGGCCTGTCAGCCTGACCTCAGTGCCAGGGAAAATCATGGAGCAGATTGTCTTGGGGGCAATCACTGTGCACCTGAAGGATAGCCAAGGAATCAGGCTCAGCCAACATGGATTTAGGAAGGGCAGGTCCTGCCTCACCAACCTGATCTCCTTCTATGATCAGGTGACCCGCCTGGTGGACGTGGGAAAGGCTGTGGATGTAGTCTACCTGGACTTCAGCAAGGCCTTTGACACTGTCCCCCACAGCAAACTCTTGGCCAAACTGGCAGCTTGTGGCTGGGACAGCAGCACTCTGCGCTGGGTTAGGAATTGGCTGGAGGGCTGAGCCCAGAGAGTGGTGGTGAATGGTGCCACATCCAGCTGGCAGCCTGTCACTAGTGGTGTCCCCCAGGGATCAGTGCTGGGCCCCATCCTGTTCAATATCTTTACTGATGATCTGGATGAGGGGATTGAGTCCA
Source organism: Indicator indicator (assembly GCF_027791375.1). NCBI lineage: Eukaryota > Metazoa > Chordata > Aves > Piciformes > Indicatoridae > Indicator > Indicator indicator. The sequence goes on along the minus strand of NC_072014.1, from coordinate 9,804,096 downwards.
TCATCAGTAAATTTGCAGATGACACCAAGCTGGGAGCAGGTGTTGATCTGTTAGAAGGTAGAAGGGCTCTGCAGAGGGACCTTGACAGGCTGGACAGATGGGCAGAGTCCAACAGGATGGCATTCAACAAGTCCAAGTGCTGGGTGCTGCACTTTGGTCACAACAACCCCATGCAGAGCTACAGGCTGGGGTCAGAGTGGCTGGAGAGCAGCCAGGTGGAAAGGGACCTGGGGGTACTGGTTGACAGGAGCCTGAACATGAGCCAGCAGTGTGCCCAGGTGGCCAAGAGAGCCAATGGCATCCTGGCCTGCATCAGGCATAGTTTGGCCAGCAGGAGCAGGGAGGTCATTGTACCCCTGTACACAGCACTGGTTAGGCCACACCTTGAGTACTGTGTCCAGTTCTGGGCCACTCAGTTTAGGAAAGATGTTGAATTGCTGGACCATGTCCAGAGAAGGGCAACGAGGCTGGGGAGAGGCCTTGAGCACAAGCCCTATGAGGAGAGGCTGAGGGAGCTGGGACTGTTTAGCCTGGAGAAGAGGAGGCTCAGGGGAGACCTCATTGCTGTCTACAACTACCTGAAGGGAGGTTGTAGCCGGGTGGGGGTTGGTCTCTTCTCCCAGGCAACCAGAGCAGAACAAGAGGACAGTCTCAAGCTGCGCGAGGGGAGGTTTAGGCTGGAGGTGAGGAGAAAGTTCTTCACAGAGAGAGTCGTTGGCCATTGGAATGTGCTGCCCAGGGAGGTGGTGGAGTCGCCATCCCTGGAGGTGTTCAAGAGGGGACTGGACGTGGCACTTGGTGTCATGGTTTAGATAGGCATGAGGTGTAGGGTGACAGATTGGACTCGATGATCCTTGAGGTCTCTTCCAACCTTCTTGATTCTATTCTATTCTATCCAAAATGACGACAAACTAAAAATGCTGACCACAAAATAAAGAATGGAGAACTAAGAGAAGTGGATAGCTGCGTTTATACTCATCAAGCAAAACTTGTAAGAATGTGGATCAATTATACTAAAAAATAAACCTGGAACATGTGAATCTTTAGCTTGTGCAGAACAGGACATGTAAGGATGCAGTGAAAGCACACAGATCTTGCAGTGCTGAACCCACAGTGAAGAAAAGGGCTGTGATGGGACAGACACTAAACAATTCGTGATGGGAGAAAGAAAATGACGAAATGATGTACAAGATTGTAGCTTATGCTTCATAAACAGATTTGAGAAAAGCCTCAATGAGAAGCAAAGCAGGCAGCAAAATAAGGGAGGACTAGGCACAGTTTTCTAAATAAAGAGCACACGTTTCAAAGGAACTGGAAAGGTATCTTCTATTACTTGTTAGGTAGCACTATAGCACTGTAGCATGTCCAAGCTGATTAATAATTAAAACCGGGTATTGTCTGAGCTCTGTGTAAAAATTAAGTGCCAGGACAAGCCCAAAGAGTTATACCTATATCTATTTCAATCTATCTATCTATCTATCAAAGTCTCATGCATATTGGGCATCAATTTGCAGTTTAATACATTGATGCATGGGCGCCCGTTTAATGCATGCACAAGCATCCAATTGGTTCATGCACGAGCACACAATTACCTCATGGGTGAATGTCCCATCAGTTCATGCATGTGTGCCCAACCAGTTTATGCCTTGACACCCAATTAATTTAAGCATAAGCTCTCAATTAATTTACATGAGTGCCCCATCAGAGCATGCATGGATATAACCCCACATCAGGGTAGGGACACCTGCGGTCTGTGGGTGACCTACAGAGAAGCAGCAACAGCCAGGGGGCAGTGGAGGAAGAGCTGTAAAGGAGCACAGAGGAGAGGCAGGCAAAATCCATTATACAAGGTGAGACTGGAAAAGGGAAGAAAAAAATATTTTCACAAGTGCTTGTTTAATTCTTCATGGTGTTTGTGTGTGTGTGGGTTTTTTTTTTCTTAATACATAGCATCAGGGATTAGAAACTTGTTTTAACTTAAATTAAGCAAAAATTTCCCTCTTTGAAACTGTATATCCTTTGACAGCATTAGACATAGTCAGAACTCAGGCATTCAACCACGAGGGGCAAAGCACCCTAAGGAATCAGTTGATGTTATCAAGTAATCTGCCTTGGAGAGTAAAGAACACAGAGCAATATAGTATTGTACTGAAAAAAAGCTTTTTAGTTAGATCTAGAGGTCATAGGGAAAAACACACATTAATGCCAGCACATAATTGCACTATATAGACAAAATCAGATGCCACTAAAAAGATTACTGTGGTAAGTTCTGCACTAAAGGATTTTTCTCCTATCTAGCATGATTTTAACAATCAAGAGAGATACAAATACAAAAAGCAAGCTTCAGAAACTGCAAACAAAAGTGAGATAAAGCATCAAGATCTTTTCCTTATCTTCACTTCTGTTGACATCTGGACACAGTCCCTTCCTGAAATCCTAGAGGTACAGGTTCATCCCCTGTTCTCCTTATATCCAGTCACCAATTGCAAAATCCACTGTACACCTTCCCAGCAAAGGTGAGCTTTTTCCACCCAAGAAAAATCCCTCACCTTGCCAGTGAGAAGCTTTATCTACCTCAGTTCCACTTAAGAGATATCAATTAACCAAAATTAAGAAAGGAAGAAGGACAAAAGACAGACATCTGCTACCTCAATACCAGCTTGCTTTTGCAGCCAATATACCAACCAAAACTGAGCAAATAAAAAATTGTGTGAGTACCTCACTACAAGATCAAACCTCTAAATAAATGAGGCTGCCAAATAATAAATCAATATGTATCTTTTTTTTTGTTATGAGGATAGGCACATATGGATTAAAAAATACAATTTATACTGACCTTTTTTCCTCAGTTTACAAGGACTATTTCTGCCAGTTCTGTTCAGAGCACACAAATTGTTACCAGAAAAGGAATCTGAAAATTGTGATTCTGGAGCTTTTACCTAAAGACTCAATATCAGCAGAAAATCTAACAATATGTGGTTTAATCTCTGTGCCTCTAGCCTTCATGATGCTTGTGTGAATTGCCTGTGTATTTAATATGATCAGTAACAGCCCAAATAATGTCATGTGAAAACATTGAAAATGCTTCGGCAACGGCATCCCAGAAAGTCCTGTTAATAATTCTGTATTCAGTAAAGGGTGAATAATATTAAAGAAAAAAAAAGAAAGAAAAGAATAATTATTTAGACCACTCTTTGACTCGAAAATCAAGGCCAAACCAAACAGCAAACAATGGTCACCCACTGGACAAGTGGCTGTCTCATGGTAATGGTTCTCTAATGTCATGTGATGTGTATTTAAGCAAATTCAGTTTGCTTTTAGGTAACAACACTGAGCAGTTACTGTGACCCCACATGGCTGACTGTGGTACCACTTGTTCAACAGTAACTTCCTAAAATTATATGTCTCCTGTACTGCCCAGATTCCTGCCCTCCTGAAATAAGCCACAAGATAATCATAAGATAATCTTGATCCTGGCATTTCTTAGCTTTCACGTTAGTTTACAACTCTACATTGTTTTAATACACTCTCCCCTCTAAGTAAAATAGGTACACATTGCCCTTTGAGCTGTTCAGAGGCATTGTAAGGCCACTTATTTGTGCTCTGGTAGAAGAAACACATACCCTTCACATCTCTTCAATGCTAAGAGCAACACTTCTGAGTTTGAATGGAAACAGGTTAAAAGAGAACATTTCATTGTATCTCCAGGTCTCAAAATATATCAGTGTAATTTTTCAAGTATTGTTTGCTTTTCCTTGACCTTGTTGTAACTGCTGTTGAGTTTGGACTGCTGCTGTTACAGTGAAGTTTGCTTGCTTTGTTTTATTAGGTTATGATAACATAGCATATAAAATAGAATCCTCTACAGCTTCCTTAACTCTTATGTACTCAGTGCTGTGTTGTGATTAATTGTATCCAGTACATTTTCTAAAGAGCAGCTGGAAACACAAAAGGTGATCACAAGAGGGTGTTTAAGGAACTCATGGATGCTACACAAGAATATAAGCACAGGAGGATGTTGGTTAACTTGTACACAAAAGAAAATAAGAAAGTGAATTTAGTTAAAAAATCAGTTAACATTGTGATCCATCTTCCATAACAACCACAGCTGGTTGCTCTGATCACCACTCTCTGAAACCATTCATAGCATGCAGAATTCAGAGGATGTGTTCTTTTGTATATCTGATACTAAACATAACATCAAAGTTCATTGCTCCCAGTAGGCTCACTCCTGGTCAGCTCCATCATCACCTCTAGTTGCAAGACCATGAGCTGCATTTCAGAAAGACTGGGAGAATGAAGAAAGTCCAAATAAAATGCAGTGGTAAATTAATGAGGTAATTAATTTCTCCTCATTCACGAGTATGCCTTATTGAAAAGTCCACCTCTAAGTTGAACTAAAAAAAGCTAAGGCAGAGGTTAGCTAAAGCTAAAGGTTATGCAAAACTTTATAATTACTTGATTTAAGATCTGAGTGTGGCTCTGATAAAGCAGAAAATGGCTTTATGGTCAAGCATTTATGCCATGAATAATGTTTGGCTCACTAGAGTTAGCAGGGACTTGTAGCATCACCAGGAGAATTTCAGTAATTTACAAACTCGATTTTGGTACTAGCTCTTTCATTAAACAACTCTCATCCAGTGCACATCACATTGACTAAAGATAATAGACACTTGAAAACAAAAGGTGTGTTTGTCTTAATGACTTTTGCAACAATAATTACTTGAGAACAATACAAAGGAAAACTAAACAAAAATCTTCCATCAGTTGAGCCTTACTATCTTTGACCTCAATCTCTTGCTGATACCACAAAACTTTTAATAAACCTCTTTTATCATTACTAGCTGTAATTTAAATAATTCCTGGGCAGAAGAAAAGAACTTCTCAACCATGTCTATCTATTCTAGTCATTAAACCACCTGTAAGGTACTGAACAATTTGTTTCTAGTGTTTATGACAATTAATGCAGTCAAGTATTACAGCTCAAATTTAAGCCCCACTTTGATAAGGTCTGAAAAATCTCTTCGAGCTTCTCCACAGACAGACAACCCAAGTGAGACAGATGTCCCATGACCATCAAGCTCTTAGCTAAACATAGGATATATTCCCCATCACCATTTGTTTTAGAAGCATTCTGGCTGTTTGACTTCTTTCAACAAAATGATCAGAGGGCTGGAGAACCTCTCCTACAAAGGCTGACAGAGTTGGGGTTGCTCATCCTGGAGAAGAGAATGCTTTGAGGAGACCCTAAATCATCCTTTCAGTACCTGATGGATGCCTACAAGAAAGGGACTTTTTACAAAAGAATGTAGCAGTAGGATGAGGGGCAATGGTTTCAAACTAGACAAGGCTGGATTTAGATTGGACATTTGGAAGAAGTTCTTGACTGTGAGGGTAGAGGAACACCGGAAAAAAAAAGGTTGCTCAGGGAGGTCCCATCTCTGCTGACATTCAAGGTCAGGCTTGATGGGGCTCTGAGCAATCTGACCTAGTTGGGGATGTCCCTGCTTACTGCAGCAGGGTTGGATTAGATGACCTTTAAAGATCTCTTTCAACCCAGTGAATTCGATGATTCTATGATTATTTTTAGTTAACTCTGCTCAGATGGCTGATAGAATAGTTTAGATTGACCAAATCCATGTTAAGACAAACAATGCAGGAACCAGCTGGATCATTTCACCTAGGCTGCTGCTGTTGCAGATGAGAACACGATTCTGCCTCTGTCATTGATGTGTCAAGGGCCATTTTAGGACTGCTCAGGCTAACTCTGGTTTAGGTAGATAGGCAACCCTAGTTTTAGCATTAAAAAGAAAAAAATCTATGATAACATGGTGTCAGCACAAGTTAAACATCCATAAACACAGGGGCCCAGAGATCTTCACCTCAGACTGGGTCCTTCATTGCGCTGCTGGCAGTACCCAGGCAAAGACAGATTTGCTGAATAATACCACATCATTCCATTGAGATGCAGTGCAGAAAAGGCATCCCTCCCAGATGTTCCTCAAGTAAGATAAATACAGGCAGGTATCAGGGTGCTGCTATTTCTCTAACCTTATTCAGAACAGGCACAGCCTTTTCAGTCTGTGTGTGTGGACGGTGCCTGGTACGCTTCGTGACATAGTCACCATTGCTCTTCAAAAACCAGCAATTGCAATACTCTCTACTAAGCTAGATTATTTTCCCATCTTAAGCTAGGTGTGATTGCATCCTGTTGCATTATGCCTTTTTGTGATCATCCATCTCAATTTGATATCTCTGTTGTGTGGTTACTCCTGCAGAGAAAATTTTGGATTTTATCCAGATGGTGGAAAAATTTGCCCATTTAGATTACCTGAAGCTGATAAGCTTTCTACTGGAAAGTTCCCATCTGGCTAGAAATATTGTTAGTGCATTTTTCAGACACCTTCCTTTGCAAATGACCCAACATTATACTCTAGAAACAAAAATGTAAAACTCCTTCCAATCCTCCTGAAGCAAAAAATGTGCTCTTATTCCAAATTACACACATAAAAGAATAATGGTTAAATCTTTCTTTGGGGAGCTGTCAAAAATGGACAGTGTAGATGCATTTTTCCCCTTGGAAGTGAAAATACCTTATTTTAATGGTTCAGCAGAGAAATCTGTGAAATCACTACACAAATAATACAGAATTCAATGGTAAAATTTTCTGCCAAGTGACTTAATATATTAATATTACACATTACACAGTATGTGGCTCATTATGACAAAATATCATGCTATTATTTTTGTTCAATGATTCCTCAATTATCTCTCATATTCTATTGAAGCATTATATTTTATGCACATAACATATAATGTAAATCTCTCCACATAAATCTGTTTAAATATACCTTTATATATTACATTATATATGATTGCATTATATCATATCATATTGTATTACCTGAGAGCAAGAGCAATTTCCTAAGCTAGGATTTAATTCTGTGCTGGAACATGAATGCCTGGCCATGCTTTGGAATTGAGTATTAATTTTGGTTGCAAACCAAACAAAAACGTTTTACAACAGTCCCTCTTCAAATGAGAATGCATGCTTGCTCACAATATTGCTGACATGGTAATATGTGGTTGATGATGAAAAATAACAGGTTACTTCAATTCTTTGTGCATAATAAGCAGTCCTGTCAACATAATGAAGTTCTGAGGCAATTATAAGAGGACTTATTAAGATCAGCTATGAAACACAACTACAGAATTAGCAAAAAGAACATATATTAATGGAGAATAAAGAGCACTAAAAGACAGGTAATCTTGCTAAGGTTATTTTGCCCCCAATGATCAGTTCTGTATTTTATATAATATTTTTGTAACTAATTTCACTTTTTGTTATTGTACATTTTTTTTTTTTCATTCTATATAAATGGATCTTTAGTCCAATTTAGCAAGCCAGGTCACAGAAAACAAGTGCAGTGGTCATTGGCACAGGCAGGTGTCTTGTCTTTAAAATTAACACATCTATGCTGGTTTACACATGCTGTCTGGCTTTCGACCCAGAGAGAGAGAAGCAAGAGAAATTTAGAAACAAATCACTTCCTAGGTAATAAAAATTGGTTTAGCATCTTATCGGAGCTCTCAAAGATGACCTGGTTGGCAAGATGTGCGCCTGCATCTGTAGATAAAATAGGGACCAACTTCCAAACGTCCCAGAGCTTCATCACATTGGAGAAGTCACAAGAAGCAATCACATCACCCTGGCAATGTTGGAAGCAAAATGAAAACATCACTTTTGTACTTCTGTGAGGAAGAAAGCACGTGACATGGGGCTGGATACCCATTGATGCCAGACACAGTAACTGTACCTGTTTAAATAAATGTAAGTTATTTTGTGTGATGTTATCACAGCCTACTAAGAGCTGTGTTGACTTGAAGAGCATCAATATAACATCACTTTTACAGAGAAGAGATAGAGAAAAGATGTTTTGAATTCTGATACCTGGCTCTTTAGCCCTCATTTTTGAAGTGTCTACTCATGTTTTCAACGTGAAGCATAAGATTAGAGAAGAACAGACAATCCTTTACTGATCTATGTTCATTAATAGCCATGCCAAGGACAACGTCACTCATTTCAATGAGTCAGAAGCAAGAAGGGACAATCTGTGCAAGGAAAGATAGCACAACCATATCCCCTATGACTCTATCCAATGTTATTAAAAAAAAAAAAACTTCAAACAACTAAAAATGTGGCAGAAGTGTCTTGAATATGTAGCATATAAACAAATGCAAAAATCAAAGTAACAGGGTAAGGGGTGCTCAAAAATAACTTTGCTGAGGCAACTCCTGTCACTGTAACAGGAAAAAAAAAACCACTAGCTACCAATGTAGAAACATTTACTTTTCATTTTAGCCTCGTAAACAAAGATTCAAAATCCCCAAACCAGCTCAGCTGGTGTGCACCCAGAGTTATCAAAGTCAATGTCTTTTCCAATTTATGCAAGAGTGAAAGATTAGATTAAAGGATATTGTTTCGAAGGAGAATGACAATGGGATGGAACTGAGAATAGAGTGAAACATGAGTCAGATGCTGCGTCTGTTACATTTTTATATTCAGTTAATTTTAACATCTTTCATGTAAATAATACCTGAAAGAAACTATGTGGAGTTATCTAGAAAACAGAGGAATTAAGATCTGAAAATACCCTTTTCCTTCTCAAGTGGAAAGTAATGACCTGCAAAACGTTATCACAGCATAAGCATAATGAAATCTTTAGGTTCATTTGGAGGAGATCTAAAATGTCAAAACTCCATTCTGGCTTCTTGTAGGACTAACATGTGGTAACACCAAGGAACAAAATAATCATTGCTTTGACAACTCAGCAGGCAATGCATAACTACTCAGCACTTGATGTTGTGTAAAAAAGCTCAGTAATTGTAACTTAGACCTCACCTCAACACACTGGTGCTGAGCGTTAGAGAAAAGTCGTTCAGTTAACTATCTCACCAGCTGTACCCACCTCACTGTTTTTCATTTCACCTGGATCCTTTCATGAAATTCAGCCTATCCAAACAATGAGGTTGAACAGGCCATTCAGGGAAAAACCAAACAAATAACCCAAAAACCCAACAAAAAGAAAAAAAAAACCTACAAATACAATGGCTAGACTACAAATTGGTCCATAGCCTAAACTGGATCTCAATAAAGCAAATTTTTAATTAAAAACCTAGAAACACCATCATGGATATGAGACTGGAAAAGTCATCAAATCCAGTAGCTTACTTTTACAATCAATGCCTTCATACTCTTTCCATGGTACTGAATTCCATGGTATTGAATTCCGCATTAGTAGCAGTTTCTCCATCCACTCCTTGCTGCTTATCTAGAACCTGCTTGTCCTTGCATTATGACTGTTTCAGCCCATAAGAATAAATCAAGAATTTAAAAGTACTGATTTCACATGCCATCTATATCCTTTAGGTTAGATACAAGGTGAATTTTCTTCAGAACTACTTCTCATTTATTCCTTGTCCCTGATGCATTTCACTGACAGTATCATTCCTATCCCTCCTCAAACACTATTTTCTGGACTAAACAGCTGAAACTCTTCCATCTCTCCCACTCACCCCTCACTCCATGCAGATATCATGGAGTCTAGATTAACTACGAATGTGCCCATCACAGCTCTATGAAAACTGATCATCAATTCTGGAAGCCCATTCTGATATCCCTGTAACCTGTCAGTTTACAAACCTCTCAGTGGAGCAGAAGTTTTGGTGAAGCTGGCATACAGTAGCAACTATGAAGTGAGAGGGTGGGGCATGAACACTCAAGCAGAACAGCTCCTTTACTTTATCTACCACACCAGTAAAGGGAAGAGGAACTGAATATGTACATAGAGAATCATAGAATGCGTTGGGTTGGAAGGGACCTTTAAAGGCCATCTAGTTCAACTCCCCTGCAGTAAGCAGGGGCAACTTTAACTATACCAGGTTAAGAGAAAGATGCCTCTATTTCTCAGCAGAAGTACTCAGCTTCTGGACCAGCTCTTCATGCCTCACCATCCTCTCTTGACTTTCTTCTGCAAAGATCTTGTCTGTTGCTCTCAACAGACCATTTACAATCTCTTATCCCTGTTATTTGATAAACTCGAATATGACTTTGACATATTCTTGCATTTTAATCCTGATTTTTTTTCCTATCACTACCTTTTGAGGGGTGGTGGTGTTAATCTGTTTTGTTTTCGAATATGTATCTCTTCAAACACATTTTGTCCAGTATACTTCAATTCAATAAATGCTCCTTAATTACAGCTTTGGTAACTGAGTGGTTTTAAACAAGATCAATGTACAGACCACCTGGGTAAGATCACAGATGACCCACTGAGTGTAGTTACAGAAGACACTCCAGAAGGTGCTCTGTGACTCTTCCTTATGTCATCAATAGTTGTGTCCATGGATTTTCAATACCACATTTCTCTCTTAAGTAACTGCACAGTCCAGCTAATAGATCATAATAGCACTGTGAATACTTCACTGAAAGAGCTATTATGCAAACATTGATCAGAGACCATCCCTGCCACAAAATTACTCCAACTGAAGAGCTGACTTTGACCTTCCCTCTGGTCTTGATTAAAGGACCATTACTTAGTTGCAATCTGATCCACTTTTATTACATGTTCTTCCTTCTATTAATTAATTTTGATACACTAGCTGGCACATCACGAGACAAGATCCACACTCCAGCCTCTTTCATTCTTGTCATTCTATCCTCTGACATATTTATTTTCTCCTATTTTTCTACAGATCCCCAAGAAACAGAAGACTAAACATCTCCTTTCCCATAGGAATTTACACAATCAAATTCTTACTACGTACTAAAGACATCAAACCACCCCAACCTGTTACTTAAGCTCTTTCACAAGGTGAATTGTGGCCAGATCAGAAAGGTCAAGTCCCCTCAGCCTTGGAGACACTATTTGAACAGAAGCTGGAGACACCTGGTCTGGGAGCACCAACCCACCATGCTGAGTAAACAAGCTAGAGAAGATGGTCTTCTTTTTTAGTGATTACATCAACCAGTTCTTGCTGTCAAGCCTGCAGGTTTTGTAATGATTTCCTCCTAGATGTCTGGTGCAAGCACACTTTGTGTAAAATTCAACACCAAATAGTGTATTTCACCTGATTTCCATGAAAAGGCAGTAGGTGTTGTCTGCAAAAAGAAGAAAACACAGGGTTCGGATGGTAACATTCCAATACATGCAAACAGATATTTTATAACCCTCAGCATACTCTGTACACAGACTTATTATTAATTATTATTAATTATTACTGATGCCCAGGCAGCTGTGACACTAAAAGCAGTCCAAAAAGGATTTTGTTAATGAGGCAGCTACTACTTCTTTGCTTGATGTAATCTCTATTACATATCTTTTCTAAATGGAGTGAGCTGGAGACATCGGAGAGCAAGTTTGCAATAAAAAGAAAGAAACCAGGGATCTAGTCAAGCTCAAGGATAATTTGAAGGTACATGCCATTTAAAGAAAAACAAAGGAATAAGTCATGTTAAATGAACTCATTTGCACGTGGCCACAGGCCCTTTTCAAAAGCTTTAGTTGAATTCTCCTATGAGTTTTTGGCTTTTTCATTCCGTTTACAGTTACTATTGTAGTTATTCATGGAAGAGCCTTCTGCCTTGCTCTTCATTCTCTTCTTTTTTGTTTCTTGCCACATTAAAGTCTTTTTTTATGGTGCCTTTTGGGTGGCATTTTACTGAACAGCAAGCTGGATCATCAGAGCTTGACTGATTTCCTAGATGTAAAAGGAGAAGAAAAGGAGATCCAAGGAAAAAATATGTGAAAGTAGATTGCCATTGTACTGATTTTAATTTACACCACATTTTATGCTGCAGCAGCCACAGCACAGTTCTATTACTTTCATCACAGAGCGTGTAGAACGATTCATGAAACTGGTAAACCTCACTTCCTGCTGTGTATAGCCAAGTTGGTACTTTTTTGTGTGTTCACACTACAGTAATTTAGGAAGGACATTTACCTACTGGAGTGGGTTCAGAGGACGCCACATAAAGGATCAGAGGGCTGAGGCACCTCTCCTACCATGGACAGACTGAGAGAGTTGGGGAGCCTGGAGATGAGAAGGCTCAAGGGAGACTTTATTGTAGCCTTTATTGCAGTACTCAAAGAGAGCCTGTTAGAAAGACAATCTTTTTAGCAGTGCCAGTTGTGACAGAACAAGGGGTGATGGCTTTAAGCTAAAAGATAGCAGATTTAGACTAAATACAATAAATATTTTTTACAACGAGGATGGTAAATACTGGCAGAGATTGCCCAGGGACATGGTAGATCTCCCATCCTGGAAACATTCCAGGTCAGGTTGGACAGGGCTGTGATGTCCCTGCTCACTGCAGAGAGGCTGGGACAGCTGACCTTTAAAGGTCCTTTCCAACCTAAATTCTATGATTCCCTAATTCTAATTAATACAAGGATTCAATTAGTCTGCACTCAAAGACTGGTTCTGTTCTACATTCCACTTAAAAGACATTGCTAGTCCTTTAACTGCCTTTACAGTTCCACCCTCCACTCTTTACCTTTCCTGCTGGCCTAATAAACATCTTTATAATAGATTAAAATGGGTATGCTTGACTTCATATACTTCATACTCCCAATCTCATTTGACCCTTGCAAACCATTGTTGCTCAAATTATAACATCAGGAGTTAGCGGAATTATACGGCTTCCAGGATTAAAAAAAAAAAAAAAAAAATGTTTCCTTCTTTCCTTTTTTTAAGACATATATTTTTCTCTTATGAATGATAATAATGATTAACAATGGGACTAATTATTAACTATGCTTTTGGTGTTTCCTGAAAATTCCTGTTTCACACCAGCAAATAAAGGATAAAAATCTGAATTATTATGTCTCTTTCTTATGAACACATCTCTGGATTTACTGTTGAAATATCAATAATATATGAACTGCCACAAGTGGCTTTATCTAATTTAGACTCCTCTCAGAGGTATCCCCCTCAATGTGTCATTTTACAGGCAGGTCAGTAGCTGTTTCATTACTTTTGCAAATATTTTTTAAAAGGCAAGACAAGTGAGTAAACAGACAACTCATTTTCACTACAAGAAGTTCATGTCAAATCAGTCAAGTTTACTGATTCTCAAGTCCTTTCTTTTTAAAACAGATGTAGCTGGATGAAATGTATTCTGAGGGACTCAAGGTGAATACTCGAAGATTTTCATCAACCCCAGTAGGAACAGATGCAAGCTCTAGGCTCCTTGCTCTCTAGAAAGAAGCCTGGTAATTATTTTCATTTGATACTGGGAATCTGGTTGACCTGTGGTATAACATAAGACTGATGAGCTCGTTACTGGTCTTAGCAGTCTTGTTACCAGTCTCTGAAACCAGTAAAATGAGTTTGTTCTGTGTACATAAAACATGATGGAAACTCCCTGCTATTAAGTACCAGTAGACAAAGTGGCCACATGAGGAATAGCTTCAACTACCTCAAACTGAGACAGACTTGAATAATCTGCATTTCTAAGATGCTCCCTGTGGGACACATCCTAAGTCACTTAACTCTACCACCATTTAATATGCGTTAAAGTGAATATTTTTAAGAGAATGAATCATTACCTTCCACATTTACAGCACTGAGCACATCAGAAACCTGATGAGAGTTATTACCTCAGGCTTTGTTGTAATGCAAAAACTAAGTACACTCAGAAAAAATAACAGGGGACATGCATGCATAGCAGAGAGAGTCCCATTCCTGTGCTTCTCCATCCTGTGGAAAGAAACTGGGCTTTCTGAGCAGCAGTGAACAAGGGCAGAGGGATCTCAAGAGAATTCAAGCAGGGGTGGGTGAATCTTCTGCAGTCATTACAGGGAAAAAGATTTTAATGTCCAATTAAGCCAAATGAATTATGTAAAATATGATAAAGATGGAGGGGAAAATGCAGATGTAGTCCATTATTAGACTGATGACTAATCAATCACAACCCATTTTTTAAATATCAGGCTTAAATCATTGCAGTTTCAAACTAAAATAGTATCTTCTTAGAAAGACAGAATTACTTAGCCTGGAAAAAATACAGAGCTACACTGATTATCACTTTGAAAATGTAGTGGCCTATTTTTAATAATTATATTAATCAAGAGTGGGGGAAAAGATGTGATTAAGAGATATTTACAGGCAGTGCCAGTGTTTTCCCATTTACTTTTTTAGTAGCTTGTCGCTTTTATAGTTTTAATTTCTGCATTGCAATCAGAACGACAAAGGACCATTTATGTGTCAAAGCAACCGAACACCCAGAGCTCAAGCAACTGGGGTCTGGCTCCTCACTCCCTGTGTTGTTTTTTGTAGCTTTGAATAGACATGAACTGGTGATACTCCTGTGCTTCTGGAAGTGAGGTGAATCCAAAATATTGCTGCAGAAGCTTTCAGAGCTTCACTGTTGGTTCTTACAGAGGAACTCTCCAAGTTTATTAGCAGCTGTCAGTAAAGAACTCATAATATTGCACTGAATAGAACTAGTACAGCTTACTGTAAGAATTTGGCTATTTTTGCTGTACCTGTTGTGATGACTGATCTGTTGTAATGCCATTGCTACTGTGGTTCAAAGTGCAGGTTTTGAGAGCATACTGATTGGTGCAGTGCTCCAGGGCAAAAGCATCTTCCTCCTCCTGTAATTCAGCTCTGTGCACTGTGAGCATTTGAACAAACAAATCGAGACAATACAATACCCATTACCAAAAAACATTGTAGATTCAAAATTACAAGAATCTGTTCTAAGCTCTCCATTAATCTCACTGACATGGCAACACCAGCACCTACCTCACTAGCTCAAAGGAGATGCCTCAGGATAACTGGTGTTGTATGCCTGTGGGAAGCAGGGATCATTCCTGTCCCAGTGCCAGTTCTTTTGTTGGTTCTTTTGCCTTCAGGCACCCAACAGCCAAGATTTATAATGAATGTGGTAAGTTAAAACACACCTTACAAATATAGCAGGGGAAATCTTTGTCAGTGCTTTACTCTTCCACATAATGCTGCAGTCCAGAACACAGACATACTGACTACTTACAGTAATGAAGGTGAAAGAATGTCAGCTCATGAGAAGTGCCATAAAGACATAGGATTCCTCAAATTAGCTACTCTAAGTTACAGTCTAAAGTTAAATACTTAGTGATTACTGCTGGTACATGATCGAACTTGACCAGCTTCAGATATATTATGCAGGTACTCAGAAGCATGCAATTGGAGATGGCAAACCCTGATGGGAATCACAAAAGAGAGATGCACACGAAGAAGCGCTGACCAAGGGGCGAGTGCTACTACTCCAAACAACCAAACAGTACAAAGGGAAAAACTAGATGGTACTGAGGAAATGTTTTGAGGAGAATCAAAACTTATTACAGAAGTTTAGGGGCATGTAGATGCTTCTTTAATGTGATCAGTGACCAAAAGTCTATAGTTGCTAGAAAGTGGAGGAATATGTTGGGAAGTGGAAAAAACATGTGGACAAGATGTCTGTGCTGCTGAATGAATAGATATGTGGGCCATTGCATTCTCATAAACTTAAAGATATCAAGATAGATTTTTTTTTACTCCTTACCCTCCTTTTCTCAGTGATGATTTTGACCGAGATGAAGAGTATCCTAAAATGGTATTATTTCTAGGTTATTAATTTTATCCTTTCACAGCATATTGGGATGCATAAAGAATACCCCTTGTGTCATCCAAAGGAGGAGGTCCATTAAAAGTAATCAATGCAAATGGCAGATCTTTGTCACAGCAGGATTTCCACAACTGACTTTTCAAAATTATAATGGACCATGGATCCCTTTTTTGTTTACATGCACTCTGCAGGCTTTCCTCTTTCTGCATGAAACAGAGGGAATCTCTCTTCCCTTTGCCACATCAAGTAGCACCAAGTGCCTTGTGGTGTAAGAGGAGAACACCACATGCTAGGCTCGCAGAAGTCCTTTGCATAAATTTACATATGAAACCCAAGATCACTGCACTCCCTGCAGAGTAACTGCTAGCCATAGTTGACATTGCACTTGAAACAGTACTGCAAAGAGAGCAATATCTTTTGCAGAGAGGTTTAAAATAATCAATTTTGGTTTTCCTTTTTAACCATCAAAGAAGTGCCTTTGAATTCTGGGAGCTGTGCAGTAAAAGGAGGAGGTGAATGATAATTGCCATCAGTAGTTTTTCTCCTCATTTTGAGAGATACTATGACTAAAGTGAAGTTAGGTGTCATCATTACCTGATTAGACACTCCTGAGAGCAATAAGCATAACAAATTCCTAGGGTACACCGTGCTTGTGTACAGGGATTTTATTATCGCTCAGTTCCTTAGAGTCTAAATAAGTACATTTGTAAAAACTAGGTAGTATCCACTGCAATAATATTAAAATATAGATGTAATGCATACTTTCATAAATTCATATATTTGTATTAGTGGCAATAGATCTATTGCTGAAATGTGAAATTGTCCATTGCAAAATGCAAAACATTTAAATCACTGAAAGAAAGTAAACCACAAGTATTTTTTTTCTTAAACAGAAACTATCAAAGGAACATGTACAATGAAGAACAACATAACATTTGGCTTTTTATCTTGTCTTTAGGCATTTTTTAAGGGAAACTAAATACGTAAAGAAGAAATATATAAAATGTATTCACAGAAGCTTGCCCAGTTCTGAGCTCTGGTAAGTGTGTGAACGTTTCTCCCAGTTTCAAAGTATTTCAGGTGCAAGAATGACCAGTTCAACAAATCTCATCCCATTATTTCAAGAACTACCTCAAAAAAACCCCAGCTAAATATAAAAATAGAATAATCTACATTCTTATCTCTGATGGACTTCAGCTGTGCATTCTCAATCATTTCCAGAGTTAATCAATCTGATACTCAAGTGCTTTTTAACAGTGATATTTATTCAACTACAGACTAATTGCATTTTCATAACATAGAGACCTTTCCAAATTTGGTCCTAGTTTCACTCTTGCATAAATTCTTTTTGTGGTATAAAAGCACTGTATAGTATGCAGCACTGTTTCAAGCACACTGCTTCCCTTTGCCCATGATTTGATAAGGACTGAGTAGTTCAGAGCCCCCTTACCAAACATGCATCCTGGGGTGCATCACAATGAGTGTGGCAAGCAGGTTCAGTGAGGGTCTCCTCCCTATCTGCTGTACTCTACCCTACTCTACCCTGGCTTCATCTGGGGTACTTGTCTGGTTATGGGTTCCCAAGTTCAAGGACTGGGGTACAGCAAAGGGCTATGAAGGGGTACAGCAAAGGCTATGGAGCTGATTAGGGGACTAGAACATCTCTCTTATGAAGAAAGGCTGAGGGGCCTGGGGCTCTTTAACCAAGAGGAGACTGATGGGGGATCTTATTAACACTTATAAATAGTTAAACAGTAGGGGTCGGTAGGATGGGACCAGTCTTTTTTTTCAATGGTGCTCAGTGACAGGACACAAACCTGAACATAGGAAGTTCCATCTAAACATGAAGGGGAACTCCTTTACTTTGAAAGTGATAAAGTACTGGACTAGGCTGCCCAGAGAGGTGCTCCATCTCTGGAGTCATTCAAAACCCACCTGGATGCCATCCTGTGCAACCTGCTTTACGTGAACTTGCTCTGGTAGAGGGGTTGAACTAGATGATCTCCAGAGGTCCCTTACAACCCCTATCATTCTCTGAACATGAACTATTGGTCTAAATCTACATCTAGATTGGTCTACATCTCTAAACCAAATCTTATTTAAGCACTTTTGAAGAGTCAGCTTTGCACTACCATACCTTTTGCTGAAAGAGCTGTTACCTGCCTCCTCGTAACCAACATAAAACTATATGAACAGCATCTATCTTAACAGGTAATCCTGTTGGGTAACAAGAGCCCACATCCACTCCTGAGTACAGCCTAACTGGAAGTGCTGGATGAACAGAAGGTAAGCAGCTTCAGTATGAGGGGCCACATCTGGTGCCCCAGTCTCACAACTAAGCACCAAGAATCTGTACTGATTCCCATTCACAGTCAGCGATAACAGCAGAGCAGATAAAAGTCTCTCAACTTATCAAGAAACTGACTGTCACATCAGAGAGTTGCAGTAAAGAGGGTAGGGATGACATGCCACTTTTTCATATATTTTAAAACATAGTTTCCTGTGAAATGTCAAATAGAGAGGCAGGTTTGACTGCATTGCAGGTGAGAAACTGAATTTAAAAGAATCTATATGGACCTTCTCCTTCTGATTTTTGTCTGTTTTGCGAAAAGGGAAGCTTGAAAAACAGCTGTAAAAATTTTTTAAAATTAATTATGTCAAGGCCTGGACCCACAGTGTACATCTGCTACAGGAACGTCTGCTGTGCTGAGCCACGAGATGAAGTTTAAAAAAAAAAAAATCCCCATTCCTTAGGATACAGAAATTAATTGTTCTCCTCTAAGAAAGAAGGACATTTTCTGTGCTGCTAGCAGTTTTGCATGCTAAACAGTGCTTGCTTCATGTAGTGTGTACACAGAGGGTCACATTCACTGCAGAACACAGAATTAAGTAAACAAAATCACATTAAAGGAGATAATCTCTTTTTCTTTCTCTTATGAGCAAATGGACATAACAATATGTTTATATTTGCAAATATGAAGTCTGAAAACGTCAAAGAAACTACTGTGTGGACAGTTAATTACCGGCTTCTGCCAAGTCTTTTTCCAAGGGCCAGTCTGACCTAGAACATACTGATTTTTCAAAGTTACTCAAAAATAAATTATGTCAAAGCAAGTTAAAAATGATGTCACACTTTCTGTTCTTGGGCTTTACAGAGTTGTCTAATCTCCAAATGTCTATGCACTACTTCATAGTTTTATCATTTATAATGTGGACAAAGTTTCATCACATGCAAATATTTAAACAAGACCAAAATCTGATTAAAAGCTTTGATGACAACAGGTAAATATTTTATTTACTGATGGCTCAAAACAAATGAATGAGACAGTATGATAGCAGACACCTTATCCCAGGTTCCTCATCTATGTCATCTTCACTTTCTGGAGCAAAGTCCCAGGGATCATGACTAGACACTTTTAGCCATCATGCTATATGCTCCTGAAAAAGAGCAGCCATACCTCAGCTATTTATTTATTTATTTACCCTAGGTGATCCTGCTTTGGCAGGGGCGTTAGACTTGATCTCTGAAGGTCCTTTCTAACTTCTCATGTTCTGTGATTTCATTTTTACAGAATCCAGCTGCTAGTAGACACTACATTAACATGAGGCACATCTTGCACTCAGTCCCAAAACCATGTAGAACTACTGAGATCCAGCAAAGAGAGGACTGAAGGGTCTGACCAGGTGGGAATGCAACACCTCTTACAGAACATGAGTCCTTAAAGTAATACCTGTAGACAGATAGCCATCTGTTAAAGCCTGGTGACAGAGAAGGATGAAAGTGATGTCCCTACAAATACTATCACTGGGGATAAACTATGTTCCTTTTATTCCATGACAAAGCAAGAAAAGAAAACAGGTGACTGCAGCTTTCTGAGCAATGATCAATATTACAGTGAGTTTCCTTGCTTTGCATTTCTGGATGGGTTTGAAATGCCTTCCTAGAACTCGCCATCAGGAAGAACAAAAGAAGGCCTTCTCAGATCTAAGCTTTTGTGTTTGCAGAACACAAATCTTGGATGAATGTTACAAGATACTTTGTGATTTATTGAGAATACCTGGATGGTAACAACAAAGAGTAACAGAAGGGATTACTCAGTTAAAAAAAATAAATGAAAAAATCATCCCTGTGGTCAATGAAATAAGTCTATAAACCCTGAGGCTGAAGGAGAGAAGCCTGGTGGCAGAATGAGGTAACCTCATCTCTCATGATACAAAGAGTTGAGCACTTAAAAGTAAGAAGGTGAATTTTCTTGACCTCTGATTATTTTCAGAGCTAGTAATCTTGACAGGACTGGGCTTGAAATCTCAGACAAATAAATTACACTGAGAAGGACAGAAAGGCTGCTGAATTCCAAGTTTCTGATATCAGCTCTGGCCTTGATTAAACGCGCTTCAAGAATAACAGATTTTTTTTATCATTTTCTTTTTTTCCATGAAGAAATCGTAATTGGGAAGTTGATCCAAATATCACAGAATCATTCAGATTGGAAAAGACCCCTGGGATCATCAAGTCCAACCACTGACCTTGCTTTACAAAGTTCACCCCTAAACCATATCCCCCAAGCACCACATCTAAACGACCTTTAAACACATCCAGGGATGGTAACTCAACCACCTCCCTGGGCAGCACATTCCAATGTCTGACAACTCTTTCTGTAAAAAAAAAAAAAAAAAAAAAAAAAAAAAAAAAAAAAAAAATTAATGTCCAGCCTAAACCTTCCCTGTTGCAGTTTGAGGCCCTTCCCTCTTGTTCTATCGCTAATTACCTGCGAGAAGAGACCAGCACCGACCTCTCTACAACATCCTTTCAGATAGTTGTAGAGATCATGAGGTCTCGCCTTAGCCTACTCTTCTTCAAACTAAACAGCCACAAGTCCTTCAGTCTCTCTTCATAAGATTTGCTCTCTAGACCCTTCACCAGTTTCATTGCCCTCCTCTGCACTTGCTCCAGCAACTCAATGTCCTTCTTGTATCGAAGTGCCCAAAACTGGACACAATACTTGAGGTGTGCCCTCACCAGCGCCGAGTACATGGGGACAATCACCCCCCTACTCCTGCTGGACACAGCATTTCTGATACAAGCCAGGATGCCATTGGCTATGTTGGCCACCTGGGCACACTGCTGGCTCATATTCAGCTGCTTGTTGATTAGAACCCCTAGGTCCCTTTCTGCCAGACAGTTTTCCAGCCACACTTCCCCAAGTCTGTAATGTTGCATGAGGTGGTTGTGTCCCAAGGGCAGGACATGGCACTTGGCTTTGTTGAGGCTCATACCATTAACATTGACCCATTGATCCATGAATAATAATCCAGGAAGATAAATTTCTTCCAAACTAAGTTAACAAAGGAACTGCATTTTGCCTGATTTAAAAGTGCAGAGGCAAACTCTAGCAGCAGTTGGTGTATTTGAACACAGAAGGTTCATTGGTCACCATCATCTGCTATGCATGAAAGAATAAAGGATTTTTCTCTGCCATTCACTTACTGAAGTGCATGAAACCTATTACTAAGTTTTTCTTTGCAAAGAATACTTAATCAGAAACTAGAAATGGTGATGGGAAAATGAATGACACAAACAAGGTGCGACATTTACAAATCAGGATTTTTTCAGTCCCAGTGAAGCAGAACTGCTAAGAGACTCTTTTCTCAAGGACACAGAAATGCAGCACCTTGGTAGGGCCACCCCCATACAAACCAATGCGTTAAGAATTTCCTTGGCCTTCTGAACAGAGTCAGGTAAGTCCATGCATATTGGTCTTGCCTCAGAAAGAGTTGAAAGAATTTTTTTCACTCCTAAGACATCTGCTAGACATATTCTTACTTGTTTTTCCAGACTTTTATATTAGACACTCTGGTATCAGAATCAAATAACAGGAATATTTAAACTGATCAACATAAAGATGACTCTGCCCAGTTCTTCTAGAGTGGTTTCAGGATGTCTTATCTGGTCTACACATAATGTAAAATGCACACATATATGCTAACTGTAAGGGGTCTGTGAGCAACAATAGCATCAGAGATGATGGGAAGTGATTAAACAGTATGCTGGGCCAATGGAAGAAAGCATTCCAGGAAAATTACTTCCAAAAGGATGGAATAAAATAAATATTTCATAGAATGAATGTGAAAGCATATTCCAGCATAATTTTCTGACAGTTTCACTTATTACCAGAGAGAGCTTCCTGCCAACAAATGCAATGAGGATATTTTGATGCAGATTTTGTTCTTTGCCATGACACAGAGACAGAATAAATTTTTTATTTTACTTCTAACAATGTTTAGTGTCCTGAAAATGGTTAACTAACGATACTAAAATTTGTATTTAAAATGTAATTCCATTCTGTAATTATATTTCTTATGCATGGAGACAGAAATAAACTAGAGGAAGAACCTATTAACACTTTTGCATTTATAACTGACTACATTTGATATTACTAGGTAACTTTTGTAAGTAACTGGCTTCGAGTTTATGCAAGAGGTGAACACTTTGAATACATAAATAACAATAAGAACAGATAGGTTTTTGATTTTGTATTCTGTTCTTTTCTTGTTTGTATCTGTTAGATGCAGCCAGACATCCCTGGCTTTATTTGGCTGTCCATAGGAAAATCAGAAAGATCTGACTTTTGCATCATTTGGGTACAGTAATGAATAAGAACTGACATCAAATATCAATGTTATTGGCCCAGCTAAATGGTAGCTGACATCCAACTAGGCTGCTGAAGAGGTAAACAAAATTGAAATTTTGTTTTTGTTTAAAAACTGTCTGACATTATTTGTCCTTCAGTAAATCAATGGAACAATTACCTAAATGGTGCTCACATTTTGGCTTGGGGAGAATTAAGCAGTTGCTATCAACTGTATCTTTTATAGTCTTTTAGGTTTTCCTAACATAAACTGTAATTCCAAAAATACCTTGGATTCCAAAAATTCTTTGGGTTAATTCTATTGTACGAAATGAGGTTGTTTTCCCCTAGCTGTTGATCAAAAACAAGTACTAATGTAAAAATGTTACTGATTTGATTTTTTGTCTTTGCATGAGTTATGCAGACACATGATATCACCTGCATAATTCTCCACAAAGCAAAAGGAGAGGGATGGGCCTGATTTGGACATCCTTGCTTTGACATTCTGATCTAGGCACTTTGGTAGCATAGGGGTCCTTCCACCACCTTCTGCATACAAAGAGTCTGCATTTGTGCAGTCCTATGGAATCCAGCAATTAAATGAGTTCATATCAGATCTCAGGAACATTCAAAGTCTAAGGAAATTACTTTCTCTTAGGTGCTGTCTCGCTTGGGTTTTCCTAGAGTGGGTAGCTTTGCTTTCCCAAGAAAGGTATGCTGACACGTACCTTTTACTACACACAGAGCTTTGAAGAGAATGGGAGTACACACAGGATCCTCTAAAAAATCCATCCTTACAAGCACATGCACATGTTCCTACTCAAGGGCTTAGCTCTCAGCAGAAAAGAAATATATGAAATATTTTTATCTACACAGTTAGTTGTGTTATGGAGGCATGGGAGTAAAAGAGATGGCAACACTAACATTTTGGAGGAAAGATGCCTTTTTCTACATCTTCAGTTCAAAAGCAGCCACACGGATTTTGCTCAAACTTTCTCAAACTTTCCATGGGCAGAGAAACATGTTGGAGAACCATGGAATTTGTACACTACTGAAATTGAGATCTTTTAAGTCCTGACACAACCGCAACTACAGCAATTTCTATACAGGGAATGTGACAACTTGACAGATTCTCCAGAGGGCTTGTGTCCCAGCAAGGCAGCCTGTAACAAATGGCTACATTTCAGGTGCCAAACTGGCAGTTATGTTCCGTAGAGAAATGGCTAATTATGGAATATGAGTACTATTAAATTTCCGGCTGTAAATGTTTCTTACTTAACAAAAGCCTATTAACTACATTTTTAGAACTGTGGTATAGTAAATAACTCCTATTTAATCAGTTTCACAGAGTTTAATTAGGGTTTATTCAATTTATAGAAATACATTATACTTTTTTTCCTTTTCTCCTCATATAATGCCCTAAAATATCTCTTAATTTTTAGGACACACTGAGAGTATATAACTGATACAACTGGAAAATTTGCTCTTTGTTCTTGTATTTTCTTTGTAGGACATTGTGTAGTTAATATTTCATGTTCTTTCAAAATTCCTTTGGGCACCAAGCAGCTTGAGAAAAGACTACCAAAAGCCCATGGAAGTGAGTTGGAAACCTAGCTAAACAGACCCATATCCTAAGCAGAAAAAGTGGTGAATCCCTTGGGATCTTTCACCATTACAGCACTGCACCCATAGAGCCTGACCCTATACATAAGGCTTCTGATGGAGTATAGCATCTGCAGACTCATGACATGAACATATTAAAAAAAAAAAAAAAAATCAAACAACTCCTTTGACTGAGTTTAGTCATTCGGCTTCCTGTTGGCCACTCTGGAAGTGATGTTGCACCTTTGTCCACACATGCCATGATCAGTCTCCAAAATCTTTCTCATAAAAATATTGTTGAAAATATAGAAACAAAATAAGGACACAATTTTTTTTCTCTAACCTCTTTTTCCTTACAAATGATACACCTTTTAACAAAAACCCCATTGCTCAAAACACCTTGTGTGTGTCAGGACCAACTAGCTAACTGGTTTATGAGCAGGTTTTCAGCACATATAGAGTTAATTTGTATAACTGCAGTTAAAAGTTCTGAAATTATGTCAGTTTATTCAATGCAATGCTACAGGTTTCCATTTTTACTAATTCAACCAATGACTTTAGTCTAGATTTTAATGCCAACTATAATATTATTTGTCCAAATAATATGCTTATCTGGAAGGTTATCAGCACAGTTTTTCAGCTTCCTGTTAATCATTATAGGTCACATCATCAGAGCGTGAGACTCACATAAAAGACTGTGCTGTAGTACTGTTAAACCACTTCCCTCATAATTCTTGCTAATGCTGAGTGTTCTTTGTTCTACACCACAGTGTTTCAAATACACTGCGAGGCAGGTTGTGCCAATCAGAGACAAATACAGACATGGTGAAAAAAGAATTAAGATGCTTTACAATTTCCTATTCCCCTCCTTGACATAAGCCTATCCCACACTTTCTGATACATCAAGCACTAGTTTGCTGAATAAATGTGTAGGGTTGATATGAGCTGTAGGTAAGCTAGTAGCTGGTACTGAAACTAAGTGGATAGTATTTAGAATCTCCCGTAGTAAAAACCAGTTCCTTGTTTGCTTGTAATAAAAGTGGCAGTGAGAGCACAGGGAGCAGGAACACATGAGGTTTTTTTTGGGTTTTTTTGGTTTTTTTTTTCAGGAAAGATGATTCCTGAGAGAGAAGAGTGCAAGTGGTAACAGAAATCAGCGCATACCTCACCATGTCCACACCAGTTTTAAAGAGCAGTGTGGCCAGAAGAGCTAGAGGAACCATACTTCACAAATGTTTTGATAATTTCGGAGTATTTTACATCACCTCAAAGAAACATTTTGGAAAAATTGCTTCCCTTCCAAAGTTAGCAGACATTCAGATCACAGTCTGTCAGCAATTTCAATCAAAATTATTCTTTTTAGAGAACAGCTCTAAAATTAACCATCCAGAAAACAAACACAAAACCCAAACCTAACAAGGAGTTTCACTGAAGTAACTAAATTATCATGAGAAAGGAGAATGGCTTAGATACGCTCTGATCAAAAGAGGTAGGCGCAAAGAGGGGGAAGCTTTATTGTAACAGTGTCTGGGACTCTGCTCTGGCTGGCATGCGTGTGCCAGACTGAAGTGCTCTGAATTCCACCACTGAGGTATCTGTGCCATCAAAATGTCTGGCAGTATTTACTAGAGCAAGGAAGATGATGACTAAAACAACCAAAAGGAAATTCATAGACAGAACTTACCTCCGTGTTGAACATAGGTCACCACAGAATGTATAAATGCAGACACTCTAGGAATAAAACATAAAAAGAAAGTAATTAAGTAAGTTATAGTGTTATGAATCTATAGCCCTGTAAATAGGAAAATCCTTTTGTAATGGCTGTGTGCAAACCAAGGTAATCTGTGTGCTGAGAAACAGCTCTTGGTTGCTAGAAGAGGAATGGTTTTCTCATAATCACTAAATATAATAACTTCACGTTACTTCACATAATAACTAGCAGAAAAGGTGTGTTTAAAATACTACTAAAAACCACCCACCCACCCAACATACACCAAAAAAGAGCCATCTCCCTTGCTGAAGGGTTTGAATTGGAAAGTGTAATCACTGCTTGCTTCCAATAGTCTGAGCTCTTGCTCCTGGGCAGTGATTCAGTACATGTCTTTCAATATTCTACACACACCATTAAAGTCTTCCTTAAGGAATTACAAGCATGAAATCAAAATGAATTATCTTTTCTCATCTTCCACATTAGGCCATAAGTGACCTACATAGTGCAGTAACATATGTCAGATGCCATTACTGATATCTGACTTCTTGTCTCAGTACAGGATGCATTCAACCACAATATCTCCTGCTAAAAACCTGAAGTCTTCAAGATGGGAAGACAGAGGTATTGAAATAGATGCTCTTGCCTAAAAATCACTGGCTTCATGGGTAACAGTAGTAGAAACACTTTCTACTAAGAGGGTTTCAGTTTGAGCAGCATAATCATAACCTGAAAAACAAGTTTGCACTCTAAGAAAACATTTTCTTGACACTGGAAAGACAGTTTGTGGCATTTGACTGGAGAGGTGGAAAAACACAAAACCAAGATCTGAAATTCTTCTACTCATCCTAGTAGTCGTTTGTACTTCTTCCAGCTTCAATCTGACTCTTGGGAGTGGTATCATAGGTTAATCATACATCTGTCATGCTTTTAGAGTTTATTCCACCAGTTTAGTTCCATTTTTATTTTCCCAATCTGAAGGGGAAAAATAATTAAATGAAAAATCACTCCTACTCTCACATAAGATATTTGAATCCTCTTTTTCACTGATAAAACCTCCTACATTTTTATCTTTGGCATGCTTATTAGTATATTCTCACTGTTTGCAACAAGTCCTTCCAGGAAAGTAGTTAATGAGGTTTGACCACAAAGTAATTTGGGAGAGACACTGCTTGATAATTCTCTGTAGTTCATATTACATCTCTGAATCACTTAGGAGAACTCAGTTTAACAAAACTGCAGTTAAAGTGGATTAGGCTGCTGCTGTAAATATCTCAAGGGTTAAGAGCAAAGAGGGAAAAGAGCTATTGAAGCTGAAGAGCAGTGTGGATGTAGAAACATATGGCTATTCACTATCTGCAGATAAATTTCAACTGGAAATTAGAAGACAGTTCTCAAAGAGTAAGGCACAAAAAAACTTCACTCCAAGTAGTGGGGACAAGAAAAAAAAAACAATTAATTGTAAGAAGCTGCTTGAAAACTTTGGAAATTAATTACCTTCTCCTGCATGTGACCTTTTGCCTGAATTTAGAGACCAAGGAGTGCAAGGAGTGGTGGTCAATGGTGCCAAGTCCAGCTGGAGACCTGTAACTGGTGGAGTTTGCTGATGATACTAAACTGGGAGGCTTAGCTGATACACCTGAAGGCTGTGCAGCCATTCAGCAAGACTTGGACAGACTGGAGGGCTGGGTAGAGAGGAACCTAATGAGGCTCAACAAGGATAAGTGCCGAGTCCTGCATCTGGGAAGGAATAATACACTGCACCAGTACAGGTTAGGAGGTGATCTGATAGAGAGCAGCCTTGTGGAGAAGGACTTGGGAGTCCTGGTGGACAAGTTCTCCATGGGATAGCAATGTGCCCTTGTGGCTAAGAGGACCAGTGGTATCCTGGGGTACAGTGAGAGTAGTGTGTCCAGCAGAACAGAGGTTCTCCTCCCCCCGGTCTGCTCTGCCCTAGTGAGGCCCCACCTGGAATATTGCATCCAGTTCTGGGCTCCCCAGTTTCAGAGGGACAGGGATTTACTTGAGAGAATCCAACAAAGGGCTACAAGGATGATTAAGGGATGGAAGCATGTGCCTTATGAGGAAAAGCTGAGAGACCTGGGGCTTTTTAGTCTGGAGAGGAGAAGACTGAGAGGGGATCTAATAAACGTATATAAATATCTGAGGGCTGGGTGTCAAGAAGGAAAGGACTGCCTCTTCTCAGTTGCACTCTGTGATATTACAAGGGGCGATAGATGTGAACTACAGCACAGGAAGTTCCACTTCAACATGAGGAAAAATTTCTTTACTGTAAGGGTCACAGACCACTGGAACAGGCTTCCCAGAGAGTATCCTTCTCTGGAGACTTTCAAGACCTGTCTGGATGCGTTCCTGTGTGATACCTACACTAGATTACACGGTCCTGCTCTGGCAGAGGTGTTAGATTTGAACATGTCCAGAGGTCCCTTCCAACCCCTAACATCCTGTGATCAGATGGCATTAAAAGACTATGCATTTAATGCTTTATAAAATTCCTCTGGTTAAAATATGTCAGCAAAACAATGCAGCAGGCTATTTTGGTAAACACCAGTTTTTATATTATTGTACTTTACATTCACCTTTCTGTCTTGAAGCAGTCTCTGCTTCAAGGCCACATATAGCACTGAGATCAAACTAGGAAATCAGTAGTATTCCTATGGAACGATTGCAAAACAAACAAGAAAAAGAGGCTCAGTACTATTAAAATCACCGAAGAGCAAGGACACCATCCACTTTAAGCACAAAAAGGCTGCCACAGCACAGTTCTTGAATCCTCCAAAATTTTTAATGGACTTACAGGGAGTATAGGAGCTAAAAAAATACATTAAAAAAATTCTATATTTACCTGATTTCTGCATAATGAAATAGGAGCCAATAAATCCTGATAAAAAGAAAATGTAAATAATTATTATCCAAATATAAATTTACTGTTGGAATAGATATGTGATTACACAAAATTCCCAAGGCACTGGCAGACAAATTAAATTCGATAAAAACATAATGGGAGACAAAGATAACTGAACACATCTGAGCAGTGTAGCAAGAAGGAAAAGAAAACAAGGACATAAAATCTATCTTGTGGCCTAGCAACATTACCAGTTGTACCCAGTTCATAGCAATAAACAAAATCTTGGTGCATGTTTTTTGCAGGTAAAGAATAGCCCTTGTAAAATAACAGCTTTTGCTCAGCAGGACATAGTATTTGCTCTTAGACAGTCTCAGATGCCAAAACACACACAGTAACTTTTCCACTAACACAGACAAAGCATGCTATCAGAAAACCAAACCAAACCCAACCCAACATAAAAACCCACCAACAAACCCAAGCAGAAAATCATATTAATGTTGTTCTGCAAAACGAATGTGAGGTTTCTGATTTCCCTTCCGTAAGTCAAGTCAGTATAAACCACCTGAGAAGGATTTTACTAATAGTAGTAATAATTATAAAAGGTAAATAAAGGCAATGGTTCTGTACAGTGTCTCTCAAAACTTTCTATGAAACTTTAATTTCTAAAGTAGCACTTTATTCTTACTCAATACACAGCTAGTGTTTTCTTTACCAACACCAACAATCTGAGATGCCATAGAAATAAACCTGAAAGACTTACTAGTCAGCTGTAATGTCCCAGCAAAATCAAACAGTAATAAATATTCTCTGCAACAGAATGCAGGTTAAGATAGCACTGAACTTTCAGCACCAAGAGCCTAGCTGTAAGTTAATGATGCTGATTTTGCACATGCATTCTGCTTTTCTACTAAATATCACCAGGACCCCTGCTTCAAGTGCACAGGGTGTACACATTCTAGGCATAACCTGCCTTAGATCATGTCTTCTTCAGGGGAATTTCACTGGAGCACCTTACAAATTGTTCCTTACTCTACTAACAGCTTCTTGTCATCCAGGAAGCAGCTGTATGCATTTGCCATTTAACAGAATCACTTTAAGTTTCAGGATGAGCAGGGGCAAAGATATGAGATCACAAGGAAAAGAGCAGAGGAAAAAAGGAGGACCTCACTTTAATGTCAGAGAAGTTGTCAATTAGGAAGAGATGAGGTCCTTTGCTGCTACCTTCAAGGTCTCACTACTACCCTACTGGTAGAGAGAATATTATCACAAATCCAGAGTAAGGGAAACAGACTCATGAGAGCAGAACTTTGCAGCTGTAAAAAAAAAAAAACCATTTCTTTCCACATTTAACCCATGGGGTATATCCAGTCTCCTCTAAAAGTATAAAGGGCAGCAATCTATGGAGAATACATTATTATTGTTAACTGAGTCATCAGGTCTTGATTAAAATATTAATGGAAGAAATTTCAGTTCTATTCACTTGAGCTAGTGCCCAATTACATCAATAACCAGACAGTTTTCTCTGAAGAAAATACACAGATAATAGCATTCAAAGAAAACAGAATAGAAATGGTCTGCAGGATTGAGTTTGGAGGGTTTTGTTTGTTCGTTTGTTTGTTTTTTAAAGAAAATTATTCACACCTGTACACACACATTTTACAGCTTGAAAGACAGAAATTAGCATTATAATCAGCAGTTAGAAACACCATGGCATTATGTTATGGAACTTATCAACCTCTCAGCTTCCCCTAAGCACGGGCATTAATAGCCTGCCTTGGACTAAAGCTATCTAAAAGACTTCAGATAGAGAAAACATTTAATATTGTCTTTTTATTTTCTTCTTTTTTTTTTCTTTAATACAATTCAGTAGAAAAGCAACCTGACCTTTGGAACTATGGATCTGTGAACAGTAATCCTGCTGCAAAGGTAGTTAAACAACAAATCTAGACAGAAATGATTCTTTGTTCTTGCTTTCACAGGATTAAAACCTGAGATTTCAGAATCAATAGCAAAATTCTGCTGTAAATCCTTCCCATTGTGTCCATACAGATATACAGCTAGCAAATGTGACAAGACAGCCTTAATATATATTACTATGTAAGTGATATACTGCACCTTCTTTGCATCAATAGAATGATATTCAACCATTAACTATGTAACACAGTAGTGGAATCTGCCTCTAGTTATTTTAATTACCAGTTTAGCAGCAACAGGAAAAAAAGCCTCCCAGAAAACCTAACAAACCGTAATTCAACCACCTCTGGAGAAAACACACAGTCAAAAACTTCTGAGCACCACTCAAAAGCTACTCATGGTTTTTAAACCCTGCTGTTTTATTTTTCTGGATTTTAAGTCTGCTGTACATGAAAGTCTAACATGAATAAACTTACTTTACCAAGGTCAAAAATCAAGACATCAAATCCATTAGATCAAGCTGTGCCTTTAGATAACAACATCCAAGTATGAGATTTATCTAAACAGTGTTCAGAAAAGAGATTTATTTGCAATTTTGTGGTTCATTTACAAATTAACTCAAAGAAATAAATTAATTCAGAAAGACTGAACTGCAAAATGTGTTCAAACCATGAAGCGTCAATGGTGGAACTGTTTACCTCATTCTCTGTATTAAAAACAATCAAAACCTCTTAGAGGTTTTTCATGAAAGATTTAATTTATTTGGAGGGGGAAAATAGCATCTGGAATGAAAATTTTGGTCTTACATAAGTATTTTTTTTCCCCAGAAAATCAAGTAGTACAATATTTGGGAAACTCACTCCACTAGACTTGAACTTTTCCTAAAGCGACCGTCCGATTCAGTGTATCACGATTACTGGCGACTGACTCATTGGCCTAATCTTTCTCTCAATCTCCCTTGATTTCTATGGCCTAGAACTTCACTTCTTACAGCAAAGTGCACTATCAAAAGCATGATTTGTATTCAAACCTTGTGTTATTTATGACATGGTCTGTTTGCTTCGTCTACCAATGCTTCACATCAGTAAATCACTAGTAAGCTCAGAAGGAAACATGACATATTCAGCAAAACTGATGGCTCTGAAGTCATCCCACACTGCAGGGGAATATCCTTCATTGTTTCCTTGAAGTAAGTGCACAGGAAACATCAAAAAAGATTTGGATATCTTTATTAGAGAACGAGCTATAACAAGGTAAAAGCTCATTTTCATGGAACGTGACATGTAAACAGAAAAACTAGAGGAAAGAGTTTAAAAGCACCTACTCCCTCTATCTTCACAAGACAGCTCCTTTCTGTAGTCTTTCCTGTCAGCCCAGCCCATGGTAACAACTCACTTCAGCGATTTCCTGCATCACATGAAGTCTGTGTGCATCCCCCCCAACAAGGCCAGCCCAGCAGCAAGAGCAGCTCTCTTCTCCATCTGCCCCATTCTGTCTCATCAAGAGGGCACCACTCAAAGCAAGGCGAAACCACATCCATCTCCCAGCTACTCTCTCAGAGGCATCTACAAGCACGACGTACAGTTTCTGTACAGTAAGCAGTCAACAAATTTGGAAAACAATGTTATCGTCTGTTACCACACATTTTACTCCATAAGCTCAAGCACAGAATCTTCAAGCATGGAGTTTGCTTCTGTTCTCCCTCCTTAGAATAGATCCTGGGGGGAAAAATCAGGCAGAGAAGACTGTTTCTTGATGTTAGACCAAGGGTAAAGCCAGAACATTACTCAGATATTTCATAATCCTATATTTTGGGAATAAAACTATCTTGCAACAGCCCTTTGTGTACCTTTTTACATCAGCTGTTGGTTTTTTACTATTACAGTATCACAGTGATCTCCCTTTCTCACAGGCAGCTTTTTATTTTTTTTTTACATTATTCAGTACATCTTCCTAAAGAGAGTTTTAAATCTCTTTAAAATGTATGAACTTAAACAACAACCTCTATACTGTGAAACATAAAAAACTTGGTAGAAACAGTGTTTTTCTAAAGTTGGTAGGTAATAGAAACCAGAAATATGGTTCTGCCTGCCAGCTAAGCCTAATATCATGTTTTCATCACAGACCGTCCTTCCTTTCACATCAGAGTTAGTAACACCCCCTATTAAAAATACAAGGGAAAAAAGGGAATTCTCTTTTTCTTCTGCATTCTGCAGCTCCTGAATTGCACTATTCTGCATTTGAACTTTCACCTGAACCTAGCATTAATATGCCTTTTGCACTGAACATGAAGCCATGCTCATTTTTCTTAATTGGGAAGAAAAGTATGTTTCTAGGCCAAGACTGTGTATGCTAAATCTGTTCAAAGTGAACCTCCAAGGCTCTCCTGAAAAAAAAAAAAAAAAACAACAAAAAAACCACACAAAAAAACCCAACCACTAAGCCCAGAAGTTTATAGTAGAAATGCTGACAGATTATATTCTTGCCAGCATAATATAACCTGACTCTAAGATAAATGTTTCATGAATTAAAAAAGTTGAAAAAAGCTCCTCTTCTCAGCTTTGTTCTTAAGATGAAAGTGAATTATCTTTTTGTCTTCTACTGACACTTGGATCTTTGTACTGTAGTCTGTGGAACAACGTAACCACAGGCAGTATTTAAACAGACATGACCGTATGGGATTCTCTCCTCACTAAACTCCTGTAAGAGACATCGAACTTCTAGCTGTATCAGGAGGAAAAAAGGTCTTATGGCAAGCAGATACCTTCTTGTACATGCTTCTGTGAGGAGAGAGAAAAATAATCTCTACTAAGGAGAAATCACACGTGAGCACAATTTCACCTGCATGGCTATGACAAAACATCCAGGGAAGTAGAGGGAAAAATTTCTTTGCTGGACCCGTCATTCCTTTAAAACAAAAAAAAAAAAAAAAAAAAAATCCCTCAAAGATATTGAAATTCTTTCACTAAAAGCAGACCTGTATATTATTCCCCTGGTTGCTATTGGCAGCTGGCTTCAGTAACAGAAGCTACTGCATCTTATTAAGGATCCATAAGGCAGGTGAATGTATATCACCCTGTCAGCACCAAAAAAGTGAAATTTGGTAATTGTATTCTGCCTATCCAACATAATTCCTGCAGTTTAAATGTTCCATGAGGGAAGGATCAGCAGTGCAAGAGCAGGGATAGCCAGGGAAATCTCATTTGCTGAAGTCCATTAACTGCAGACTTCTCAGCGTGGAATATGGCATTTTCCCCCACAGAATTAGGCAGCCCATTTTTTACCTCAACTAGACTTTACTTTAAATTAAGTTGGTATTCCAATACTTTACAAAACATACCAGCCATTTTCAGGAGAGTAATGCGTGAAAGACAAAGCCTTAGTAGGACTGTCTAACATTAAGCATTATGAGCTCTATTGCTTTAATGTAAAAAAGATCAAAAAGATGAATTATAAATGAGCAGAAGTTGCTGGTAGAATATAACTGGAAAAGTTGAGTGCAGTGAAAGCACAGGAAAGAAATACAAAAGAATTTCTGTTGGCTTTGAAAATGAGATTACATGGAAGTAGAATAAAACAATGAATACAAAATGTAATTATATATGAGAAAAAGTGAGAGGGCCACATGGGAAGCACTTTCTTACTACCCACATTTAAAGGTAGAGAGTTTGAAAGTTAAATTTCATGCTTGGAAAATTTTTACTTTTCCTCTGTTCAAAAGTGAACAGCATCTGGTCTTAAAGACAGTTACAAAAGGTGAGAGAAGTTCTTCAGTCCTATACAGTTCAGTTTCTGCACACATGTGGCTTCTAAATCTGAATCTACCACTCCCGTGCATGGTCTTTAGTGTCTGTACTCAAGAGCTGGGTTTCTTCACCTGCTAATCCAATTCTGTTCATGTATCAAAAGTCATAAGAAATCATCAACTAAACAAAGCAACATGATGTTATCTTCTGATATTATCCTAAGATGAGAAGTTGAGTATCAGTCTGAGTGATTTTAGTTCTTCTAAAATCTGAAGCCAAATTTTTTGTTGAAATGCCAATCTGTTACAATATGTGAGATCATACCAGAGCAGTGGTTATTTTTCTTAACAAGAGAAAGGACAAACTCAGTGTTTTTAACTGAAAAAAAGACACTATAGAGGCAAAAGCAGGTACATACAAAATTGTGATCATTAAATAAGACAAATGAGTTTAAAAAAAACACTCCAATAAGTTTTTTTTTTTTTTTAAAAGGAAGGGAGAGGAAGGGAAGAAAAACGTGAAAAATTTGTTCCCTTGAAAGAGCCAGTATATCAAAGGTAAGCCAATAAGATCAAAGTTATTACTTGTCCAGCAGCCATTTGGAGAGTGTTTACTTTTATTGGTATAAACGAATTTGTATGCCTCTTGCATCCACACTGCAAGTTTTCTTCTGGCCATCATAAGGCATCAAATGAACCTCATCCATATTTAAAAAGGCAGATGCACAGAGAAAAGTACCAAAACAAGAAAAACAAGCAAGAAACCCCAAACAACCAACACACAAAAAAAAAGGTATGTCTGCAGTTTTCTTTTGTTAACCTGAAACTGCTGAATAATGGTCTTGAAGTCAGGTTCTTCTTCGAGCTCTATTTTCTCCATTAACCGACATGAAGGGACTGAATAGTTTTCAAAGTAGGGGTCTTGGCAAAGAAACCAGAAATGGAAAGCACATCCCTTGCTCACCTTGATTGGTTTTCCCAACTACTGCTGCTTTGGGAATTACAGTACTGTTGACCTGAGGGACTGAGATCAGAGAAGAGAATGCAAACTGTATTTCTAGAAACACTGAAGGAGTTATTAATTGGAACAAGAAGTCACTGAAATTAAAGGAAAAATTAAAATTAGGAAAAAAAAGAATAAATAAGAAGAATAAACAGTTCCATTTTAAAAAAAGTCTTTAGTTTCAAAATTGAAACAAAAATGTCATTAGTGGAAGTGGAGAAAATGTCAAAACCAGCTGTTGCCAATGTACTCTCTATGGATTCTATATACCAGATCCTGCATACACTCTCTAGATATTCTGAGTGAAAGGAGAAAAAGGATTGTAAGTGCCTACCAAAGTAATCCTAATCTTCTGAAATGTCAAATTTAGAATTTTTTAATTATCCAACATCAAATTCATGACAATATTTGCAAAACTGAGATTTTCTAGAGAAAAAAGAAAGTAAAGCAGGAAGGCCTGGAGAATAATGAAAACAGTTATATTGTTTAATTAAGTCTGCTGGACATCTAAGTTTTACTTAGCATCCAAAGCACAAATACTTAATTACTATCCCAGTGTCACAATAATATGTAACTTCCATTACATTTAGGAATAGGAAACAGGAACACTGTGTCTCATAAACCTGCATGCTTTACCAGTTATGGGCCTTAAGTATTTTTAGCCTCTTGTTTAGCTGGAAAAGTATCAGCCTTCTTGTCCTTGCTTTACTCTACCACAGGATGTATGCCAAAATGACAACGATATGGGGCCTCCTGAAGATAAGAAAAAAAAAAATTAATTCCAGTTTCAACTCACAGGATGAGGACACTTAGCAATGCCTTTGCAAGAAAACACTTCCACCTAGTGCCAGGTTTCATTGCATATGAAATTACCTATGCCAAGAAACATGCTAATGCTCAAACCAAGATATGCATGAATACGTCCTCTTGACTTCTGTTATACAAAGCATTCCCACTGGAAGCTCCTTGCTGAATCTCAGTCTGAGGATTACCAGTATTACTCTTGCTGTAGCACTGCTCCCAGTAGAAACTTGTATTCTGTCTCAGTGGGAAAGGAATTAGGCAAAAGATCAGTTTTGAAATTCCCACCTGCTCTACGGAGTTTAGTGATCATCTCACAGAAAAATCATGTTAATCACTAAAAGTACAGTCTTGTGGTTTAGTTTTGATAACCTTACTAATATTTCCCAATAAACTTAATGATTGAGATTAAACAGGAATAAATATGTTTCTGTACCAGCATTGTATCTCATGAGTGGACTGGACTTAGGAATCTACAGAGTATGCAACTATTTATGCTACCTTCAAGGAAGCACATGTAGAGGGCTGAAACCAGAAAATCTTTACTGGGAACAATGTCATTTGTCACAACAAACGTCATAATAAGTTATAAATACATATATACCTGTATACATAAATACATAGTCCTTCATGTGTAAGTTAAGTCAAATAATTAAAAAAAAAAAGAAAAAAATTATTCCAAAGTAATATGAACACTTTTCTCAAAACGTTTTTGTCTGGATAACAAGATTATTTGGGGTAGAGGGGGATAAAAACATTTAGAGCCTGAGGATCAAGAGCTTTTAATCTGTTTTACCACTGTTTTCCCTCACATCATAGCACAAGAGAAAGGCATTGAAAAAAAGTAAAACTCCTGAAAGCCTTTTCAGAGACCTCTTGTAAAATTACAGCATGATTATATTACCTCTTAAAAAAAAAAAAAAGTTTCTTATAAAATTCAACCAGTCAGAGCCACCTGGATTAGATCTGGGACCACATGTATTATGACTAGGATCAATGTCATATAAATATTAGATCCATTATTCAAAGAGCTCACAGGACACCACAAGCTTGATTTTACATTGACAGAAACTCCCTATGAAAATATCTTTCCTGGGATTTTTCCCTAGTAAGGACTGTGGTATGGGCCCCTACCTGAAGAGAAAGAAAATGTAAACAGCAGGTTCTATCATGCATGTAGCCTCAGACAAAAGAACTCCAGTGTTCAGGTTTGGCGAGTTATTAACAGCAGTCTGCTCTGTAATTGTCAGTGACAATCTCATTGACGCATACGAGTTAGGAAATAGAGGTCTCATTAGCAAAGCCTCTAGCCTTTATTAGATCATATAAATAGCCAAGAGAGCCTGCAAAAGATCGATTACAGTCTTTAGATGTTTAGAGAATCAGTGTTTAATTAAGACAATTTAAATATGCAAATCAAGCCTAAGTAGCATCATTTGTTAATGTTAGTTGGCCTGGGCTCTAAACAGCTTCAGCTGCAAATATGGTGACAGTATCATATTTTTGCTGTTTTGCCTTTCCCCCCCCCCCAGGACGAACTGCAGAAGAAACAGTCAAGTTGTGCTACTAGTACATATGTAGGCTTTCAAAATTGCATTTCCATTTACCATTTGGAGATGAAGGTCAGGCAAGTGTTCAGCATAGCATAAAATCTAGCTGAAATGTTATGCATTTCTTCACCCACTATTTTGTCAAGTGCTTTAATTAATGTATTTCCTTCAAAGTAAGTAACCCCTTTGGGAGCTTCTTTTGATGAAAATCTGCCCTTGTTCAATGCAGTGATTGAATGGATGGGTTTCTAACACAAATCATTGTCACTCAGAAGCTGATCTTTTTTTTCTTCCTACTTATTCTGCCCTGGGAATGGTAGGTAACCCTCCTATGCTAAAAAGCCACAGCATTATGGCAAAGTCCCTGGAAATTAAAGTTCAAAGCAAGCAGGAGAACAACACAGCCTTCAGCAATGTGGTGAGAGGAATAGCTGGAGAGGAATACAAAGCAGAAAGGGAGAAAATAAATATCTGTGTTCTGATGCTTGAAGAAGCAAAATTAAACATAAATTTGTTTTGGGAAAGAAGGTAGAGTAGTTGCAACGTAATCCTGGTAAAAATCATTCCCTTTTCCCAACACTGCTGCTTTCCTGCCACCACGATGAGCTGCACCATGAGACTGAAATGAAGAGAACCTCTCACCATTGGCTGGTATTGATACGTTGCTGAGTGATTTCACATTGACAGCAGGCAAAATATGACATGGTTCTGTTTACAACAGTTTACAGTATAGAAAATATTTTCTTTATTTTTCTTTGCCATGTATTTTCATTTTTCTTATTTCCAATGTTTTGGATCCTATAGCTGCCAAGCCCTCAGCTGGTTGAGGGTAAAAGGAAATATTTCCACTTTTATTTGTTCTGTAATATATTCAGTATTTCTAAGTAAATGAAGTCCTTATAGGAAAGAAAATTCAAAGGGAGTACAGGGCATTACCATAGGTCAATAAGTCTTTCAAGACAGAACAAATTAAAAGGCAATAATCAGAGTAGAAACAAAATACATAGGACAACTCGAAAAGTCACCAATTCAAATGGGAACAGAGTGGCTTTCACCAGCTGTCTTGACTGACTAGTGGATGAAAGGACTTCACACAGAAACTGCATTTGGGTACAGTGTGGAGCCATGCCTGGGTAGAGATCTGTCAGGCAATCACTTCCCAGCTCTTTTTTCAAAAGTCCTTTCTAGAGACTGTCTTGGAGAAAGATGCATGTCCAATAAAACCTGTGCATGCTACTGTCCACACACAAGTTGTGCTGGGCTAGGGGACAAACTTGGGCTTGGGGTCAAAGCCTTCTACAGCAGGAGCTTATGAACCTGTAAGCAATGAAGAATCAAGTCACAGAATACAAAGCTGTTGAAGGGGCTGCTGTGAGAGCTGGCAGGCGCTGAAGCTGGATTTATAGTTTGTTCCCACTGAGAGCTGTGTGCAAAGGCACAAGGTTTCTGCACAGACTAATAATGACTGTGGAAGATGCTGTCATTTCTGGGTGAATATCTGAACCTGGGCAAACCACAAGAATTTGAACTAACCATACAAGGAAGCACCTAGAAAGTTTAGCTTTCTAAGGCTAACTGCAATGAAAAATGCTGACAGTTTCTTATAGAATTGTTTTGGTTGGAAAAGACCTCTTAGATCATCAAGTACAACTGCTGACCTGACACTACCGTTGCCATTAAGCCATGTCCTGAAGTGCCATATCTATGTGGTTTTTGAACACTTCCAGGGATGGTGACTCTGCCACCTCCTTGGGCACCTGTTCCAATACCTGATGCCTCTTCCAGTAGAAAAACTTTTCCTATTATCCAATCTAAACTTGCCCTGTAGCAACTTGAGGCCATTTCCTCTTGTCCTGTCACTTGATATTGGGAGAACGGACTGACCCCCACCTGACTACAGCCATTGGCTGGGATTTTCACAGAGGCTATGAAAGCCTCTGGACTTCAGTGGAACTTTATATAGAGTGAAACAAACAAATTTTCGGAAAATACCTGCAAACCCAATGGCAGGGAAGAAAGCCTGGAAAATGCAAACTAGAGCACTGTCTAGTAGGCAGCGTAAACAAGTTCTGTGTTCAGACACAGTGTAAGTACACTTACACCACAGAGCCTTGAGCTACACCACTAGGACTGGGATAGAGAAGGAAAGAAAAGTTCAGTTTGTTCAGTCAATTACTACCAGGCTGCAATCTTGGCCGGTTTTGCCTAGTGGATGTTTTCCTAAAAGGGGAATTCTGCAG
Source organism: Indicator indicator (assembly GCF_027791375.1). Classification (NCBI taxonomy): domain Eukaryota; kingdom Metazoa; phylum Chordata; class Aves; order Piciformes; family Indicatoridae; genus Indicator; species Indicator indicator. The sequence goes on along the minus strand of NC_072014.1, from coordinate 9,764,383 downwards.
TGTTGATGCACTTCATCCAGGCAATAATCTGACAGGAAAAAAAAAGGCCAAGACAATACTTGAGGCACTAATTCAAAGCTGAAGATTCACATTTTCCAGGTCATGTCCATGCTAGTTACATTGGCTAAGAGATGGTCTTTCCTATCCCAGCTGAAACTTCCTAGAGCCAGGGAAACGATGTGTCCCAGCACACCTGATCCAGCTTCCCAGTTGCACATAAACCCAGCTACTTCTGAGGAAACTTCTCTTAGAGAACAGGTGGTAATGCTGTCCCTAAATAATATTTCATGTTCTCAAGGCTAAATTTGTTATCCATATTAAAAATATGCAAAATACATTTTATGTTTGACATCTGGTGTGGTCTCATTATGCATAAAAATGTCCATTCACTTTTGTATCCTGATGAAGTCTCAGCCTCAACATCTCAGACCTGCCTACAGCTCCAGTGATGGAAAGTTAAAACCAATCCCAAACTCCCTTCTATCCCTCTGACCGTTGCCATGTGCACTCAGTGAGATGAAAGAGTTTCCAAGTCAGACACAGATCTGATAACTTCATAAGATATATAGACATTTCAGAGAGAGTTTTAAAAATTAATTCAGGAAAAAAAATTTCTGCATTACACAAGCACATCAACTGTCCTGCTCCATATCAGTGCTCAGGCACCTCCCAAATTAAATGCTACTTCTTATGTAACAACCTTCTAAGTGTTCAGTCCTTCAAAAATACAAGTTTCAAGAACATTGTTATAAAAACTACCATAAATAAAAGGTGCTACTTACATAGCATTTTATATCCTGCAACAGGCTGAGCCTCTACAGAAGCCTTATTCTCCATTTAGAATGGAATTAGTACCCATTTTCCAACGTGGAGACAAGGAAGTATGTTGGCATGTATGGCTGAAAGCTGTGAGAGGAATCCAGACCTATATTTAAACAGAGCAGGACAAACCTAAATTTCATTTCGTTTCTCAGATGCAGTGAGCACTCAACAAACTCCTGACCTATTACATGTTTTGCAGATTAAAAACTTCACCATAAAATTCTGATTAATAAAGAATAACATACAGCTGAAAGGTTGTCTTTCCAGAAGCATCATTATATATTTAAAAGAGAATTGCCATTTAAACTATTTTTTTACAAAATGTTTTGGGTGTGATTCAATTATAAAGTCTCATCTACAGCTTTTATGTTCAATCTCCTTTCCTGTCTCCCCCATCAATTGGAATGTTATAAGTAGTCACTCCTAGAACTGAGCTCTTTAATTAAATTTATTTGGTTTGTAATTTTTCAATATAGGCCAAATATTTCCTGATTATTGAAAGAAAGGGTTATTCTTTTTCTTAATCAGACAAAACATGTGTTTAACAAAAAGAAGCTCAAAAAGAAAATACACTTAGAAAGCACATTAAATACAAATGACCTATAGTTTGCACTACATTTCTACAAATTTTCAAATAAGATTAAAAGATCTCAACCGAAGCATTTTGGGTTTGCTTGCATCTAGTTCTGTCATTCTTGTGTCCTTCTTACCCTGACTCTCTGCAGGGAATTAGCCAGAAGCAGGACACCCTGGACTCCCTCTCCATCCAGAGGACACTCCACAGCAGCACAAGCTAGCCCAGGTTTGCAATTTCTGATCTGACAGAGCTCTGCCCTTTGTGCAAGCCATGCTGCTCTACAGCAGGGTCACTGCAATAACATGGCAGAGGCAGTGTCTGAGCTCAAAAATAAATTCACGCCCTTACATGTCTTCAAGCCACATATGGAGCACCTCTTATCCCTGGAAAGAATGTATGGCCAGAATAGCCCTTCAGGTCTCACCCAGACATATATCTACCCACTGCACATGACAAGATGGCACAAGCAGCACTGTACTATGAGATATCACATTATGTTCATTTGCTCTTCAGTGAACTGAACTGCAAATAAATGACTCAGAAACCAGCATGAAATGAGGACATATCACCAACAGGGTTTTATAAACATTGCTTACTAGAAGTGACTCTCAACAAAATATGACCCATGACTAATTTCATGGGGTCAAGGTGATCTTTGCCCTTCACTATGTAGAATATTATTCTTCACTAAAGAAGTTCAGAGGTTAATGAATAAAGTGTCAGCAAAGAAGAAATAAGACTAAGCAAGAAAATGCTCGTTCTTGGGCTCTGCTATAAATAATGCTCTCATTAAAATTCTGCCTTGGAAGAAAGGCAAGTCCATTAGTCTAGGAGCTAATTTTTACTGGCTCCTTAGATGTATGTATATTAAAAATTCAGCTTTTATAATTGCCAGCCATCAACCACCTAGTCAGTGCTGTTCTTGGAGTTTTTAATTATTTACTTCATTTGCATAGACACTCCAATTTATGATCAACCATTTAGTTATCAAGGGACAGTTTTAGTAATTCCTCTTTTGCATTTTTATTTATTCCTTTTGTATCCCTAAACAGGGGAGGAGAGAGGGTGTTGCTTGAGCTGTGCAGCAGTGGGACATGCCCACCCCAGTACCTGCAGCCAGCTGCCATCACGTGTGGCTGTGCTTCCCCTCACCCTCTCTGCTTGGACCAGTGCAGCTTGTATGGTGCAGCTACATGAAATCTCTTAAATGCCCATACCTCACATCAAATCCTTATAGCAGGATACAGAGACAGCCCTCCTACCCAGTACCTTAATCTCTTCATCCTCAGGTGCTTCTGAAGGGCCTTGCCTGCCACCTTGGCCTTGAAAGAGAAGGAAAGAGCTCTCACTGGGGAACATGCTTCCTCTTTGCTATGAGTGCTCTGGCACTTTCCCCTAAAGCTGTTCTGCTTTGGGTTTTCAGTTTGTGGCTGTTCTCTTTTCCTCCCACATCCTTGTTTTGTTGTCCGATGATACTAGTGTTGTAAAACTTCCTCCAGTAATGTCCTTCCTCATTACAAACAGATCCCAACTTTCTCTATTCGTACTTCTAAGCAGACAAGTACAAGCTCTTCCACAAAATGCTGTCTGCCCACCTCCTTAGATGCACAAAAGGTGAGAAAATACAGGAAGACACAAGCTTCCAAAATAATGAAATCTGCAGTGGCACAGGAGGTGCCTGTCCCACCACTCAGCCAAAACACACATCCTGGAAAGCCAGGCTGCACTACTGCTGCCAATGCACCCTTCAGCTGGACATCACCCCCCCCGGGCACCACCAGCCCAGAGACAGCAATGAATCTTGAAAAGCCAGCCCATTTTTTCGTTCATCCTTAAAAACAACTAAATTGTCAAACAAAAAAAGGTGTTGTCTGTCTTCAGCATTCAATGACAGGCTTGAGCAACAATGGCAATGATTGATTTGTAATAGCTGGAGTGATTGTGCTCCTCCCTGGGTACCATCTCAGAAGGCTGTCTGCAGACAGGATACCAGACAGCGAATACAAGGGGAGCAAAGCAGCCTCGCCTGGCAGGAAGGGAATTGATTACCAATCTCTCTTTCTGCCAGGCAGAATTTCTTTGCTGCAATTCATACTTTTCAATGGGCTGTCTACTGACAGCTTCCAGATGGCTTTGGGGGGAAGTAAGGGCAATGACATTAGAGATTACAAATCAATCACTATTATAGAGCCTTTTATTTGATAGAAGCTTCTAAGCAGAAAACAGATACCAAAAATTTATAATACGTCCTGATTTTTTGTTTGCCATTTCCTTTCCTTAAGCTATTTTGATGTCCTCTTTTCCTCCTGACATCACTGCTTTCTCTTCTTTCACTGCTTTTACTTTCATCTTTCTTACTACATATTTCTCATGTGTACTTGATTTTATCCTTCTACTATCTTTCTCACTATTAACCTACACCATCCATAGCTACCTGACATGTAAGTAAAACATGATCCTTCTACTCTATGTTGTCATCTCCTCTTTCTTTCCACCCAGATGCCTCTTCTCAAAAAATGGGACAGTAACACTGACAGAGAATGAAGCAAGGTCTACCTAACTTTTATTCTCTTGAAGCCATCACATACATCATTCTGACTGCTTTGCTCACAGCAGTATGTCGGGTTTAGTACGATAGGATCCACACAATAAGGAGAGAAGGTAACAGAAAATCTGGCAAAAGATGATTGTAGTCCCTGAGCTGCAGTATAAAACATCCAGAGAAAACTCCTATACTTCAGAGTATGCCTACACTGCTAGGCATTGAATGTGACACTTGTCCCATGTGCAACACTTCTCATCAGTGCATTAATTTTAAAAGGGAGATCATGGCTGCAGTCCCAGCCAGAGAGAAGAAATCAGAATACACTCTCTTTCCAGAGCTTTCACATGAGAACAGCCTTGAACACCAAGCATACAGGTCTGATTTTACTTACATTCATGCTTTCTTTCATGTTTCAATTCATCTCCTGTTATTAATAAAAGTGTTGTGGACTACAAAAAGTAATGTAGGTATTGACAAGATATTTGCTGGAGAGAAATAACTTTTTTTTTTTTTTAAACAATAAACCTGATCAAGAAACAGGTCAATTTAAATAAATCAACTGACACATGCTTGGTAAAATGAACTCAACTTTTAAAGTCTTTTGGCTTATTGAATCAAAACATCTTACTGTTCTAAAATATTAAAATGTATAGGTTTAAGTATATTTTTAGAAACAGAAAAATGTATCTAAATTGCAAAAGGATAATATCTAGGATCTTAGGGATACTAAGAAATATCTGAGGGGTTGGTGTCCGTATGATGGGGCCAGGCTCTTCTCAGTAGTCCCCAGTGAAAGAACAAAAAGTAATAGGCATAATTTGAATAAAGGGAGCTCCATCTGAACATGAGAAGGAAATTCTTTACTCTGAGACTGGCAGAGCACTTGAACAGGCTGCCCAGAGTCTCCATCTCTGGATACTTTCAAGAGCCACCTGGTCATGTTCCTATGAGATCTGCTTTAGGTGATCCTCCTCTGGCAGGGGAGTTGGACTCAATGCTCTTCAAAAGTCTCTTCCAACCCCTACCACTCTGTGATTCTGTGTGATTCAAAATTCTGGAGACACTACAGTTTGGTTTTGCAGGACAGAGATTTTTATCCATGCATTGATAGACAGAAAGTTTTCAAACAATTGACTTTTCATCCTAATACAGTTAAGAAGTGGTCCATTTCTTTGCAAAATCTCAGAAATGTGTTTAATTTTTAAAAAGCACTTCCTCCTGGGATGGAAGTCACCTCATGGTTGTTCAGAGACCCAAAATTAAGGTTGAAACTGTGGGTACTACACCTCTCTCAGAACCAGCATTTCTTCTGCATGAAACATCCACTATGAATTTTCAAGTGTACCAGCTGTCACATGCAACACTTCTGAGTTCTGACACCACTACTGCAAGGCAGACTACACAACACAGTTCAGGTCGGTCATGTTCTGCAATCAGAGGAATTACTACAGCCAGAGAGTAGTTCTTTTATAACAACACAAGAGTGCAAGGCAGTGGGCTGAAGATTACAAAGGAAACACTTCGCAGCAAAGTATGAGAGTGCCATGAAAATAGCACAGCTTATACAGCAAAAAGCAAAGCTGAGATTTGATGTGTCTTGCTAAAGAACTCAATGTTGTGTCCTTTCACACCTCATCCAAATTCTTGAGAAATACAGATGAGGTGTTGGAGAATGTAGTTTTACAGTTGATTTTTTTTCCATTTTGCTATATGTCCAGTTGCATTATATTCTGCTGTAAGCAAGTGTGGAAAAAACAAAAAGCCAAGAAAACACCTGCCCCCTCCCCCCCCAACCCCCGCCAAAAAAAAAAAAAAAAAAAAAAAAAGAGAAGCACCTGCTTGTCTCATTTTACACATCTAATACAAGATACAGGGATCTGTGCTCTGCCACCTGAGAAACCCTATTGGAGGGGGCTAGCACTGAAATTCCCCCTGCTTGCCCCCAAGGAATCAGAAATTTTCAGTAGGGTGCTGCCTAGCATATAAAAGAAGTTTGTAAAATAAAGATGTTTCCACAGAAATGTTTGGGTCAATCAGTATTTTATGATAAGATTCTCTTTCATTAGATAATTTTCCAACAAAGTTAAAAGAGAATTTGCATTTAGGTTTGCAACACAGCCTTAACCTGTTTCTAACACAACCTTAACCTCTATAATTACTTGGAAAACTATACACAATGATAATTGTGTTTCTCTATTGATTCAACTATTGGAAATCTTAAGATGTTGACAAAATATTTCTTTTTCTTACACCATTTCTGACAATTGAATATTATTGAAAATAAATAGTAGGCAATTATTTTAAGACACTCTTACTACACTTTACTTCAGAAGATTGTTCTTAATTGGTAGAGACAGAACCAATTTACCTAAACAAAACTATTTAACACCAGCATGGATTAGCATTACGTAGTCAAGTAGGCAGAAATTACAGATACAAACTGTAACTCTTTTTCCATTTCATGTCTTAAATTAAGAAAAAGAGGGCTGCTCCAGAACAAGTCAACACATTGTCTTTCATACCAGGAAAAGAACATGTCCTCTTTCAAAATCTCTGGTGATTTGGTAATGCTCATAGAGAAATTTGGTCACATTCAGGAAGATTATATTATCTGACACAATTTGCCATCCATATTACCTGTACTTGGAGGCTTGATCAATTTCTCTAAGCTCATATGCACAAGGGAAGACAATTTGTAGGGAAATAAAAAATAAATTTGTGTGGCTTCTTTGTCTGCAAATGCTGGCAGCAAGCCACTCTTTTTCTGAATCTGTAATTTTACATCTCTATGTTAGGCAGATGTTTATCTAAATCATTTAAATCTCTGTCTTTTCTGTTTCAGACACATTTAGTATTAAGGGATGCTCCCTGAGTAGCAACATACATTAAAAGTTAATTAAGAGGAAGTTAAAGGAGAAGGAAAGTAATTACTTTTTTCATACCCTCAACAGACACTTATTCCATTTTAGCAAGCTAAAAATGAGAAAATTTGGAATGAAGTTGTGAAAATCAACAATACATATTTTTAGGAAAAGTTTTTAATCCATTTCCTCACAAGCTAATTAGGAAATGCAATCCATTTGCTAATGTGGAAGACTAGTAAGTAAAATAAGTTGCCTCATTAGTTTAATACCCAAGCTTCAAAAGTAGCACATCTAAGTGAAATAGCATGGCTGTCACCACAAAACCAACTCATTATTGAAAATTACACCAGCAGACACTGTTTACTGCTCTTTTAGTTATTATGCAGTGTTTGACTAATAACATCTTGATCATTTTAAGTTTAATGCAACTATTTACCCTTGCCTGCTAACTAATGTTTCTGAGAGAGCAAAACATGTCTAGAAAACTGTGTGCTCGCACTCAGGCACACAATGCAAGTTAATAAGTTAAATTGCTTTACTCTCATTCATAGCAAGTCACACTTCACTGGAAACACTAGGATAGAAAATAAAAATAAAATCTTGATATCAGTATGTGAATTTTCTCCAGAGAAAGAGCAGTTTCTGGATTTTTTATATATATATACATATATATAATAAAAGGAATAGCAAATGAATGTCACAAAGGAGGGAAAAAAAAATCAGTCTTAACTACAGCAAAGCTCTATTTAAAGTAGGACAATTATTAAAAAAAAAAAAAAAAAATAAAAAAAGCCCTCAAGCTCCAAAGATGTTATGAGCCCTGATGTCAACTCACAGAAAGACTGTACTGGAGAGGAGTGCTGCGTGCCCTAAAGGTTGATTAGCTGTGGGGTGTCCTCAGCCAGCCCTGGAAAGGCAGTTCCCCATGGGGGAATGTCAGACCTCTCCCTGCCTGTGCTCAATTGAATCCAACTGAACCTCATCATCATGGGTCATGTCTGCTGCTGGCGATGGTGGCGGAATGTGAGACATGAGGCTTTGCATTATTCAACAAGGAACTGACACAGGGCTAATTTTTAATAACTTGATTAAAAGAGAACCAAAATTGCAAATACTCTATAAATCCATAGCACATCTTGCAAAATCCATTTTCCAGATTTGGAAAGCTTTTAGAGGGAATCAAACTCACAAAAATGCCTGCCTCTGAAAGAAAACTATTCAAATATATTACACAGTTTGCCCCAGAGTAAAACTGCTGTATTTTTTTCCCTCAAAGCATCTTGCATTTCCTATCCTGTTTCCTATGAACTTGACTATTTTTAATCTCAAATTATACTCTTTACAAATATGACTGACACTTACTAGCACTTCAGCTGTGTAAAATAAAAACTCAGGCCCCAAATTTATTACATTTAAAGATCTGATTTCAACTTAACCCATATTCCATCACTGTCTGATGGTGGTTCTGGAGGAGGACCACAGAGTTAGTTTGGCAGTCAGTGGAAGAAAATGCCTAACAAGGCATGTTCGTGAGCTCTCCCATTTCTCATTCAGAGATGACCAACATAAACCACATGACTGCATGAAATTTTCAATGAATGCAGAAGGGAAAAAAAACAAACAAAAATTACAAAAGCCTATAATCATCATGATTATAAAGATAAACTCCAAAATAAAGAGCAAGTATAGTTAACAGAAGTGCATCTGCCAAGAGACTGCACACTTCCCAAGGCACAGGCTCTGAGAAAGGTGGACTGCTACCTTCACTTCCAAAAAGCATTAAGTCCTAGACTTAACATTATTGGGTTCCATCTCAACTAGTGAAACCGGTTGCATGACATTACTGGAAGGGGCTGGAAAGAGGGTAGGGTTTGGCAGCAGGATTGGGGGTACCTCTTGGAGTGCAGTATACAGAGTCCCACCCGGCCTTACTCTAGTCCTGAACGCTCCTACTCTTCTGTGGCATCTTGCTAAAGGAAATCTGTTGCTTTTGCAGAAACCTAGTATAAAACAGGAGAGGAGTAAAATTAGAACTGTGGCACAGTCATATCAGCGTACACCAGTTAGTACCTCCTCTCTTCTGAGCTTGTTTGCAGTGGAAAATTGGACAATTGTTATTTATTCTAGTCACCAACAGGGCAAGATCACATAAAAGCACTTTGTCACATTTAAGTTTTCTTTCTCACCTATCAGTTTTGTCCCAGTCTTTCCAATTTGCTTGTGATAAACATGTCCTTTTTGGAAGATTATTGCTTCTCTACAAAACACTTTTGAGGAGAGAGAGGGGGGAAAAAAAAGAAAAGCCAATCAGCTGAGTAAGGGACTGGCATGTAAAATACTATCATTTGCAAAACACTGGCTTGAAACCCACTTGGAGGCTGAGAAGCTGGGCTTGAACCACAAAAGAGGAAAACTGGGAATGCAATAATCACACATTTATTTTTAGAGAAAATTAAAAGCTAAGTAATCTGTAAGACCGGGGTTTACCAGTAAATCCTATCTGTCCTGAAAACCACGCTGAGCAATGCAGGGACAATCAGTTCTCATGGGACCAAATGATGGTACCTTTTTGGCAGCATCTCATTCCTCCTGTGTTGGTGCCAGGACACTTAAGGTCCTGAAATAATTAATTTTAGTGCTGCTGCAAAAAACCTACTGCCAGAAATCTGAACTTGAGAGACAATGATGACACTGCTGAAGCTTGTTTTTCTGCCCTAGCTCTGAAATCACCTCACAATCAAAGAGGGGCTCTGAGACTGCACGCCTCAAATGAACCTGATGGACATTAGCCTGCCAGGAAAGTAGGGGGAAAAAAAAGCACCCAAACATAACATTTGTGAGAGGATTAGTGCACTCACTACTCAATTTGATAACGTGTCTGCCTGGGATTTATGATAGGGATGAGGAATTGCATGCTGGCTGTTTTGATAAATGTGTATCCTTGAGTTATTCCTTAAATGTTCTAAGAGAACAAAGAAGATACCGTTAAATATAGGAGAAGTAAGTGATCCTGTGGCACTCTGAGGAGAGGCTTGCCTCCAGATGAAAAGCCTGGGCAAATGTTACAAGGCAAGAAAAACTGGCTATTAACTAGAATGACACAGCAATTCACACCACTGATTGGAATACTGTCCTGTTGATAGGAAAGTCCAGACTGGCACAGCAACAGAGACAGATCTCTCTTCATTGCCCACATCAATTACAGCATGTCATTAGCATTGTATTCACTGCTCCTGAGTGGGGATGCCTGGGGTTTTCAAGATATCAGAACAGACAGTTCTCTGTGCAGTCAGTCAATACTAGTTTTGAGAATTTCACAATTACAGCACTGTTATATTAGCTGCTCTGCAAGACAATGAAAGAACACACACTCCTATTTCTATAAGCAATACAAAATCCTATCAGGGTAGTCTACTGAAGTAATTTTAAACAGAACTCTACAACACAAATTAGGTGTAGCCTCATAGTTTCATCTCTGCAATAGACCATGTCAATGTCTCCCAGTGTTGACATCAAAATTACAGACTATCTGAAGTTCCTTCTCATGACTACTGTCATGTATTTTGATAATCATAAAAATCATAGAAATGTTTGGGTTGGAAGGGGTGTTAAAGATTATCTAGTTCCAATCCCCCTGCCACAGGGAAGGACACCTGCCTCCTACTAGATCATGTTGCTCAAGGCCCCACCCATCCTAGACTTGAAAACTTCCAGGGTTGGAGCCTCCACAATGTCTCTGGGCAACCTGTTCCAGTGCACCAGCACGGTGAAGATTTTCTTCCTAATGTCTAATCTAAATCTGGCTTCTTCCAATTTTAAGCTATAACTCCTCATTCTGTCACTACATGCCTTTTTACAAAGTTCTTCTCCAGCTATCCTGTAGCCCCCTTTGAACCCTGGAAGGCTGCTCTAAGATCTCCCCAGAGCCTTCTCTTCTCCTCGCTGAAGAATCCCAACTCTCTCATCCTATCTTTGTATGAGAGATGCTCCAGCACTCTCCTTGTCATTCCATCTCCACCATTTTAGCAACTAGCAACTTTCGTTTGCATCCATTTAATCCTTTCTACAGAATAATCTAAAAGACATGAGTGGAGAAAAAAAATTCAGAAAGAACAAATTTAATGTGTGTGTATTTTAGGACCTCACCTGTATTATCTTTGGATTATTAGTACAGCACACTGAAATGTCAAGACTCCTTAACACGTTGGGTTTTACATCTTATGCTACAATCTATGTCAACAAGAAAAGGTGAAAGGGGAGATGGAAAAGAGGTGAAGAGATATGCCTGCCACTCATAAATTCCTGACCATGTGAGGAAGAGAAGCAGCCTCTCCCAGATTTTATATCCGTTTCACATGAGACCAATCACACTGCCTCTTAACAAAATACCCTCAACTATTTATCATACTTAATGTGGAAGCTGAATTCAATTATAATCAAAGAGCTGTATTTTGGCCTTAGACCATAAAATGTGAACACCTGTCCATGACATTTCCTTGGTGGTATCAGAAGATAAAACTGTTTTAAACCTGTGTCTGCCCGGCAATTCTTTGTATATTAAACATGTACTACAAAATTTCTCTCTTATGGAAAATGTTTGAGGTATGAATTTCCACTGCAAACTTTCACTATCCATTGACACTGCATGGGGCATCCCACTCAGAACCAATTTGACAGCCTACAGCTTTTCCCTCAATACTAAAGCCCTCAACTGTTTTGCAAATAACATGTAAAATTGACTACTTAAGCTTTCTTGAGGCAATTAAAAAAATTATTTTTTGAAGCAAGTATCTGGAAAGCTCTGAAATTCAAGTTTTTTGAACACACAGCTAAAGTCATCCCCTAGGCTTGCCTGCTTTCCAGTTCAAGCCATTTCTCAGACAATATTTATTTTGCTATTACAAAAAGGGGGTGTGAGCAGGAAGTCTAAAGAAGCCACCCAACAAGGATGCAGGGAACAAGAACAGGAATAAACCTACACAAGCAGCAGCAGTTAGATCAAAGTAATCTATACAAAGAAACAGATTGATTCACCACCAACATCTTGATTTTGTATTTACAAAATCGGAAAGCTATTTACTGAAAGTACATTATTTACCTCACAACAGTATTGTTAGTGAAAGGAAATTGATTTGTAAGTTTTGAGGTTTATTTGGTTTTTAACAGATCTTTATGAGAATGTATAGCTACATGCAAACATGTCATCAGACTTCTGAAACTTAAGTTCTTTCATCTATGTCTGGGAAGGGACCGTGGAACACATTGTTTTAGATATACCAGCTTGTGCTTGGACAAGAAAGTACAGAGTAATCCTTCATTTTGAAAAGTAAAACCCATTACTGAATATTCTGTACTGACAAATGTGTCCGGATGTCTTTCTTTAACCTGACAGAACAGCAGCTGTGTACTTAGCATGTAAAAACAGTTCATAAGGAATCCAGATAAAAGGAAAATAAACTACCTACTCTTTTTCTTTAGCATAGCATATAAAAGCATTATAGGTGTGCAGGTGGAGAGATGGACACTCTAATCCACTAAAAGGATTTTTCATAAAATGTTCACATCTGCTTTCCTCAATTAATATATGAGAAAGGAAAATTCCAAAGTTAATTGTGGAAATGAAAAAGAACATTTAAGATGCATTATCTTTAACGTAACAGAATAATAGATTTACCTATTTTTTGTACTACCTGAACTGCACAGTAATTTTTCTTCCACCCACCTCATGAAGAATACAATTTGGTTCTGAGCATGTGTTGAAGCAGAATCTAATGGTAGCAATCACAACTGCTATCTAGAGAAATGTTTACAGTTCCTGTGAACAGTAACTATTGATGGGAGCCCAGAATATTAGACAACTCCTAGATACCCCAACATATATTTCTTTGATGTACATGCTTATCTGAATTCTGTCTCCCATGGTTTAATGAATTTCCCTGAGCACAGACATATACAAGTTCTACAGGCACAGGAGGTGCTGACTATGGCAGGTGTTTGTTTAGCAAATTTCCACATCCATGTTTCAGTCTCTGATTAACTTGCATATGCCAGCAGTAGGGTGATACTGAGCTACATTTATAACAGGCTCTAAAACAGGCTGTCTTCTTACCTGTGAACTATTGCACCAATTAGCTGCTTTTGCAGTGATTTGTAAGCTAGACATTTTATACCCAAAGATCTGTGGCAGAGGTTAAAGTATTTGTAATAGAGCTTTCATCTCAAATGTGTTTCCTTCCCTGGCTTGTCAGGACACGATAGCTAAATTTCAGGCAGGATGCAAAAGCTGTGACTGTGTTTGCTTCATATAACATTATGAGCACCTCCTGAAAAGCAGAATACAATCGATATGAAACTCAGCAGTTCTCCATTCAGGGGAAGGCCTGTTTGTCCCTTGCTTACAAGTAACTCTTTCTTTTGCTTGCAGATTTTCTATCATGTTTTTAAATCCTCCAGTGTCATCTCTCACTTCTGCGCTGTCAGAGACAACAGTGTGAAGTGCTCTTGAAAATTTTCTAGCAAACACGCTTGTGCTTTCCTCCTATGTAACTTTCACACACTATAAACAGCCACAGACCAGTGTGGCTGACCTCTAAACATTTCCTCTTCTCATACCTATTTAAAAAGTTGCTAATAAACAGTCCGTGAAGTACAAAGCATTGTTTATGATGTTAAATAATAACACAATAGATTCATGGAAATTATTTACTCTCTCTGGCTGATGTATCTGGTTTCTGCCTTGGTTATCAGCTGTCCACAGCAGAAACATGCTATGCCTATGTACCTTCTATTGTGTGAAGTGCAATAGATGTCTGTTTTGCAAAGTGTTAATATAACATCAATTAAGTAAATCTATCTATTAGTTTTAATTAATTCAGGTATTGTATGGCCAGTGGTAATCTGTTAGGAACATTATTACACATACAAACACACTAAACTGCATTCTTAACTAATCACTCATTTGTTTTATTCTTGCCTCTTTCAAAAAAAAAAAAAAAAAGTTGAAATTGACCTTTTGAAGATTGTACTTGTGGACAAATCTTTTCATTTTTAATTACTTACTTTGCATTAATTGTTACATTAGGAACTATTAAGAAAGCAGCCAGCTTCATAATCAATAATTTAATTAGAGTTTTAGGACCAAGAAGTCAATGCAAATGTTATTCTGCAGTCAGGCCTTTCCCAAAGCCTCTGAAAGAACTTCACTCACATTTTGTTTCAAAGTGACATTGATGACAGAAAAAATACATACATACTTACTGCAATCTATTATGCACACACATTATAGACATATGCAGGATGATGGTAAAAAGTTCAGATTCAGGTCAATCTATCTGATGGCCAGACAGAAACACAACCTGCTTCTCTCACTTCATTTCTAAATAATCAGTGACAGCCAAATGCCATTACTGCACACTCCAACATATCACAAGTCAGGAGACAGGCCATCTGTGTACTGGCTAGAACTCCAAAATTTTAGATTTATCTATTTCTAACTCTCTAATTACTGCTGATATTCTAAGATAAACAGAAGCAACTGAAAACTGATCCACTCTAATTTTATAACAGTTGAAATCTGATTCAACCAGCAGTAAATGAATACTATCCCCAATTCCACTGTTGCTTCTCTGCCTGCCCTTGCAAGTTTACAACACATCGGTGTCAGTGGTACATCACAGGAGCTGTCAGTGGAGCTGTGAATTGCATGGCCTGCTACCTGGAATATGGATGTCCTCATTTTTAATTATAGGCATGTGTTTCACATGGCTACATCACTCCAAAACGCCTTGCCCAGCAGCAACTCCTGAGCTGGTAAGGCTTGAGTAAATAGCAACCAGTGTGCTGAGATACTTAGGGCCAGACCTCTTCCCCATTACCCATCACTAATTAGGGGGGACCATCCTGGGAAATATGAGGGAAACACAGCTCATGGATGAAAAAGAGACTTAAACAGGAACAGCAGCTTTTGTGAAAGGCACAAAACCTTGAAGAAGGGTGGCTGCAGGGATCTGCTAGGAGGGAGAGAGGAGGACAATCAGGTGTGCTAGGAGGCTTGTGAGCATGGCAGCAAATAGGAATTCAAAGTACACTGAGAGCTTGCTAGGGAAGGAGCAGAGGACTGCTCTGACCATGGGAAAGACAAAGATACCAGAAAGTGAGTGAACACCAGGCCAGGCTGCACTGCAAGAAGCCTTGCTGGAAGGGTGCAAACTTCTGCCTACAGGAGGAAACTCAGGCAGAGCTCCTAGAGAAACCATAACTACGCAGGAATGAACGCATTAGGATGCAGAGGACCCTGTTGCTCTCTTCCTTAGTAGCAGCTTAAATGACTGTGAACATCATGATGACAAAGTGTTACTTTAATCTAACTACATAACTACGTCACTGCAGAGAGAAAGCCATTTATACGTTTCACATGAATTAGGAGTCAAACTGGATATTAAGCTTTAACATACAGAACTGTCTCGTCTTCCAAAAGAATATTTCTTGAAATGAAGTAAGAATGTAGCTTGTCCACATCATGGAGACAAACCAAAGAAAAATGTTATGTTAGAAGGGACTTCCTTCCCTCTGGCAAAAGAACTCTGACATCCAGTGGGCAGGCACAGGCATCTCAATGAACAGGAAGACCTTAATGAAGCTATAATCATACCTGCTTAATTCACCTGAAACTTTGCAGAACAAGGTAACAAGTCTGATCTAAAACATTTAGAATCTAATTTAAACCTAGTTTAACAGGGTTAAACATGAGATCAACTGATTATACAGTTTGTTTTGATTTGGAAGTGAGGTCAGGAACATGGGAAAAAGGAGGGATAAGTTTGTAATGCCAGGGCAAATGAGACAGAGTCATAGCCCTGTGTGAGGGCTACTCTGGGGACAGCAGTCAAATACAGTTTGAAGGACAATGGTTCTTGCCTCTCAGGAAGAAAAGAAACTCCACGGCAACACAGGAACATAGCATACTTTCTTGTTTGCATCTGGGTCAACTGATCCAAATGCAGAGTTATATGGTGATTGTTTGAAATATTTTATTTTAATCTGCTTTTTTTCCCCTCAGATGTATTTTTAGTTTTGAAAAAAAAAAAGGCACTAATTTTCTAGGAAAGTGTTCAAAAGAGATTTAGAATAAACCTCTTCAGTTTTACTTTTGCCTTCTTGGAGAAAATATAATCTGTATTCATAGCTATTGCTCTTGATTTCATATTTTACTGTGACTCAAATTCCTTTTCATATTAAGACAGAGTTTTAAAATATGAAGCCATTACTTACAATATGTAAAACAGAATCAGGAACACAAAATTTGCTACACTTTATATCAGGAACTGGACTTATCCTTGAATGTTCCTTATTTATAGCAAAATAATTCAATTACACTAAAAGATTTAAAGTTTGCATAGAAGAGTTCTTTGTCTCCAATATTGCCAACTTCAATCTTTGGCCTGCTTTGAAAAAGGATTGACTTGAACCATAAACTGCCTGTCAAAGATTTTTTTTTAAAGACCTATCCTGTCTATGCTCTCAGCTCTTGAATTCATTCCTCAGGAGTTCAAAAGGGTTCAAATACAACTGACAAATCAAATACCCTGAGGATATTGTGATTGAAAATTTTGTGCATAAGGTGTTTATTCATGGATAGATCAACTGGCCTAAGCCAAAAATGTAAAGATGACCAAATCAGCTTTCAAAATTACTCCTTTTGGCTTCTCTATACCTCTGATCCTCAAACATTTCAACATTTTTCCTGAATTTGTCTTATGAATGCCCACTCCAAATGAACACAGGCATTAATGCCCTCACCACAACAGCATCCCAATGAATTTCTTGCTATTTTTACATATTTAAAGCTACTGACGAAAAAATTCTGGTAAAATCCATGTTGGAAAATAAGTAGTCTGAAAGATAATGTCTGTTTCACTGGAAATAAAATAAAACCAGAATAGGTTATTTTAGAGAATTACAAATTTGAAAATTACCAAATTCTGACAAAACCAACACTGAAAAAGAAAAAAAAGTGGTCTAAGAGAAAAAATTATTAGAAGAAAGAGAAAAGGTCATCTAAGGAAATTACTAATTTGGACCAATTTCACTGAATTTAATCAAGTAAGAGTTAACTAGCTTTCAGGCACAGCCCAATTGCACCAAAAACCACTGCAGGTTTGTCTCTTGCCATAGACATTTCACAGTGGGGGAAGATGGACTGTATCATGAAGGAAAATAATTGCAAGGCTAGAGCATCACTGTCATTATTCTACATCCGTATGAAACACATAAGCAGCTAAGCACTCATCATTAAAATGCTGTGCCACAACTGGCAACTGTAGCAGAGAGCTCAAAAACTGGTGTACGTAAGTATTTATTCACTGGTGGGACAACAGTGTGGAAAAACCCCTTTAAACAGCCACTGTCCTTAAATGATCTGTATACCTTAATTCAGATGCTTTCTACAAAAACACAGATAAAGCAAATGACATTGCCCCAGATTCTTGGGGGATTTATTCTGATTTTCCTTTGAAATCACAGACAGATCATTTGAGGATCTAGAAGTGTGTGGAGTAAATCGTGACAAGTCCAGAAATAAAAGTCCCAGAAAGTATCTTGCCACTACCACTTGTAACCACACTGTAGAGCCAGGGTAGCAGGGTTGCTGTGAACCTCAACAATGGTGCTGTCTGACAGCAGGGCTCCAACCAGAGAGGGTGTTGATTTGAGCTTCCCCACTGTTGCCCAGAGACCTATTTGCATGGAAACTTAAACTATCAAACTTTGGCTAACATGCAAAAGTCATTATCAGAAAATGATAAGCAGGCATCATGAGCACAAAAGTCTCAATTTATGAGGAAGTAACATTTTAAAAAGGGCTGCAGGTAAGACCCTTTTTTATCCAGCGCCACATTTAAAGGAAAAAGCACTGCCCTAAAGGAACACCCAACTACCTCTCACTCTTCTCATGGATTACTTCTTCTTAATGGCTTTCTCTGAGTGTAATGTGTCCCTAAAATCAAGCCTGCCACTACTCTGCAAGGTGCAGCTGTACCATGCTCATGAACCATTTTCAGGGGCTAAAAGAGAGCCACTTTCTTCACATCCAAGAAGAGATACCCCTGCATGAGTCTGAAAGCGGGCTCTTCCTGGATTCCCACTCTCCTCCCTCACTTGGAAAGAGGTGAAACTTGACAGCAGTTGCTGAGAAGTGTAACAGTCACAGCCAGATTCTCACTTGATGAGAGTTATCATTAATGGGAGCTATTTGCTGCTGTTAAGGCAGGATTTTGGACAATCTCAAGCTGTTTTTTCCTCTGAGATTGGTGCCTGCATTATTCATCAAAGACCACACTACCTCAGAGCTTCTAACTTTTGATTGTGCTGTTCAGTCCACAAATTACCATCAAGGATAAAATTTGATGCATGGAGCTAACACTTGCATCTGGTCACTATTCCGCTGTGCTGTCTTACTCCTATTTTAATTAGTCTTCAACCCAAATACTAAAAAGCTGATATGCTGATACCTTCCTGTCTGGATCTTAGGAATATTAGGTTGATAGTGGGGTGGGAAAGGGAATCTTTTCATTTGTTTTATACATATTCAAAAGAAATGCACAGAATGTCTTAAATCACTGGGCTACACTGCATAAAGTCACAAATTCATGCTGGATAACTAAAAAACAAAGCTTCAAGCACTTGAATGTGACCAGTAGTGGCCAAAATGGACAAGACTTGCCAAACAATCTCACAAGTATTTAGTATTTCACAACAGAAAAATAAGGCATATTATGAATCAGATTTTTACAGAGCTCTGCTTGTACCAAACTTCATTCACAAGAATAGTATCACCGATGTCACTATGTCCAGTTAGGTTCACCCATGTCTTCCCAAATCCTTGTCAGACACATTACTTAGGACATTACTGCTGAACACTGACTTCTGAATGACAGTCGCTGGACAACTTTCTAAAAAAGTGAAATATCCATCTATAGAATCTGACATTTCACATATCAGAAACCAGATGAGACAGTTACTAAATCAATAAGTTTCAAACATGTAGAATGAAAAATGTGGGTACTTTTCATTCTTATATTTAATTACTTAAGAATATAAATGTTTGGCATTTTATCTGTCTGAGAAAAAGCAAAGATTCAGCTTGGCTCAAATGTTATCCAGATGAATCTAACTAGCCTCGAGAAATTATTCAGCAGAAGGTGGGAGATGCAGAAAAGTTGCAAACTGCTTATCATAAGAAGAATTAACCCAGGCAGGTGAACTTGCACTCTTGGGGTCTCATGTTCTTCCGCACTTCTCTCATTTATCATTGGGCACGCTTTGCAATTCGTGAGTAGAGATATTTACTCTGATGTGTCAGCAAGAAAACAACCTGGTGAAAAGCCAGAATATGCTTGTCTTTCTATGAAGCTGGCATAAAGGGAAATAAATTCTGCAGCTTATCTTGGCAAGAGAGCCATCAGCTTTACTGGCAAGAAATTCCTACCGATGGATTGCAGCCTCGGTCTCATGCATCTGATCTACTGGGAGTCTGGCACAGTGTGAGGATGGTTCCTATCCAAATCCAATACCAGCTCTATATTTTCTCCCAGAATGCTTGAAAAGAACCAAAACCATCTAAATATTATTCACCCTTTTGTGTTCTCATTTCCCTATAAGCAACATATATTTTAGGATTAAAATTGAAGTCAATGTGCTGTAGATTTGTTGTTGTTGTTAACCACTAGATCTGGCCCCATGTTATACAGGAAAAAAAGGGGAAAAAAAAAAAAGAAAATAAAGAAAAAAGTGATGTCATGGGTTTCATTCTGCCCCAAATCCAGAGCTCATTGTCCATTCAACTTACACCACTTTGACTTAGAGTTCTCTGCATCCACTATCTTTAATAATAAAGAACAGACTAAAGCTAACAATTGAAGAGCAAAATGTGATAAGCAATATGAATCTAATTGATGAGAAAACAAACTGGAGTACAATTTTCATGTTTCATTAAAACGATCTTAAATATACTCCTTAATGCTAATTGATCTAACAAGGGTGAAAAAATATTCTGCAGTATTTAGAGGAAGATAGCATCTTTACTATGATTTCACTACTTAAAAGTAGTGCTTCAGTGTGGGTATGTATCTGAAATCTACAAGATTTCCCACTGAATAAGGAAAAATCTCAGCAAAATAAATACACAAAATGCCATACACAATATTTTCTTTTCACAAAATGTATTTCCTTTCTTAGCAAAATTACTCAAAGCTGACAGCTAGTGCTGTTGATGGAAAACTGAGCAGGATTTTGCCACAAGTTTATCAAGGAAACTTTTCTTATAAATTCTTAATTTGCTGTGACAGGAGATTACTGAGACATTTGTAAGATAAAGTTCTTTGCAGGATTTATTGAAAACAAAACAAAGCAGAAATATCTTTTTCCACTGAGTTTTTCACTTTTGTTTCTAGTCCAATAATTTCTTTTTTCTTTCTGAATTATTCATATTTAGATATCAAATACTCGTACAAACTGACACATTTAAGAATAATGAATCTTGACTAGCTTCATTCTGGCTTGTTGTGTTTTATGCCCATGATTATTATTAAATGACCTTCTATTCAGTCTGTTTCTATGATCCATAAATAGAAATTGCCTAATGAGCATCTCAAATATTCCCCTGTCATTTTCATGTCAGTTTTTCTTATCCTGTATTTCTATAGATCAGATGACAATATCTATTAATACACACCAACAGCCATTTGCCTCCTTCCTCTCAAATCCCTTCCATGAATACAACAACTTTCTCTATTCTAGACTGGAATCTTGCAACTTTACACTGTTCGAGAAAGGCAAAGTGACCACAATGCCAACTGAAGTAGTGAGTTGAGAAACATGGAGAAAATAATACCTATGCCATGAGAAATTAGCAGCGAGTTCTGGGGTTGGAAGGTGTAGTAAATGAACTAACCAAAAGTGTCATTTAAAGTTTTACTAAGAATAAGGACAAGCAAAGAAAACTCTTCTAGAGGAAGAATAAATATATTATACTTCTATGCAGTTTTTCCTTTCTCCTATGGCATTTTCTCCCATTCCCTTTATACATAACACACGAGGACTTAAAAAGAAAGCTTAACAAAACTGACTTTCCGCTGCTTGATCTATTGAACTCATACAGCACTGGGTGTAGCACTGCAGTTTCCCAGACCAAGACCATCTGATGTTAAAGCCACCACCACCTAATTAAGTCTGCCTGTTTATTCAGTGATCTTGGCACATGTCCACTTGTTGCACTGTGAGGAGTCAATCATTTCAGATGTCAGAGAGATGTTGTATGGTGACTTTTTTTATCAGAAGATAATAGCTGTGTTAGTCAATGTTCTATTGTCACATCACTATTACTTTCTATTTTACACTGGCTTTCCTTTTTTTTTTTTTTTTTTTTTTTACACCATGCATGCCACCACTTCACTTGAATTCAAGAAAGACTAAGAAAAAACTTCTTATCTCTCTGGCATGCCAGAACAGTAAAGTCAGTGACAGAGCTACTAAGAACAGTGCTGGCAAATGGAAGAAATTCAGTGCTATTTCAGTGCTATTAACTGAGTCTTTATGGTCACACCTCATAGATCTGCATATCTCACTGCAAAAGAAAACAGAAATACAGCACTGTACTTTCAGGATAAAAAGAACAAGAAACAAGTTTAAGTAAATCAGTAATTCATTTAATGTATCTTTCCTGACTAAAAGGATGAACACTGACAGAGAAAATAAAAAACTCAAACCAATTAGCGTTTGCTTTCCAGTAATGAAGACTATAGCAGAAAAGTAAAAAAAAAAAAATAGATAAATGGGTTTTAAAAGGTTGAACCGTAAGAAACAGCACTGAAAGCATCACTTTATGTTTCCTGGGTGCACCCTCATAAACCTTGTTAACACAGAATTTAAAAGGAGCATGTATGAAAAGCTAGGACAGTGCCACCATTTTTTAAGAAAAGATATCTTATTCTTCTTTGCTTACAAAGATTCTAAGAAATCTATTGCACATGACAAGAGGCACCTTGAAGAAAGCCAGAGACTTCTGGCAGACTGACTTCTCAAGGTCTGCAGAATGTCTTACAGAAACTCATGTGATCTATGGGACTTCTTCACTGAGTCTTGTCACAGTGGACACCCAAGAGGCCTTCTGCCTCAAGAAGAGGTCTCTAACTGTGGAGGAGCCCCAGCAGCAGCCATTATAAGCTATTAAGATTTTAATGCAGAATGGGGAAACAGAATTGAACCCAAATCTTTGATGTCTTCATCATGAACTGACCACAGCTCAGATGGAGTTACTCTGTGACATAGTTCTGGAAGTTCTTTCAAGGCTGAAGGCTTCTAACTTCTGCCATGTGACCAGCTATGAAGCAATGCAATAGAGATTTTTGCTTTGCTTTCTTACATTTTTGACTTCTTATCTTTTAAGGAGTTATTTTCTGAGACAACACTGTATAAATTCTTCTCCACTGAGGGTATGAACTTGATGCAGATGGAACACAAGACAGGAAACTTTTCCCGTTGTAGGGAATACAGATACAACTACTATGACACTGCTGTAGAGAATCAGTTCTGTCACAAAGCAGCCTGAAGTTAGCTTTATACTTATGATCTGACAAAAGCTTTTTGGCTTCTATTCTATTTTCTGTGTGAATACAAGAGAGGACTGCTCCTCAAACTGGAGTCCAGGAGAAGAGAAGGAAAAACCCAAGGATGCCTCATCAGAATCACACAGAAGGTAACAAACTAGCCTAGAATTATTCAAACTGATCAGAATGGCAAGGGCTTAACTCTTACAACAGCATCTCAAGAGGGGAGACAACTGAAATGAACCAGCATTTACCATCTCTTGTGGCTGTATACAAGAGTTACCCATGATGATCAGTTTATGATTTCTTTACATTTACATGAAACTTCAGGAATTTGCAGTGTTTGTATTGCTGTAGGTGAGCATACTGTGGAGAAACCTAATTAATGCAAAGTCAGTAGTAGTTCTCTCCTCTTTGTGTTTTGGGGGGTTTTGTTTGTTTCAGTTTTGGGGGTTTATCTCTTTGGTTGGTTTTGGGGGGCTTGGGGGAGGGTTGGGGTTTTTTTGTTTGTTTGTTTTTTGGTTGGTTAGTTTTGGTTTGTTTTTTATTTGTTTGGGGTTTTTTTGAATGAAAAAAATCCAGCAACTCATTATAAATTATTACAGCTCTCAGTGAGGGCTCAGAATTTTATACCCTGCTCATACAATTCTAACAGTAGAAACACACCTCCCCTGAGCTAGCTGCTGAATATATCATTGGGGTTTGCAAATTACATTACTGGGTAGCTCTTAACTGAGAAATTTCTTATAGTATTTATTATGCAAGCTGTCAGCAGAAGGAAAGATGTGATTTTTTTCTTTCTTTCTTTTTCTTCCTGCCTGTGTGTCACCAGAAGACTCTTCAAGCTCTTGTAGGTTTTGTAGCAACAGCACAAGATCAGTATCTGCAGATTGGATAGAGGCCAGCAAAGCTAGGGAATTTGAATGGACACTGCCCCTGATCACTCAGACTGATCACTTCTCAGACCTATTTTAATGACTTTCCATTTCCCACACTGAAAAGCATATGCTGGAATGAGCTTAAAAACAAGCCAGTCCCCACAGAAGGAATAGTAGAAGAGAGATAAGTTGCTTCTCAGTAGAAATATTATCCAGCAAATATATTTCAAAGCAATATTAGATTCTGCTGGTGTCATTTTACAGAATCTATGTTTTTATATTATAGATAATATATTATACTAGTCAGTATTATCTGTTATATAGACTACATGTGTTGCTTTATCACAAATACTCATTTTAATCTAGTCATAAAGTATTGTGGCTGTTGGAGCTTGGTGTACCAGATATCTGATATTCATGATCACTTGATATATGGCAATAAAATAAAATAATTTTTTGTTTTTCAGTCTCACAGCAATATTTTACACCACAGGATGTGCCAATTTTTGAAACTCACCAATGATTTCCTGCTTGCCTGTTGTGCTGTAAAGACTTTGAGTGGCTGAATAGTTTCAGTCAATGGAAATACAGTTGTGTATTTCTGTGAGCACTCAGTAGCTTTGGAAACAGACAGCTTTACATGCCGCACTGTGACAGCAGTAGCATTGGATGGACTACAATAAAAGGGGATATTTTCCTGTAATAACAGTTTCTATGTATGCCCTTTTCAAAGGCAGGGGGAGAACATTATCTTCAACCTGCTTAAAGGGGCTTGGGGTAAAAGAACACAGGAAGAAGAAAGAAAGGAAAAAATAATATTTGGTTTGTGAGTCATTGACATAAGATACAGACCATCCTAGGCAGGCAGGCTGCAAGAATAGGCTTGTGAGAGATTAATTAGGTGCCAAAGAAGGAGGCCCATGCAGAATCCCTTAGCAAGGTGAAAATGGACTAAAATGATGGACCATGACAGCAGCAGAAGGGAAGGAAATTATTTGTACTTTTCCATCAAGAACATAAACATCCAGACCTGATGCAGTTGTCTGTCTCTCTCCTTGCCACTTCCATATCACTGTGTACTGATGAGCAAGCTCTGGCTCTCGAGATTTAATTTACCACTCTGGTAACTGACTGACTGATATTTCTAAGAACCTCCAACTGTTACATAAAATAAAATCATCTTTCCTTCCAGCTGAGATATAATTTCAGCAAGACTGTCTTGTATAAAAGCTATCTTTTGGTCAGAAAGGGGAACATTTTATTTAAATGTTCTTTCTCCACAAAAAAGAAGATGATATGAAGGGTAGAGCATCGCCCTGTTTATCATGAGAGCTCGTATTTCTGTCCAATAGTTCAAGTTTATCTACCTTAGAATAAATCTGCAGTAACATTATCTACTGTTTGGGTTTTTTTTCTTTTTATGAACATATAGCCTCATGGATACAAGCTTCCCCATCTCTGAACATCTTAGTTCAGCAGAAAGGGAATCAGCTATGAAGAGTAGGTTAGGCATTTGCAGTACTTTCATTGCTTACATCTATCGACAGAGGCCCTGACCAAATGACACAACAGTAAAAATACTGCTCAGTAGCTGAGTATTTTTGAAAATTGGAACCTGAACCTCATCTCAGGCACTGATTCCAGCCCTTATCCTTTACCTGTGTTATTATGGCTTCTTCAGCATAAAATAACAATGAACACATCTTCTTGACTCATGAATAATTATCCTCAGTATCCTTTTTCTCTACAAAGTCAATTTCTTTTACCTGAAATCAAGGTAAGGTAATCACATCCATTAATAAATCAGCCTTTATTCTACCTTACCAGGCTTTGATTTTTCTTAATAGGTTCAAAGAAACATAGACAGACAATTATAGTCATAAAGAAGCATATCTATGCCAGGAATGGTGATATTTAAATTACCTATACCACTAACAATATCACTAGCTCAGTAGGGATGGGCAAGTTTTACTTGCTCAATTTTGAGAGACTTCTCTTTTGAAAATCTCATTCAACAATGTCATTCTAGAAGGGCTAATTCAAATTCAAAAGGGGCTTCAGTAAAACCACACTGAAAACAGAAGATATGAAACAATTTCATTTACACAAGACTTTGCTGAATATTAACAGGCTGCCATCTCTACACTAACATAAAATAGCAACTAAATAATGCACTTTTCAGATGTTTCATCGACTGTACAACAACTGAGAAGAAACTAGGTAGTATGTAGACTTCTCTTACCCTGTGTACTTCTCTATCTGCACAGATGGAGCTAAAACTCAATAAGGACAAGAAGTCAGCATGTCCTGATGGGAACATTTTACAGTTGCCTGGTGCTTATTTATTTGCTAAAGGCTATAGAGGGCATAAAGCATAGGACAACCTGCAGTGCTCCACACCATTTCAGTACTCATTGCCAAAGACACACAGCAAATCAGAGTGACAAGCGAGATCGCATGTTGCCAATTTTTTGGCTATTTAAGTGTTTTTTTAAAAGACACCCAGCACATGCTTACTAGCAATCCTATGAAAATAGGACAGACTCTGCCTCTTTTCACATTTTTTGGGTTTTTTTATTTGTTTTGATAATGTGGTTTCTATGCTTAGTTGGAAAACTGGTGAAGTAGAGGGGGATATCATTTGAATGATTAGGTAGGTAGACTTAGCTATTTATGTTATTGCTCTGTCATATGAAATCTTATATCAAACATGGCAATTAAACGCACTTACACAGCCAATCAAAATTAATGAGCTTTTCAGCATGTACATTTGACTCAGTGCCTCTCCATGTCTTCCAAAGGAAGACATTAGACACACAACACTCTCAAACTGTACTGTTTTGCCCAGAAGCTATTCTCTCAAATCATCCCATGAAACAAAAAATGAACTAAACCCTTTCTCCTGTTTACTGACTAACTTTTTTTTCTGTGACCAGGTAAAACGTCAAGGTAGTTTACACCAGAAAGATACTTTAGATGAAGCTGGACACAACATTTCTGAGGAAGTTTTGCCAGGTCACACAACAACCAGGCTCCAATCCTCTTATAGTGCTAGAATTGCAACAGATAAAAGAAAAATATTTTTAACAAAAATAAATCCTATTACTCTCCCATTATGTGGTTTTATTTCCAAAATGTGTTTAAATTAGGCACAGAACTTTTCCAGCCAAAATCAATGGGCAAGTACAGCAAATGGGCTGGCTTAAGACATTAAAATGCCAGTTTGGTTTATGCTGTTATAAATGCATCCTATCATGTATTTACATTTTATGACCTCTATTTTATTTCTAGGTAGCTTCACATATGACACGTCCAATTACTCATGTCAAGAATGTAAAACCACCAGTATTTTAGTAAAAAGTGCCTACCATAATTTATGACAATGACTTAGTTTTTCTTCTTGACCCATTATTTCACTAAATGTAACACATTTTGTAAGACATTGACATGTGAGGACACTTGCTCTATAAACCACATTTGTCTCTGAAAAGATATATGCCAGCACGATGCTGTCAATAGAAGCCACTTTACTCAATTATTACTTCAAAGAATGAAGCTCTCTTCAAATTGTGAGCATTCACTTGTGCCCTCTTTCAAACTATTGTTTGACACTGAAAATTCAGTGCTGAAGTATATGCTACTTCTATTTTTGTGAACATGCAAACATTTCTTCTCCAGTATTTGTAAACTGTTAGAAAGAAAATAGAAATTAAATCCTTCTCTGTGCAGTTTTATCTTCATGAACATTTTAATCTTCACAATCTCAAAATACAAAGATCAATTCCCCAATTTAGGGTTTCTCTACCAAAAATCAATTTGAGAAGTTACTCCTGAATTATCAAATCATGTGAAATCACGTTATATTGTTGGTTTCAGAGAGTTTTAATTGCTACACTTTTTAAATTCACAGTGAGCAGAAGCAGGATTAAGTATTAAATCTTCCTGTCATCACTCATATCAGAGGCTGCTTTGAGCTCAGCCAGGTAAGGCTGGTTGAATCACACAAGCACGATGTGTAAGTCCTGCTCCCACTGAAACCGACACAACGTTTGCCTCTGATGTCAGTAGGAGGAGAATTAGATCCAGGTTTATCACCACAGGAGCCTGACAGCTCACACTTTTGGTCAAACACAGAGTAAATTGAGCATGTAAAAAGAAATTGATCTCTGAAGCAGTATGGACTTAACTCCAAGTTTAAAGGTGCAATTCCTTCCATTTTTTGTCCTTTACCTCCTCCTTTTGCCAAAAGCAAAGCCTTACCAGCTAGTAAGGCTTAGCCAAGGAAAAGCAAGCCTGAAACATGATCTAAATGTTTTATTAATATGTCCTAGGTATATAAACAAACACTACTCCTCTGGCTCAGAAAGTTTATAAGTCTGCAGTAAAATACCATTACATCCTGTTCTTAGACACCCTTGAGAAACATGAGAGCTTAGGAGTCATACTCTTAAAACATGGAGGTCCTGAAATGGATCAGATTGCTTCCTTTAATTAAAAGGACATAACTTAAATAGCTTTGTGGGCTTTTTTTTTTTTTTTTCCCCCTCCCTGTTTGGTAAGTTTTGAAAGGCTGCAGCAGTTTATTTTTCGGAGTGCAGATTTCTTCTCTGAAATTTAGCAAAGTTCTTTTTCATTTCAGGAGCTGACCTGAGTGTGGCAGCTTTCCTTTAAAACCAGTGTATAAAGGCTCATATAAACTGTCACCAGCTCTGCCTCAGTTTCTGGTGAACTTGGTAATAAAAACTGCACTGATGTAGCTGGTGAACACACAGCACCCTGCTGCAAGTGGGAATCATAGTCACAATCCTTTTCTGACCTTGCTTGTATAAGGAGCATCTCACACATAGGGCAGGCATTTCTGCTCACACTGGGTGCAACTATACCCTCAAGTAAGAGCCTACTTTGAACTAAATTTGTCTAATGTATAATGCAAGCTCTCCCTAGAACTAGAAGAGAAAAATTGAAATGCAGCATCAGAGCGTGACTAGCCCTTACCACTGGATCTCATTTTAGGAGGTCTGAGCATACTGAGTGTTCCTGAGCCTGGGCTAGTTCCACATAACTTAGGGTTACATTAGTGTTAAAATCCACACAGAGCAAGATGTGAGCCAAAAGCATAGTCATCGCAGTGTGCCTGTAAAGCTTTCCTCCAGCTCAAAATACAAATAAGGGCTTCTCTTATTCTTCAGTGCTACCTCCAGTAGCAGTGCACAGCCTTGCTACCCTTTATGCATTTGTGTGCTGTTAACAAGCTACTCAGTCAAGAGCAACACCCAAACAGGAAAGCTATTTTGTTGTGCTGTGTTGGAAATTTATTTCATCTCCAGGGACCTTGCCTCCTTACATATATTGTTGTTCTAAAAATTACTTTGTCCTATTTCTCTAACTTGAAAGAACCTCTCTGGCAAACAATACCGAGAAAGGGAGAACTGAACATACCTGAAAGCACAAATAATACAAAAAGCACATACAGAAGAGGGAAAAAGGGCAATGTATTGCACTAAATGAAGTCTAATATCTTGAACTTCAAATTCAGCAAGATCTAATAGTGAGGGACATTTGGTCAAAACTCCCCTAATAAATTTGTAATTAACCAGCAGAAAGAAAGGCTCCAGACAGACTTCTATTCTGGGTGAAATTAGATAACAGCCAAATAATCACAGTCCTTGAAAGAGTGTTCTATAAATGCAAGAGAAAGAGGTTACAAAACTTCATGCCTTATCTTTGGGATCAAAATGCTTATTTGTCTCAATTCCCTGTAATTTATGTAACAGAATATGCATTAGTGGAAAAGCAGCCAATTATAACACTGTGCTTACTTTTCAGGAAGTGCACTACTACACATATTTTAGTAGAAGCTGTGTATTTATTGAATGTGTGGAAATTTCCACCACTGGTGAGATACTGATAAGCTTACTAAAACACATCACTAATTACAAAGCACAAAGGCTAAGTTTTATGGACACAGTGGTTGCTATGGTGTACAACATAGGCTTGACTGATGCCTGCCTGAGAAATAGTAAGAACCCTTCTCTTCTACCAGCATGTTTCTGCGTAGAGTGCACACAGGTAATGGTTGGTTGAGTTTTACACAATGGAGTTCCACAGGTACCATGTTTGGTTAGCACTATCCAGCTAAAGTAGACCAGAAAGAAATACAAGCAATTACATTATGTTCTTTGGAGTTATTTGAATACTGCTCAAAACCAGGATCCATTTGGATAAACACTGAGAATAATAAATACGGGTGACAATAACATTATAGGCTTTTTATGAATGAAAAGTGCAAGTTATTAAACTAATAAAATTCTACTTAGGCTTTCCTAGAAGGTGTTCAAACCTAACAGTTATGCCAATAATATGTCTCCTTTTTTATTGTCTCTAAACAAAAATAATGAATCTGCTCGTTATTATACCGAGGATTCAGGCTCTTAAGATCTTACATGTCCTTGAACAAGCACTGTGTAAGAAGCATTATTATTTGTATTATTTTCTGCTTCCAGGTAATGAGTTTTTGGTGTGAAACTTACTCTTTTTTAAAAGGAAAGATAAAACAATGAGGCGTAAGATCTCTGCTGAAGAATAGTTCACAGTCTTTTTGTTCCAGCTTTCCCCATTAGCCACATGATTTTATATCATTACAATTACACATGTATCATCACAGTGCACACTCAGAATAAGTGTCATTGTATGAGGAGAACAGTATCCACAATTACAAGATCAGACTGATTTCTAAAGCAATATAGTGATGCTGGAGAGTCCTTTACAAATGTGATCTGGAAGTAAGCACATCTTTAAATGTAAGTATTTTCTTAAATGTTAGACTGAATCAGGACCAGAAGACACATCATTTTGCCACAGAAATTAGTAATTTCATTGCTATCTCAGAGACCCCAACAAGGAGTCACTATGAACTGAAACAATCATTTTTTCACGCGTAGCTGTTCTGGACAGAATTACAGTCACAAGGGAAGCCTTCTAGAGAAGCCCCAATGCCTCAGCAGCACACCCTCTCCACCCTAGCTGTAGAAGAAGGGTTGCAGTTGCCAGGTCTGCCTTCAGGAGGGTGAGGAATACTTTTACAACATTTCAGTCCATTCCAAGAGGACGACTGCTGAGATTAAAACTTTTGCAATACAGCACATACATTTTCATAGCAGATTGTAATACATCCTTTACTGCCTTTTTCTGTGTGGGCTCAGTTGAACTCTGTACCTTATCAAGGTATCTTTAAAATCTCACTAGTCAACAGCAAATTGTTGGCAGCACCAGGCATTTTTCATCTCATGGCAACAGCTGTTGCAAAAGCTCACTTTCCTTTGAAATTGGGCTCCAAATCAACTTTGATAATTTATTTCAGCTACTTTAGTTTGAACAGAAGCATGTTACTTACAATCCACATTTTTCAGAAGTGAGATGCATTTTTATATGCTTCAGCTTTGGATTATTTTGCTTTGAAAAGAGCCATGTTTTCCCAAGGCTAGAATCAAGTCAATAAAAATGACTTTGAAAGTCATGGGAGAGGAACAAGATGTAGATGCTTATATCCAATATAAACACCCAGTATTTAGATCTTTATAAGGACCATCTTTCCTGGTCATACACGTTCCTTGGTCTTGCTTGTAAATATTAGTAAAAGATGTCTGAGAGTGGTCCAAGGTAATTTTATCCTCAAAATATTTAGCAATTTGTTATCTATCTCATCTAAATCAGTCAGCAAGAAATATGTTCACACTACTCTAAGGGACTCAACACAGACATTTCCAGAACATTCATAACATATACCTATGGGACGCGGACCCCAGATAAATCACTCTTGATACCCACTCTTAACACAGTACAGAAGCACATAATCTACATTCTTCTGTCAAGTTTCAACCTCTAGGTTTAGTTTCTTCCTTCTGCCTCAGAAAAGTTGACATCCGTGTATTAAACCACCTGTTCATGGCTATAACTGCCTAACTTTTTCATCGAGTCTGACTATGTGCAGAAAATAAATTCAGTCAGCTGAAAAAAAAATTTCTGCAGATCAATGGTCCCAGCACTCAGAGTGACAAGATCTGAAGTGGTTCCTCTCCAAGGTCAGCTCTTGTATTTCATAGTTATTGAATAAAATGCCATTTCAGTCCTTAGTACAGGAACTATAACACAATCTTCACTTCCTCCAAGATGCCTGGGTCTCCCTTGCATCTCCAGCAAGCATAACCCTCTATCCCTGAGTTATTGACATCAAGTCGAGGAGAAAGGTGCACTCAGGTTCAGAAAGGTACATAGTGATGCTTATATTATTTTTTTACTCTAATCCTTGCTCAGCACTTTCTGCAAATCAAGCTTCCTTATAGAATATTTTGTTGGACAAAGACAGGAGCTTCAGAAATCACTTATTGAAAACCATAGCCTTATTTTATTAAACTATTATCTCCTACTCCCTCAAGGCATATGGCTACTAGATAATCAGATAAGCACAATCTCAGTAATAATAAAATAGATCTAAACCATTTAAGCTGACATTAAACACTGCAGAACCAGTATGAGCATGTTTTCTGCTCAGCAGTTCTGCAGCCGAATAAGCAAAGTCTTGCTCCCTGGTGACAGTGGGTTATCCTCAATTATCATATCAGCTGACATCAGCATTGAACTGATGTCCTGTTTTTGCAGTCAATAAAGAACCTGCTATGGTTTTATTATTTTTGTCCTTTTTTTTTTTTTTTTTTTAAATACAAAAACTTTACAGGTAAAACTTCTGCCTGTTCTGGCTAAACCTAAAAAACTAAATCCAGTTGTCTTTTAATTCATCCTAGAACTTATGCTATTGATTTTGAAAGATAACAGTATACATGTATTTTGATTGATCACTGCCAAGTGATTTAATTGTGTGTGTGTGTATGAATGTTTATGTTAAAACTGTACAATTTCAGGCTTCTGCTGTTCAAATAAAATACTACAAAAAGGTAAGCCATGTAAAAAATATTCAGATCTGCTTTGCAGTGTATTTTAAACACACTGAATTATTTCTTTGATACTTCTTTCATTCTCTTTGTTTTCAGAATTTATTTGACTCTTCTGTTTGATTATGTTAAGAGATAAAGCATATGGCACTATGTGCACTACTACTGGCTGGTTACACATAACACAGTGGAAATGAAAAATAACAGTTGAAATATCTTTACACTAGAGGGCCAGATATACTTGTTATTATAGTATGCTATACTTGAATGCACATTTTCAGTTGAGTCCTGGTATCTTACTGTGAGAGGTAGATCTGGTCTATTTATTCTGAAAAGTCACTGATGAATGTAATAAAGTGCTTTTTATAGGATTTTAGGTCTGTAACAGTATATAACAGAACATTTTTTTTAAGAAATGCTACTCATGTAACATAAATCTATAATACCTTGCCAAAACCTCCTCTAAGTTCATCTCACAGGAATCTATCATACAGTATTCTCTATAACTTTTTGCACTTAGGAAGAGACTTCTAAACTTCCCTGAAAATGCAGTCTCAGATTCATACAGCTTTCGAATGCTTAAATAATCTATTAGATCCTCAACAATCTATGTCTGAATAATCTATTAGATCCAACAGATTTTCAGTCAAACCTTCAGGCACTTTTAAAGATCCAGCTCTTTGTGCATATTAAATGAACCCACTATCTAACATCTGCTTAGTTGGGGTCTCTTTCTTACATGATTTTACCAGAATTAGGCAGAAGCTGACAAGAAGTAGATTTGTCTCACTGAAGAAAAACTGACTTTCTCAGGGCCTGTTTTTGAGTTGACATTAGACTGCACAAAGCCTGGGTTT
The DNA here is from genome assembly GCF_027791375.1 of Indicator indicator. Classification (NCBI taxonomy): domain Eukaryota; kingdom Metazoa; phylum Chordata; class Aves; order Piciformes; family Indicatoridae; genus Indicator; species Indicator indicator. The sequence goes on along the minus strand of NC_072014.1, from coordinate 9,731,290 downwards.
TCACTGTTTCTGAAACAATATTCTGAGAACTGACGCTGAAAAACTGAAACGAGAGCTATAGAGGAGACCAGCAGAATAAATCTAGAGAATGCAACTAGATCCCTCCACCCATCAGTTTTATAAAACTGACTTAATTCAGCTATCAATTCTCCAACAAACCGCTTCAACAATTCCTCCCACAAACCAACCAAACAAAAAAACCCCACCAAAACACACAAACCCCCACAAAAAGTGACTACACAAAACAAACAAAAAAAATCCATCAAACCCCAAACAAACTCCAAATAAACAGAACTTCCACCATTAATTTGCCTCAGAATCTGCTTGCTTACCAGCACTTCCTAACTTAAATTCACCATCTTCTTCCTTTTCTTTTTTTTCATATGAGATCAAATTGACAACTCTGTATCTTAATCCTAACCCCTGGCCAGAAAGATGCACGTGGGCAAAGTGGATAATTTACACTGTTCAACAGGCACACAAAGCAACTTCTGCAGGATGTGTTCCCTGGAGCATTACATATAAATGCATTAGGCAGCAAAACTACATGCACACCATAAGTAATTCTTACAGAAGTTGTCTTCCTGTTTTTTGATACACCTTTATAGAAAAAGCTGGATAAAGAAAAACTTACAGTCTTAAATTAAAAATTACAATGACAAGTGAGTGGAGGCCCCTCTTTATTTATTATTATGGTGCAAACCAGGAAGTTTATTGCTCCTCATCTTTAAAAAAAAAAATTTAAAAGCCAAAACCAAACCAACCAACCAAACAAAACCCAACCAACCAAAACAAAACAAAACCAAACCAAACAAAAGTCAGTTGAAATCATGCAGAGAGCCATGGGAGCCTGGGCCAATACTGTGGTATTGGAAATTAGTATGCAGTTATACTAATGTTATATTAATGGATGGGTTTAAACCACTGAGTTCAGACTCATTGTATAAAAAGCAGTTGTATATTAGTTTATTTTCTTCCATATTTTAAATTTACTGAAATTTCTTTAGACCTATTAAATGAGCAAATCCTTTTTGAAAACACCACAACCTGGCTGAAATGCAATAAATATAAACACTTTAATATTTAAGTGAGGAAAATGAATTTCAGTGTGTTTTCAAATTGGTTTTCTTCAGTTCAGAGTTTCTTTATTTATCCAAATAAAATGGATTTGAGTGTGTGGCAGCTTTAAGGAGACACGCAGCACTGTTCAACGGCTTTGTGAACTTGGGAAGACATTATGAATAATGGATTTGCTGTGCTCTTAGACATGGAGCCACAACAAAAACAATATCATTCTAGGTTCTTTAATAAGCAGCTGCTGGAGTAAGGAATAAAAAGCCTGGTCTACTGATTTAAGCTACAGGTGTTACCATTTTTTTTCCTCAGATCACAGTAGCAAACTATAGGACTGGCTCTGTGTTTTCAGCAGGAAAGCTACTCAGGCACAGTGCAAAGGGCTAAATTACCAAGGCTACCTCCCACCACTTTGATTTGCTGCTTTCTTCTTGTGACCTCATTTTTATATCATACACCACCCACACTCCCCACGAACAGGGCTGGGGAAGTGTTACATTTCCCTCTTTCAACAGTTGGAGGGAAAGGTTATCTTAAAATTTATGCACAAAATATGAGAGTACTGGATTACTTTCCTTGTTTTATAGGTCACAACATATCACCCCATTCTCAACAGGAGAGTCTCCTTTGCTTCATTTAGTAATTAATTTTAAATACTTAAATTTCATGAGCAAATAACTCATTCTTAGGCACAAATGGGAACAACATGCAACCATTTTCCATACAGACAGATTTGACCAATATAAATTGAAAGATGTACCTCTTGCTCCTTTTGAATAGATTCTGGCCTCAGTCTGACACAAAATTAGAACACTTGGAGTCATCTAATCCATTCCCAATGGTGTGCAAGTTTTCCATGTTCTACACCACAGAACTGGGAAAAGTAGTATCTTTAAGGACTGGACAATTCAGAGCAGGAGGAGGTAGGATGTCTCTTGAGGTGAGGTGATCTGATCCCCATTTTCTTCCCTAACTTACAAATTCAAAATCTATTTGCTTTACAAGCACAGGCACATAAAGTAGTTCCTTACATTAGAATGTCTAAAAGCATATTGAATGGAAGTTCAGCAATCAAGATCTCACATTTTGGTCTCAAAAGCACAATGAACCAAACTGGTACTTGCCAAGATTTTAATATTATCATTATAATTATGGAATCTGTGACATCATTTTGGTTAAGTGCACGTTCAGCAAGTCAATATTAAAATCTTTGAGTGCACATTGCAAAGCTTGATTTAAGCTATCGTTGTAGGTGCTCGATGATAAGACAAGACAAAGGGCAGTGGGTACAAATTAGAATACAGGAGGTTTCACTTGAACTTCTCTACTTTCAGAGTGACAGATCACTGGAAAAGGCCGCCCAGAGGTTGTGGAGCCTCCTCTGGAGATTTTCAAAACCCACCTGGATGTAATCCTGTGCAACCTCCTCTAGGTGAACCTGCTTTATCAAGGAGGTTTGACTAGATGATCTCCAGAGGTCCCTTCCAACCCTGATGATCCTAAGATTCTATGAGTGGTAGCCTGATAAGGTTTACTTTAAAAGCTGACAATTTAGAAACAAGTTTTCGTAAAGCCTCTGTGCTAACTGCTGATTTCACTATTGCACACTGAGGCCTCAAGCGTTTATTTTCATTTTAGCCTGCCAAAACACAGTTCACTCAGCACTTATTATTATGAAACAAACTCAGACACCGCCCCCTCTGCCCCCCCAAAAAAAACCCAGTGCTTTTTAATTGGCAGAACATAACTGCAGAAAATCATGCATAGATTTTTTTCTTAGAACTTCAGAAGAGAGATACAAGTATAACTTCAACTCTGTTCACAGTGTGCAGCCAACTGACATGGCCTTTATGCAACAGAAATAATCCATGAATATCTGCTCTTCACTAAATAATTCAGAAATTTTGCTGACATTTTACTGCAGTCTCAATATTCACTGTATTATCTAGATTTTTTTTTTAGACTTTTTTTTTTTGGTAACAGAAATATGTTTGAAAGAGATACTAAAATACAAAGAAATTCATTGGTTTTGCATCAGCTGGATAATTCCAATACATATTTAATAGGTTTCCCACAGATACCCATGTGTTTGCAGGCTCTGAGTTCAGTAAATAGATGCATAAAAATTGTCTTTCAGATGGTGAACTAATTCCTAGCTGGGAAAGATATTGGCCAGTCCAGAAGGAGATGTTTGTTTGTTGTTGTTGCGTCTCAATTCACATCAGAAAACCTACTCTGAATGCTGGAAATGTAGAAGGGAAATTGCCAATATACCATCTCCATTAAGGTAAATACCTCCTTTATTTTCATGAGAAGCCTTAGACTGTAAGAAGTTCAATGACTTAACCACTTGTACCATGTGGTTATAAACTTTGTAGCTTTCTGCTCCTAATATCGTGAGATCTAGCTCAAAGTAAAAAAAAAAAAAAAAAATCACACAGAGAACCAAAGAAATTTTATTATATGCATATAGTCTGACCATTCAGGGAATTTACGGATTTAGGACAGAAATGAGCCATGAGTATTTGAAAACTTTCACTGAGAAAAGCCACTATTTGGCTGAAAACAATACTCATTCACATTTAAAGAAGGTACGGACACAACTTTAATAAAAAGCCCAGGGGACCCTTTTTGTATCTAAGGAGGATTTTTGTATATAGGAAAGATTAAGGTGTAGCTTCTGTTTGTAGTTTGCTTTATCAGGATACACATTGTAGACAGCTAGAGCTCCAGAATTTGACAATATGATACTGTGTAAAGTCTGGACCTTAAAAAAGTAAAAGGAAGGGGGGAAAATAATAATAATTTTAAAAAAAGCACTACAGGACAAGAATTCAGACAAGAATTTATATCATAGATCATCCTCCTAATGTCCAAATATATATATATATATATATATATATATATATATATATATATATATATATATATATATATATATATATATATAAAAGACATCCATCCACCTTTCATTTTGAAATCAAATGACCAACTCATCTAACACGAACTTACATGAGCAGCTAAAATTAGTTCAACATTCAGGTGGATATGCCTGTCAAAGTACTGCTGCTTAGGAATGGCAAGACATATTTCAGTTCTTGGGAATTCACTGAAGGCACAACCAGAGAAGCAATCTGCAAATACTTATGTTGTAGCACACTGATTTTGGGCAGCAGTACTCCACTTTTACACATATCACAGGCTATGTAGGTAATGTTTTCACTAACTAGGACTGACAGGATATGGTTGTGATGATTGAAATACATCATTTTAATGAACTGCTGTCTTCACTGAATTCTGTAATAGTACCTGGCAGCTTTCACTGCTCTTTGAATTACTCACTAATGATATAGTTCATTTTTGTTTTGGTTGTGAGATGGAAGACAATATTTGTAGGAACAAAACAGGTAAAGAAAAGACTGTCAGTAATGAGTGCATGTAACGTGAAGGAGAAAGAAAACAACAGGAAAATGAGTCTTGATATGTAGTGAAAAACTATACTATGATTTACAACGTGCTGAATGTCTGAAGTACTAATGCTTTGCATCTGAATACTGAGTACAGGACAGTGGAAACAAAGTGTCAAGATCTGAACAATTTTTTGCAGAAGCTTTCATTATAATACCTGCACACTTGCAAATAAAATGAGGAATTCAACTTGCACACTGTTAAAGAGAAAAACAAACAAACAAACAAACAACTGAGTCTACTACACTACACACAATCAGAGTGGAATAAGTTTTCTGGACCTGTCAGCTAGTTTGGTTAGGATTTGATGGAAGGAAACCTAAGTATTACCTTCCTAATTCAATCTGCCCTTGAACTAGCTGTCAGGGAATCTAGGAGGCATTTTGACAAGAAAAGTAAACCAAGTAGAAAGGTGTCCAGATCACATTACCTTAGCATTTCAAACAAATAAAGCATTCTGCTTCTACAGGAATCTCTCAGCCAACAATACAAAATTTAGGAAATTTGTGCATCCCTGGTCTGACAGAGGGCACCTGCAACATAAAAAACCACCCAACTGCATCTAATAAGCTTGCTGAAATAACAACAGAAACTGTTGAGCTAAAAAGAGGATATATTCTCTAATGTAAATCAAGTGGAACTTTCTCTGCTATCTTTCCATAAAAGAAAATGGAAGTATTCTGTAGGTAACTGATTGTAGAGTTCAGACAAGCCTACCAAAAATATATGCAGAGACAAGAACTCAGACATTTTGGAAAGCAGCTCCATTCACCACATCCTAGTTAAAAAAAAAAAAAAATTAAAATGAAGCAGTAAATTGATTTCTCCCCCAATCCACTCCCTCTTAATCAAAAACAGTCCTGCACCTTTCAAGACCAATAACAGAAACCAGAGAGCAAAACTCTTGCAGCTCTGGTTTTTCATTGCTTTAGGAAAAAAAATATTTTTTATATTTTAAAAGATGTAATTTTAACTACTGCTTCTTATGTATAATCTAAGTTACCACAGATAGTTTCAGTGAAAACCACAGAGAACACTGCTTTATCTAGACCTGTAGCAAAAAATCTCACCACCATCACCACAAATATTTCAGTGGAAGCTACACAATTCCTGTCATGTTTAACAGCGCAATTCCATGGAGACATCTTTCTACTGTCCCAAAGGGAGATTAGTTTATGTCAGAAACTATGAATATCACTATTTACAAGATCCCTAGCAGCATGTGCTTTTAATTTCTGTAAGTGTGCTTTGAAATCTGTTGTGCAGCTGCAAACAGATACAGCATTGCTTTATAGCTGTGTCCTTTAAGTGACCAAGAAATAATCATCATATAAACATGTTTCTCAGGAATTTCTATTATTACTGAAAATCCAATTCTTTCTTTTCACTCTGGAGAAAAGTTTGAGGACAACTCATTCTGACATTTTTTTTCTGTTACCAAGGAATGGAAAGTTAAGCTTTTAATGATGGCCTTAGTAGTAACTCACTATATGGTGTCTAGTAAGTAATTTCTCCTCTTTTCTTGGTTTCACCAAATGTAAACAATTGTGCCATTTGCGCAGCTTAGGCATTCCATGGGAATTAGATAAGATTCATCTGGTGTTTTGGTGTGAGATTCGGAGTTGGGATGAGGTGGGACACCTAGGAGGTTTAGGGGGGACAGGGAAGGCATTGCTGTGATTTTGGGAGGCATGTTGGCAGCTGAGTTTGGTTTAGGTTGTATTGGTGAAAAGCAAAGATGTCAGGCATTGGAACTTGCTGCCCAGGGAGGTGGTGGAGTCACCATCTCTGGAGGTGTTCAAGAAACGTGTGGATACGGCACTTCAGGACACGGTTTAATGGCCAGGGTGGTGTTGGGTTGATGGCAGGACTTCATGATTTTAGAGGTCTGTTCCAATCCAAATGATTCTATAATTCTATTATTCTATGACTTGCAAATACGTGACATGAAAAAATTCTCATTCTTAATGCTGGTTGTCTTGTACTAACTCTGTAATGTGATTTAAATATGTTTGTGCTATGGACTGCAAGTTACATTTGTTCGATAAGGTTTTATACTTCAAGATTCATCTTTTTCAGTATTATGAAGATGAAGCCATATTTTGTCCTTAACTGAACAGCTATGCTATCATTTTTTTCCCTGATAATTCACATCTTCGAATTGATTTTTACAGTTGGCTCTCTGGGAATTATAACAGCTAGGTTTTAGACTTTCTTGGTCGTGAAAAATGTGTTATGGAACTCGAGCATAATTATAAATTTGGAGAATTTGGGCACAGACCTCATTTTGACTTGAGGGATTAATAGCAGGTTGTCTCTCCAGTACTCCTCAGAGGATTCCAAAGGGAATTCTCCTTTATCAAAATGGCAAGCACTTCCTGATGTGCTGTCAAGACAGACATTACAAACTACCCAAAGATGGTCCTTCCACATTTCCTCAGAGTTCTTCTACCTGCCTTCTAATTTCCTGGAGGACATTTGTCTTTTCTGATAATAGATTAGCTTCACTTTTACTGGAATCAATTAAATATGGTATCTGGCCAGAAGAGCTTGTGGCTTCTATCCCACTGAAAAGTGAGTCAGAGAAGTGTCATCTGATAGGGGGTATTTTGAAAAGGACTAGTTACATACCTTCATTCTGATTCAAAATGTGAAAGTATGGCTCCATTTTGAAACAAGGCAATCTCTGCGAGTTTATTCAAAGGAGATTTTACAGATATGGGTACATTGAGTGTGGTGAAAAATAGCTACAGATCTGATAGTAAATATGTCATGTAAAAGCTGGCCATTGCCTAAGGGAAAAAGAAAAACAGGAAACTGAGTATGAAAGTAAACAATGTCAGAAGAAGCTGAGCTAAACGCTGAGCCTTTCCACATTGCTCTGATGGTACAAAGCAACTAACCTGACAGACAACTTGGTAATTCAAACAACATTAAGTAGCTTCCTTTATTGACACTAAAACAAAATAATACCCACCCAGAACTCTAACAGCAGTTTAAAATCAGCTTGTACTGCACAATGTCAAGATGTGTTAGTAACAAAACATGTGCAGTGATGATCATTCATGGTATCATTCCAACGAGAGTGATAGTTGATTAGAGGTTTCTATTTCAACTCCATCTTTGGACTAGATGAACTTTTGAGGTCCCTTCCAAACCCTAACATTCTGTGATTGTGTGAGTTCTTATGATGAGGATAGTGAGGCACTGAATCAGGTTGCCCAGAGAGGTTTTGGATGCCCCGTCCCTAGAAGGGTTCAAGGCCTGGTTGGATGGGGCTTCTGTATATTTGAAATAGAAAAGAAAAAGGTGTCAACAATTATTTTTGTGTATTTGAAATAAGGAAAAGAATATATTAGTAACTTAGAAACTACATGCTATATCAGTGGTCATACAGGACAATTAACAATGACCATTTCTTTAATTTGTAGTTGAACAAATGCACCATAATATACCAGTATCAACTGAGGACTGATGCAAATAATTACATTTTAAAAAATCTTTAATAAAATTTTGATCATGGGAGAGATTTCAGAGAGCTAGATAAAAGTTAGTCTGTTAAACAAAAAAAGTAAAACAAATAAGTGATGGATTAAAACTGAAAGTGTCAGTGGCTCCAGTATACAAACATTTATTCACCCTGAGATCTGCTGCAGGACAGTACAGAAGTGCATTTATCTGTGGCCTAATTCCACCCTATTTTGCACTACTGAAAGAAACCAGAGGAAAATGGAGAGCTGGTCCAATGACTGTATAATGGATAAACTGTTGAAAACTATAATTCTGAATGTTCTGACTTTGCTGCAAATAATTTCTCAATCTTAAAGCATAAATAACAATGTTTGCATTTAACAAACAGCCTACAGCATATGTTTTCAAAACTAAATAACCGTCTGTGTTTAGATGAGATATATGATGTTCAGTGTGATTTGCACATCAGAGATCAGGCTGTAAATCTCTGATGATATTTACACTTGGATAATTGAAATTAATCCTGCCAAAATTACTTTGATGGTCCTGAATTTACAGTCTGAGAAAACAATCCTGGAACTGTTTCCTGAGCTATTAACACGGCTGGCTATACATTTTCAATCTGAACTACGCTGATGAATAAAAAACTGTTCCCAAATTATAAGCCTGTTTTCTTCTTCCCCCACTTTGTGTTGAAGTTGTTTCCTATAATCATTAAGAAGATTGGATAACCTTGAAGATAGTGGATATGCCTGTGGTTTGTTG